>NC_059426.1:1322500-1635314 GCF_021028975.2 Sphaerodactylus townsendi
CAAAGGCATCCTGACATTTCCGCCCCTCTTAAGGAATGTCAACACCCGTTTTCACCTGAGGTCACAGGGGGAGGCTCTCCTTGTGGTACCTCTCTTGCCAAGAGGGGGTGCAGGAAGGTTTTCTCTGTGATTGCCCCCAGGATTTGGAATAATCTTCCCTCAGAGGTTCGCTGGGCGCCTACCCTGTATGGATTTAGGCACTTGGTGACAACTTTCTTCTTCACCCAGGCATTTACTTAGTTCCCCTGGGTGCCCCCCCCCCCAATGATGCCGTGTGGGGTTTTTTTGCGGGGGGGGGAGGGTTAGGGTTGGGTTTTTAATTTTTGTATGTTGGGTTTTTAATGCATGTATTTATTTGATGGGATGCTTTTAATACAGTAGTTGTCTAGAAATCCTGTGTAGAGGTGGAGTATAAATGTAATTAAATAATAAGCAACCCTAAATTTTATCTTTGTTTTCCCCTCCCTGTTTCAGCCCCTCACTTAATGATGGTCAGTGGATGTCATGAAGCCAGCTATGGCAGTTTCATCCAGGAATTCTGCTTCAGCAAGTTTAAATCTGATATGGGAACTCTCAGGAAGATGCTGTGGTGTGATTGGGATAAAACCTTTGGGTGAGTGTCAAATCATCAATACTATTTCTCCACGGGAAATGAATTGGGTGCGCATACTATTAAGAAAAGTTTTACTGAATCTCGAAAGTTCTGGGATGCAACCTACGGTTTGCTGCACCAGTGGTGGAATCCCTCTTTTACAAGCGGCTCTCCCTGGGATGTCCCAGAACGGCCCCAGCTCATCAGATCTCGGAAGCTGCGCAGAGTCAACCAGGCAGGCAATGCAAATCACCCCTCAAGTCCTTTGCCTTGGGGGAAAAAAGGCAAGTCCGTGGTGGGCTTTCTAAGAAAGGAATTATACTAAAGCCACTTACTAAAAGAAAATATTCCAACATTTGTTGACATGACAACTACTAAACTATACAAAATCACTGAATTACTACACCCACAATTTAAAATGAGTCTGCTTATTTTACTAAGTCTAATGTTGATAAGTGTGCTTATAGAGTAGAACTTGATGGGAGGGAGGTCACCCAAGGTCAGGCAAGGCAGTGTTTGCTAAAGGGATCTATGAGATTGTTCAGATTATTAGTGTTGATCGTGAACTATTCTAGATCACATAAGAAGCTCAAATATGATCACCAGGAGCAAGCATGTGCATGGTGTTGGAAAGTACCTTCCGGTCACAGCTGACTTATGGTAATTCCTGTGAGAAGTCTCACAATGACTTACAGATTCCTTCCCCTCCTCTCCCTACAACACACACCTTGTGAGGTAGGTGAGACTGAGTGAGTTCTGAGAGAAAGTCACCCAGCAGGCTTGATTTGTATGAGCAGAAAATAAACTCCAGATTAGAGTCCACTACTCTTAACTACTACACCACACTGGCTGTCAAGTTAATTCAAGATCAAGTTAATTTATGCTGTATTATTCCCTAGCACTATGTATGGGTGTGAAAGCTCGACAATGAAGAAAGCTGGCAGGAAGAAAGTAAATTCCTTTGAAACGTGTTGGAAGAGAGTGTTGCGGATACCGTGGACAAATCAGTGCGTTCTAGATCAAATCAACTGAACTGTCCCTAGAAATTTAAATGACTATTCTACTTGGGTCACATAATGAAAGGAGAAGAATCACAGGAAAATACAATGCTAGGAAAAGTTGAAGGGAGCAAGAAAAGAGGTAGAGCTGATATGAGATAGACTGACTCTATAAAGGAAGCCAATGCCCTCGTTTTGGGAGACCTGAGTAAGGACATTTGGGAGGACACTGATTCATAAGGTCACCGGGAGTCAGAAGTAACTTGGCAGCGCATGGCACACGCAAAAAGTCCAATATGTGAAATCAGAGTATTTTGTTCCAATGGCATCATTGAACCTCATCTGCTGTGTCATTTATGTTGTTTGTAGTCCAACTGTCTCGCTGAAACTCAAGGCAGATTAAGTCAGTACAATGAATGGATTGAACCATCTAGTCAACCCCAGTGTAATCGCATTTGGATTGGAGAAATATGAAACCAAGCAGAAATCTCAAAAAGAGCTGAAACGAAAGAGAAGAATCAACACAACACGTTAAATGTCTTTATTCTTTTGTCCAGTTCATCTTTCTGAACCATTTTGTTAGATTACAGCCCTCTTGCCTGCATTTTAAAAGCCCCTCCTGAATTATTTAGATTTGCATAATTTGCGGAAAGCCAGAAGAGGGCAGGAGCCTTTGTGACCTCATCAAGCAAGCCATTAGGCAAGGTGGGGGCCATAACAGATAATGCACATGTTGTTCATTTTGCCCATTGGCACAGAGTACCGTACCCAAAAGTCTTCGAGATGGAGCACAGGCAGAGAGGCAATCCAGGAGATGCAGCCAGCCAAGACCATGAAGGGCTTTGCATGTGACAGTGGACTCTTTGGACTGGGGTCAGGAGCTGATGAGCAGCCAGTGGAGGGACTGTGGGGTGGAAGTTCTACCTAGCTTCTGAGAATAACTGACCTTCTTCACTGACTGGAGTTTCCTAAGTGACTTGGAGGGGAACCCACACCCAAGAGCTCCTCTGCCCACTTAGACCTGCCTGCAGAATACTTGATGCATTTTTGTAAGGGGCATCCAATCAGTAGAATCAACATAATACATTTATTTTGTGTTATGGTGGACTTGATTTTAATTGGAAGTTCCCATAGAACCATCTTTTTGAGGTGAAAATATAAATGCTTGAAAGGAATAATTGTTTAGAATCAGGATCAAGAAAACATCCTTTTAAAATCAAGTTCAGTTCAACCATTCAGCAGTACTATTTTTGAAAGCCTCCCTGAATAAACTTCTTCAATCTAGGAAGAGTACAAGAACTCACCTACGCATACTTCTTGGAACAATTAGTGTAGCTGGTACAACCATGCAAACTTTCCTCCATGGTGCTAATTCCAGCAAAGGGAGAAACCTCAGCTGTTGTGCCAAAAATAGCCAGCTTTCCCCATAGCCTCACAAGAGCAACTTGCTCGATGCACAAGTTATTTGCAGTAACTAATAGCTGGCAAGAAAAAGGAAGTTTGAATTGTCAGCTCAAAATTTTCCACCATAACTCCCGCTCCCCATCAGCTAGATCTCAAATGGATCTCAAACGAATTGAAGCTGCCATATGGTGGGATAACCAGCCACAAGTGGGTGTTCGATGCGTCTGCTGCTGACAGTTTAGCTCACTGCACATGATGGGGGTTGTTCAAGAGGGAAAAAGGGGTGCAGTCAGTCCTGGGCAGCATGGATTGCTATCACCTGAGTAGAATGGGCCCAGACTAGCCTCTCTCGTCACACCTTGGGTAAGCAGGTTTGGCCCTGGTTTGCACCTGGACAGGAGACCACTGAGGAAGTTCTGGATTGCTATGCAAACCACCTCTGAGGGGCCACTGTCCGTTGATTACAACTTGAAGACACATTCCACTGCCGACATGGGAGTAATCGTATTTCATACTATTATCTGATGCAACAAATGCACATACAGTAATCTCCCTGTCCAGGTGCATTCTCTGTTACGGCCCCCCCCCCCCCCCCCACACACACACACCTTTTCTCAGCCTGGCTGAGAAGGCTAAGAAGGCCCCCAAGCTTCTGTCATTCCTCAAAGAGTACAAAATAGAATTGTTCAGGAGGGCAATTTTACCAAGGGGACAGGGCTCAAGTGAGCTACGGCTGAGTGGAATAGCTCAGCAAGGAGCTTTTATAAAGGGAACAGGACTGTAGCCTGTGTGACTGTTTAAGGGGTGTATTGTCTGTCTGTTCTATGAATTGCTCTGTTCTTGCTGTGTTGTTTTAATTCTACTGATACTGATACTAAGGAGAAATATTATATGGTATAATTTGTATTTTGGGTGCTCAGAACTTTACAGAACATTCTGGGATTGTTTTCTTTGTTTTGCTGAATTGCTCCCTCATGACATTTTTAACCTGTGCATAAGATAATGTCAGTTGTCAGGAGTGCAGGTGGACAGTGTGTGCAGTTCATCCAGGAGCTGTAGTCGAGTGCAGGTTTATCACAAAGTGGCCATTTCAGAATGTTGTAATGTGTGATGCTGTTCTAACACCCATCCTTTTTCTCCTTTTTTCCCCCCAGTTGGTACGGGGAACTTATCAACTGCACCATCCTGATAGCTTCAAAGCTGGATTGTTACTGGCCGAACAAACTAGTGGATGAGTTCTTTGTGGCAATTCACCAGCACTACTTCAAAACCTGCCCTGTCTCTGGGAGGTCTTTACGTGACCCCCCAAACTCCGTCCTGTGTCCGTTCATTGTGGTCCCCGTCTTTGTCACTCTGCTCGTGACGGCGCTGGTGGTGTGGCGCAGCAAGCGCAGTGAAGGTGTCGTCTAAACTTGTTCAGTCTCCTAGAAGCACTTGCAAAATCTTTTGCTGTGGATGGAAGTAACTTAGAAGTCTCCGAGTCTCCCATTAAGGGAACTGTGGTTAATTCACATTGGACTGCAAGGCTGTCGTGAAGAACAAGTTTGCTATTCATGCACAGGAATATGGATTTTAAAAAAAATGTTTTTACTTAAAAAAACCCATTTTGCCACCTAGAGAAAAGTGACATCACTAGCTCCATTAGAACTAGCAAATGTATCAAGAAGTACACCTAGGGTACGTCTGTACTATTGGGTATGTACTATTAGATAGCTCCTCAAATTTACTTGGCCTTTTGGTAATTCCTGGGTTATTTTCTCAGTGGTGGTTGTTATTTGGTCGTTTCCTGCACCTATACATTTGCTTCATGATTTTGAGCTTTTCTTTTGGCCAGATCATTTGGGGAAGAATTCTGTAAGGATATTTGGACACAGCCTTCAATGGTGTTGCTGCCTGAGCCGTGTGTGGTGCTGTGCTGTTTTTAAGGTAATTTTTTTCAGTAAGGACAAAATACTGTCAATATTACATTTTTCAGTTCCAGCTGCGAGTCCCAGGACCAGCCGGGCAATGGCTAGAATGCAAGTTTATGGCATCTGTTGAGAAATGCCATCCACCCCAAAATTCACCCCGGTGTTTTATTGATTATGACGGGGTTCTGTCCTTGGTAGGAGCTCTGCTGCTGAGTGGTGGCTGCAGAAGGGAGAGAGATGGGAGCTGAGCTTGAATGCTCCCAGCACAGAGCTTGAACACTCCTAGTTATGCTAATAGCTGACCACCCTTTCCCCTGCTAGTAAGTGACCCCTGAGGGCCAGCGTGCTTGTCGCAGTTACAGTGTCAGATTAGGGTGAGGGAAACCCAGGTCCAAGTGCCCACTCTGCTAGGGAAGCTTGCTGGATGACCCTGGGCAAGTATTTGGGCAAGGAATACCAGGGACATGGCAATGACAAACCACCTCTGAATGTCTCTTACCTTGGAGACCCTACGGAGTTGCCAGTCACACCTGGAGTCCTAAAGCTTGGAAGACTGAAGAAGGAAACTTCATTGGAGACAGGAAGGCCACCCCAAGTTGAAGGAGGGAGAGGTTATAAAAAATTGTAGCCATCAGGGAGTCTCTCCCTCTCTCTGCCCTTTGTATGAGAACAAGACACAATGGCTTTTTACCAGAGGACTCCCATCTGTCCTTGAGGCAGGGAACAATGGGGTGGAATCCCAGCCTCGTGAACGGTGTGCTGCAACTTCAAATAAACTTTGCCTGTCCTAAAATTCAGCATAATTTAAGGAGCACCTGGTGTAGAGACAGGGGAATTTGTGTTTTCTCCCTTGTCCATGTTTATTTGTCTGTGTTGCTTGACTAGTTCAGGTGTCTGCTTTTATTGCTTTATTAAATTTTCTTACATTCTAAATGCTTTTAAGTCTGGTTTCTGGAAAAACGTCTATTTGGTCTTGATATCTGAAGTGTGGTACCGGGACAGGGACAGCCGAGAGGCGCTCCATCTCTGGAGCATGACAACTATAAAGGGCACAGGTGTGGCAGATTGCCTAGTGCTGGCTGGCCACAGCTACATGGTGCTTTTACATGGCAGCACAGGTACACAGTGTTGGATACATAACCCTGTCTTTCAGGTAATACTCCTCCCAGGGATCTAATCAGAAGGAATGGGGAAGGACTCAGTTTCATGCCTTCACTTCATTTGGACAATAATAAAATCATTGACATTTTCACTGAGCTGTCTACTATGAATCCAAAGTCTCTTTTCCTCTCAGTCTCAGCAAATTCAGATCCTATTAGCAGTTCCTTAAAGATGAGATTTTTGTTTGTCACATTGCTGTCCACTCACTCAATTCATGGAGATGTTCCTGGACCTTGATTTTCACCATCTTGAAAAATGTTGTGTCATTACTCATGGCTTGAGTGGGGATTTGAACCGGGGTCTCCCAGATCCAATTCTGACCCTCTGAACACGACACCACACTTCCTCTTGACCTTATCACCTCTACCTGATACTGTTCTTCAGACTCTCTTCCTGAAAATAATGGGTGTGGCATGGGTGAGCAGAGATGCAAAGAATTTGTTGCACTTCTCTGCCATCTCCCCATTTTCCTTGAGCAATCCCTTTATTCCTTGGTCTTAATTTGGGCAGACCTTTCACTTTTTAAAAGGAGCCTTTTTGCCTTAAATGGGGTTTTTTTTGCTTGGGTCAAAAGCAGGTGTGTTTTTTTTAGTGTTGGCAGTACCTTTTCTAACCTGGGTGATGCATTCTATCTGGGTTAGTATGATTTTAAACAGCTTTCAGTCATCCTCTAGGAATACAGCTCTCTCAGGCCTCCCTTTTAGCTTCTGTCCAACCAGTCCACCATTTTTTTAAAAGTTTTTGTAAAGTTCTCTTTTTTGCAATCAAATCTTGCTGTTTTAGACTTTGGGGGGTGAGTTTCCATTGCCGTGAATGTTATATTAAGTGTCATTGGGATCACTGTTCCACATATTATTTAATTTTGTTTAATAAGCTGCCAGTTCTTCAGCTTGTCATTGGCTTTTCATTACAACTTGAGCCTCACCCAGAGGCTCAGGATGTTGTAAAGTATCATCGTAGTATTCATGTGGATCCCAGCAGGGCTGCCAGGTTGATTCTGCTGATTTGAAGAGCTGCCTGGGTGTTTTTGGAATGGCACCCATGGAGCTGATTACCACTGGAGCAGCAGTGGCGTAGGAGGTTAAGAGCTCGTGTATCTGATCTGGAGGAACCGGGTTTGATTCCCAGTTCTGCCACCTGAGCTGTGGAGGCTTCTCTGGGGAATTCAGATTAGCCTGTGCACTCCCACACACGCCAGCTGGGTGACCTTGGGCTAGTCACAGCTTCTCGGAGCTCTCTCAGCCCCACCCGCCTCACAGGGTGTTTGTTGTGAGGGGGAAGGGCAAGGAGATTGTCAGCCCCTTTGAGTCTCCTACAGGAGAGAAAGGGGGGATATAAATCCAAACTCCTCTTCTACTGGATGATCTTTTTGCAGCAGCTGAGTACGTGATCTATAGTTTCATTGGCTTCTTTGTACAATCGGCACTTTGCATCATCTGAGGATTTTTCAATGCTGCAAAGTTCCAGTTGCTAACCAGCCAGGTCTATTCATTGTCCACCTTGTCCTTGATCTTTTCCAGAAATTGGCTGTGCAATTCCATCATTGAGCTACTCTGACTGTAATTCCCCCCCCCCCCCCCAATATACAGACAGTACCCATAATCTATCTAAACCCATTACATCCTTTTTGAAGTGAGGCTTCCAGACCTTTCCTCCAGAGTGACCTGGCCAATGCAGTGTCCTGTAGGACTATGATATCTTTTGATTTTGATGTTATGCCTCTGATGATCCCATTAGCTCTGTTTACTACTACATCATACTGGCTGCTTTTATTTAGCTTATGATCCACCCATACATCTTGTTTATATACCCTGCTATGTGTGTAATATATCCTATTAAAAGTCCCCATCCAGTATGCGTGCATCTAGTTTTTGTTATCCAGATGTAAAACTCTACACTTGTCCTTGCTGAATGCACTGGAAAAACTGACAGTGCATTCAGATCCCAGGATGTTTGCTACTGCTCACTATTTGATGTCATCTGCAAAGTTAATGAGTAGTCCCTCCAGATCATTTATACAAACAGTGAGACATACTGGACTCAGAATTGAGCCCTGTGGCACTCCACTTGTTCCCATAGTTCAGATGGAATGCCATTGACAACTACTCTTTCAGTGTGATGCTCCAGCCAGTTCGCTATCATCCTAACTATCCTGGAGTCTAATCTGGAGATCTTACTTATTAGAACACCCTGTCAAAATTTTTATTATAATCAAAATAAATAATGTCAACAGCATTCCTGTAAGTTCATCAGTTGATCAAAGAAGGAAGCTAGGTTGTTTTGGCAAGACACGTGGGGGACAAATCCATGCTTCCAAGCTGTCCAATAAATACCCTGTTAAAAGTCCACAGGCATAGCAAATCAGGGAAGATCCCACCTTCAATTAAGCTGAAGGCACAGAAGCACTGTCTCCTACTGAATGTGTTAACTGGCGGCTGCAGCAGCAACAGCTTACTTGACCAGTAGTGGGAAAATATGGCAACCAAATAAACCACACAGAGTACTGAAGATAGTTTCAGTCCCCCAGATGAAGACTGGACTGAAAATAACCTAAGTAATCTGTTTCATCCAGAAAGTCCTGAAGTTCTACTGCCCAGATTTTGCCCAGGAAGGCCAGATTTGATACTGGGAAGACGTTGTTAAGCCTTATGCTGGGAGTGGGATCTAAAGATGGCTTTTAAAATAAAGATGCATTAAGACTACAAAAAAAAAAAGAATTGGGGCAACTGTAACAGGTGGTCTTGAAGAAGTTAATGAAATACTAAAGAAGAGCCAAAGGTGCACAAACTAAAAGGAGCTAATAGACAATTTTCTAGTTTACCTCAGCAAATTTATGTATAGGATGAATGGGTGTAACTTCCAAGAGATCAAGATAGACATTGGATAAATAAAAGCCTGTTTTCCAAGGAATGTACTAGTAAAATTCTGTGAAACTGGAATAAGGAACCAGATCTCACTGTCCTTTTGCAGTAATTCTGAGTTAGCAATCATAGGACAGGAAGTGCGGATTTCTTCTGTTATTTCAGCTATAACTGTCAGTTCCTGATAAAAAATTAATTCGAAGAGTCTACAATAAAGTGGAACTTCCCTTTTAAATTGATGGTCAACTACAAATATAAAAATCAAAAAGCAGCCTGTGTTTCACGCGTGCCCAGGGGAGACTGGGAGACAGCGGCACCAGAGATCCCCTGCTAGTGTTGGAGTTTAACTCATTTAGAGTAACGGTGTCCATCCCTAATGACTCCGGCCCTTATCAGGTTTCCAACCTTGAAGAAACTGCACAGCCTGTGAATATTTTCACTTTGGGGAAAACCGTTAAGAGGGAGGATGTGCATAATGGGGGATAGAAGCTGCTGCTGCTTACGATGAGAATGTGCGATCCAGCAAAAAGCCTCTGGAGTGTACCTGTGCGTTTACTCTGATGCAAGAAAATGATTTTGGTGAACCTGAGTCTGGTTATTGGGACACAGAGGGAAGCTAAGAGGTTTCTTTCTTCATTAGATACTATTAATAACTTGTACCAGACACGCTGAATGGAACTGAAGTTTTGTTAATGCACTTGGCACTGTAGCCTTTATGGTATTATGACTCCTCCATGCTTAATGGTTTAAGAGCTGGCATGGTGTAGTGGTTAAGAGTAGGTGGACTCTAATCTGGAGAACCGGGTTTGATTCTCCAGTGATCCACATGAGTGGTGAACTCTTATCTGGTGAACCAGATTTGATTCACCTCTTCTACACTCCTGCTGAGTGACCTTGGGCTAGTCCAGGGGTCTGCAACCTTTACCACCCAAAGAGCCATTTGGACCCGTTTTCCATGGCCCCAAAGATCTACTGAGCCGATTTGGCCCCTCCACTCACCTTTCCTTTTAGAGCTGCTCTGGATGCCCACGTTACCCTCCGATCTCCAGGCCATGCGGAGCCGCAGTATAAGACTGAAAGAGCCGCATGTGGCTCCGGAGCCACAGGTTGCAGACCCCTGGGCTAGTCACAGTTGGTTCAGAACTCTCTCAGCTCCACCTACCTCAGAAGGTGTCTGTTGTGGGGAGAGGAAGAGTAAAGGACCTTTGTAAGCTTTGTAAACAATTCAGACTTGTTTTCTTCTTCCATATGCCTTGAAAGCTCACCCACTTTTTTATTTTCATGATCTGTATGTGTTGTAAAACCACTGGAAATCCAAACAACAAAATAATGGCAAAGAAATCAAAACAAATGTAAAACATTTTCCATAGCTACTTTCAGTGACGTAGGTTTAGATTTTTTATGGGGTGGGTTCGGTGACTGAAGGCTTTCCGACTGTTCCATTCCATGCATTGTTTCAAGCAAGCTGGACATGTAATGGGAGGGGTTTGAACCCGAGAACCCCCCCTTTACCTACGTCCCTGGCTACTTTGTTCATGATACTGGAGGATTCTGCTTCTGGAGCACACAAAAGATTAATCTACTCCACTCTTAAGATCTACAGACTCTGTAAAAAAACCTGAATCATGAAGAACTCTAGCAGTTCACTCAAAATTTAACAAGACATCCCAAAGGAAAAAACGGGGACAGTGATCTCACAGGTTCCACCATGTGCCCAGGATGCAATATTCACAGGCTGTGTCCCAATAACCAGGATCCATCAACATAATCACACACTGTCCTGTGCACAGCTACCAACAGGGGCCAGGATTACATTTTTGCAATTATAATTACAGCACGTTCAATTTATTGCTTTCAAGTTGTGCACAGATTCTTATCACAAATCCAGAGCAAAGATCTTTCTAGCTTTCTCCTACTCCCAGCAATCTCCTGGGGTTCCATGTGGAGTAACAGTGGAAGGGGGAAGGAGGGTTCTGTCCTCTTCCTTCTGCCCAAGAACCTTTCAACTCACATGGTCTATGACCCCAGGAATAAACTTTTGTACAGTCAGAAAGAACCACGGAAGAGAGAGGAAATAAGCTGGGAAGATTGATGACAATCTTATGCAGAACTGCAGGATCCAATCTATTACCAAGATTCGTGGGGTAGAGAAAGGTGGCAGAGAGCCCTTTTTCTCCCTCTCTCAAAATTCTAGAACTTGAAGGCATCCAATGAAGCTGATGCTCAGTGGATTCAGGATGGACAAATTTTTTTTAAAAAACACAATGAGTTATTAAAATGTGGAGTTCACTGGCAGAGATGTGATGAACACAGGCACTGGTAGATTCGACAGATGATAGGCTTATCACTGGCTCCTAGTCTTGGGGACCAAAGGAAGCTCTCCAGGTCCACAGCAATCAAACTCTGAATACCGGTACCAGGAGGCAACATCAGGAGAAGGCCTCAGCCTCTATGCCCTGTTGCTGACCCTTCAGAAGCTGGCCCCTGTGAGAGTGAGGTTGATGGACTGGCCGGGCGACTAGTTTGATCCAGCTGGGCTTTTCTGATTTTCTTGCTTAGACCTGTGACTGTGTTACTGCTTCGACGCAGAATTTAGTTTTTGCTGGTTGGGAAAACAGAAAGTAGGTAGTTATATCTGAAAATATTTACTTAGTGAAGGATTCAGTTTGTAGATAAAAATAATTAAGGATTGGCAATGCATTTGGCTGTTTATATTCTATTCTATCAAAGTAAAAAAAAAAAGATCCCTGAAAATATTATCCCCTCCCAAATTGATGATTGTGTGGCTTTAAACTGCTTTGCTGAATCCTCAAGTATGCAAAACTTTTTTGTAAATAAAATAAACACATGCACCAAAGCAAACAAAAGGCACTAAGTGTATTCCTTCTAGCCGCCAGGAGGGCAGATGAGTATCACCTGAAAGAAAAACGAAAAACCAGAATGAGATCTGTGGGTCAGGCTGAGGATTTGGAATATCAAACTTTTCTAAGTAATAACATCAAAGAAAAAGATGAATTGGACTTACCATGAAGGTGTCTTCTGTTCAGTGGGGTGAAGTCATCCAAGTGGGTTAGGTCACACCTCCCACTGTTTAGGCAGGGCTATGAAAATTGTCTTGCAGCTCTTCTGGACTGGGGGAGGGCGATAAATAAAACTACTACTACTACTACTACTACTACTACTACTACTACTACTACTACTACTACTAATAATAATAATAATAGTAATAGTAATAGTAATAGTAATAATAATAATAATAATAATAATAATAATAATAATAATAATAATAATAATAATAATAATAATAATAATAATATCCAGTCCCCACTATTTCAATTCCACACCCTTGACATGCTTATTCTATATAGGGTGGGAAATTGGATGACTTCGCCCCACTGAATAGAAGACACCTTCAGGGTACATCCAATTCATATTTCTCCTTCAGTGGGGCTTTGACAGATTTTGTCAACTGGTGCCATGGAAGCAAAAGCTGCAGAAGTTGGCTACCTGCAGTCTCTTGAGTTTAATAAGCGACCCTAATACATAATTTGATCCATTGAACTATCGAGGATTTTGAGGCCTGTTGTCCCAGATTCCTCCTGGACAAAAGAGTCTAATTTTCTAGAATTTTGAGTTCTTGTAATGATGAATTTCAAGGCTCTCTAAATATCTCACTCTTCTTCTCTCAGATGGGTGGGCTTGGGGAAAAGGGTGGCAAGATCATAGGCCAATTAAGATAAAATTCAGATTTTACTTTTGAGGCAGAGGGGTCCTGCCTGCTAGCCCACATTGCTGAAATATGGATCTCATATAATTTTTCTGTACAACTGTACTGGCAAAAGCCAATTCTCATATTTGTGTGTGTAGGTAGCAGAGTGTCTACCCTAAAAGCAGACCTAAGACAAAAGGTCTGTTTGCAAAATTAAATCAGTGAATGAGTTACTCAAGGCAACAGGAGCTGGAAGTCTCATGGACCATGGACGCATCTTGATTACCACATCCCGCTAAGCTGTTCTGATACAATGAATCCTGGAAAACTCCCTGATACTGGACGTTATATTTAATCTACCTTTGAGAAACCATTTCCTCAACAATTGCTCCTTCCTTGCATTTCCTCTACCTCTAGATACGATCTCCCTAACAATCAATCCCTGATTCACTCAAGTCTCAGCCAAATTTGAATACCTGGGCAGAGACTTCAAGAAGTTACTCTGCATAAAGCCTTTCAGAGCTCCTGATGTAATCAAGAACACAATTGACTCTATTATCCCAACCCTTAGAAACAATAGATGAGCCATTGATTAGCTCAAGCCAGCAATCCCAGCATGGAAACCCAGGAAATCCAGGTATAGAAACTTACTTGCTACAGGAATAGAAACTTACTAGCTCCTGCCCCAAACTGCTCACAGGGGTATAAAAATACAGTGCACCCCAAGTTCTGGCTGGTTCTTTACTCTAGCGCTAGCTAGCTAGCCAGCCAGCTTCTAGCGAGCTCGCTGGCTTGCTCCAGCTCCTTATTAGAAGTTGGTTCTCAATGCTGACTCCAGCTGCTGCTGGCTTCAGCTGCTGCTGGCCCCCACTCTCCATGCTGGCATAGGAATACTTGTCTTCTTCTGGAACTTCTCTGCAGGAATCAGGTAACATATAAGTCCCCGCTCCCCCTCCTACTCTATCATCCAAGACCTATCTTTTCCTCCCTGTTTATATCAATTAGGAAATAACATTGGTCTTACCTGTGAAGGAGACTTCTCCATTGAGCAATTGAGGACACCTGGGTAGTTTGGATCTCCATTCAGGAAGGCAGGGGTTAATAAAAAATTTTCCCGGGCTCCTCCTCTTTCTGAGGTCGGGCTCTTCTCTCGCTCTCCCAGTTCTGGCTTCTCCAACAAGCAGTGCATGCCTGAGTAAAGAAGGGTCCGAACCAAAACTTGCAGATAAAAAGGATTCCTGGAACAACTAAACAGGCCTCCCATAACCAGGGAAGGTACAAATAGTCCAGGAAGGAAAAAAAACTACAAAAAACGAGAACGAATCAATTTAAAGCGGTCCCTCAGAAAAAAAACCGAGGATTAGTGCCACTTGGGAAAATGTAACTCTAGAAAAAACGACTATATAAATCCAGTGGAGAGGATGTATGACTATTCTGGTGGGCAGATGTCTCAATTATGCTCAATGGAGAAGTCTCCTTCACAGGTGAGACCAATGTTATTTCTCCATTGAGCAAAGAGGGACATCTGGAGTGACCTCCCCTAAGTAGCAGTGTCACTCTGACAAATTAAAGGGTGGGGTCGAAATCCTGCTCCTATGATTATTGTTAGGTAACAATTCCCTACGACCGTAGGTCTGCATGCGGCCCTTTACTGAAGACATTCAGTCTGTAATGACAGGACAAACGTGGAAAGAGAGGGACCAATGTTTGCCGCTCTACATATTTCAGACACGGGCACATTATTGTTAAATGCTGCATTAGTGGATGCGTTACGGGCAGAATGAGCCGTAATCCCAATTGGGACTGTCAGTTTTTGTACCTGATATGCCTCAGCTATGCATTCTCTCAGGCACTTGCTAATAGAGGGGGAGGACAATTTTTTGACCTCTATTATGAATGGCAATGGAAATGAATAGGGTTTCTGATACGTCCTAAAACTCCTGGGTCCTAATCCAGAAAAGCCTTCAGGGGCCCTTCTGACATCAAGTTTATGCCAATACACCTCGCTTGGGGTGTTTTGGGTCTGCACAAAAGAGGTTGGCAGAAAATTTTCCTGAGCTGATCCTATGGGAAGGTGGAATTAACCTTGGGGACAAAAGGCAGGGTCCGTCCCCAGGCACTACCTTATCCTTGTGAAAAAGCTTACATGAGTGGTGGCTTGATCGAAAGGGCTGCCAACTCTAGAAACTCACTTCTGGCTTAGAAGTAATGGCAATTAGAAAGAGACAACCTTTCATTTCTGAGGTATTTGAGGGAAATGTCCATAATGGGGTACAAGGGAGCAGAAGTGAGATGTGGAAGTGTAAAACAGTGTGTGCTTAACCTCCATTGGGAAAGCTTGATGGTTGATTGGCTCTACCCTTGGGGAGGGGGAGGCTCCCCTAAGGGAACCCTGACAATGTGTGGATGAGAACTGGGGGAAAAACTCTTCTATTCTAGGGATCACTGAGGGTTAAGCGCTGCCACCTGTCTACGCAGTGTATTTGTTCTAAGGCCAGTCTCTAAGCCATCCTGTAAGAGAGAGGAGCCAAGAATGTTCACCAATCTTGCAGGTCTCCGTAGAAGTGAGACCTTCTTCCGCCAGCACCATCTGACCGAGGCTTTCCATCGAAATGGTGTTATATATTCTTAACCATACTCTTTGGTGGAAGAGGTTTTCCTAGAGAGGCTAGCATGTAGGTGATTTAATACCTGCTGTACTGATGGTAGCCTCTGGAAACTAGTTGTTGCCGTTCAATCTCCACACGGTCAAGTTCAAAGCAGCTTTGGATCATATGTGGATGAAATATGGACCCTGGCTTCCAGAGCAGGTCCCTGATAGAGGTGGTAGGCTGATGGGTTTGAGTACCTTTTTTGACATTCTGTATAGATGTTGGTGAACCATATGGGCGCCACAGAGGCCGCAGAGGGCCACCAGAATGACGATCCTTCGTTCCTGCTTGATCTTCCGCAGGAGCCTGGGGATCATGGGAAAGGGAGGAAAAGTAAAAAAAAAAGAATCTCCGAGGAAGGCCATTTGGAGGGATAGAAGGCATCCCTGTGTCCCTCTGCTTTTACGGGTGATGGAAACGTGACATGAATCTGGGAAGTTGATTGTTCCAGATTGGAGGCAAAGAGGTCCACGATCGGAGTTCCCAGTCTCCTTGTAGAGATCCATTGAAAGAATCTCCCTCCCTTCAGATGCCATTCTCCTGGGTGAATGCTTTGTCTGCTCAGCCAGTCTGCTGCTTGAATGTTCAGGGGATTGCCCTGAATGTGCTCTGGAGACTCTGATGGAGGATATGTGAGTCTCCTGCCCAGTTGGAAAAAAGCAAGATGGCTTCCCTCTGTGGGAGCCTGATGACCTGGAACCCACTCCCTGTCTGTTCAAGTGCAGAGCTTGGCTGGACCATTATTGTCTGTCCGAACTAGAACATGGGCTCCCTACCGAAAGCAAATGTTGAAAGCGTTTGAGGGCTAAACGTAATTGCCAGCAGCTCCCAACACATTGATGTGGAGATGAGTCTCCAGCTGCCTGACCAGGTCCCCTGAGTAGGGATGCCACCCTCTAGAAGTGTAAAGCTCCCCAACCTTGAAGGCTGGCATCCGAGAACATCTTTTGTTTGGTGGAGGGTATCCAGAAGGTCTTCCGATGTTTAGGTGGGCCAGGTCTGGATTCCACCTACAACAGGCTGAGTCTTGACCGGCCTCGGTACTACAACCTGCTGATGAATTTTTGTTGGAAATAATTTCCTGAAAAGGGTAGAAGGAATCTCTGTAATGAGGTCTGGATCTGAACCGTCCCCCACTGAATGGCTTTGGAGTAGGCTACCAACAGAGCCCATTACATCAGGCTGTGCCAAGAGTGAGGAATGAGGAGCTTATTTTGTTTCTGGTGAGAGACCTGCTGTATCTCTGGGGTCTACCTCCAGGGTCCGTTGTTTCTGCAGAGGGACCAGAATCTATGCATGACTTCTTGGATGTCTAGGACTGAAACCCAGATGTTCCAAATCATTGGACCCGGGTTTAAAGAACTCTTCTCCCTGTTGACTAAGAAGCCGTGTTTCTCTAAGCAACGCTAGCAAAAGGATGCTCCTCTGAAGCGATCTGAGAAGTGCTTGATCCCTGAGAGTTTGATCGAATCAAAGAGTATATATCGCCCAGGTAGGGGTACACAGTCTGATGTTTCTTTCCCTGAGCAATACCACTAAGTTGATAAGAGCAGTTTTGGGTGGAACACTCTTGGGCAGTGCAAAGCCCGAATGGCGTAGAGCCCTGAATTGAAAATGATCTTTTCCCTACAGCCAAATCGGAGGAATTTTTCTGTGGCCCCTCGAATATGGGTATACATGAAGATGGAAGCTTCGGCTAGATTACGATTGAAGTGATGGAACTTCGTTGGGTTGCAGGGAGTCTCCGACAATTGGAGCATAGAGTTTCCATTCTAGAGGAAGAGTGTTTTAGTTTGACAAATTGGTTGGCCCATTACTTTCTTGGAATTTTACCCATGAAGAGTATGGAGTAGGACTCCCTACTCCCTCTGTCTCGATGGCACATGCTCCCACAGCTTCATTATTTCTATTAAGATGTGAGATGGCTTTCAGCTTTCTGTACCTCTTTTCTGGAATTTTTGGATAATAGGGGACATCATGTGTAGAGAGCTGACTTCTGGAGGAGAGAGAAAAGAAACTCTATTACATATCCCGAAGTTACTATCTCCGAGGGACCAAAAGCGTCTGTGTGAGAGGATCGCCACTCCTGGCAGAATTTTTTGAAGTCTTCCTCCCACTGCGTGGGGCAATTTAAGGCGTCATGCTGCTTGGATTGGCGCATTGTCCTGGTTGCTTAGCTGCATCGGAAGCTGGATTCTTCTTGTATGGGGAATCCTTTCTTGTTCGTGGTGTAGATCCCTTGGTTTCCGTTAGGGGCGTTGAAGAATTGTCTCTCTTGAACTGGTTGGCTCCCCTGTTGGGGCCGAAAATTAAAAGTTAGAAGGGGATGGTTTTCCTGGGTCCGAAGTTCGAGAGGGCTTTGGCAGGTGCTTAGGTTTCTCCTTAGGGGTCCACCTAGAAATTCTTTGTAGGGGTCTTCCCCTAAACAACTTTTTCTCCCTGGAAGGCGCATTCTGAGACCATGGCTTTGCAGATCTCCAGTCCAGGTCTGCCACGCTCTCAGCCACTAGCAGCTCTACAGCGTGGCAGCGGAAGAGGCCGATTGAACGTGCTGGAGAAGGTGACAGAAGTCTAGGGTGGCATCATCAGCGGCCGAAGACTGGCAGCCTTCAACATCCTGTTAACTCCCTCTGTGGCACTTTGGTCTCCGTGGGAGGCAGAATCTCCAACACCTTTCCTTGCCCAGAGCGATGCGAATGCTCTGGAAACAATCGAGGCAGTGGCAAGAGGCTCCTGATGGCCATGGCAGCCAGCCAGTGGAAGGATCACTTTTTGCAGAATTGCTCCTGCGCCCTCTATCTTGTGTCTCTTTGAGTTTGTCTCTCTTACCATCCCCGTGGATACAAGACCTGAGCTCTGCAACGCAGCTACTGGGCCATCTATAATCGGGACTTGTAAAATATTATTAGCATATGCAGGTAAATCATACAATTTTCGCAAAAAAATGGGGCACCTTCTGTTAGCAGCTGGCTTTTCCCATTGATTAATGACTTGAGTCATTAATGACTTGAGTCATATTCTGGGAAGGGAAAAACCTTCTTGGAATCGGGGTTGGAAGGAAAAAATTCCCCATCTCCCTTGTGTATGGAAGTGGATTTACGCTTAGAACAGGGGTAGGGAACCTGCGGCTCTCCAGATGTTCAGGAACTACCAGAATTCCCTATCCAGCCTCCTCTGGTCAAGCACTTGGCCACCGTGGCTATGCTAGAGGTAGGGGCTGATGGGAATTGTAGGATTCCTGAACATCTGGAGAGTAGGTTCCCTACCCCGCTTAGAAGAACCCTTCTCCCACTTTGTAAGCTTCCGCCAGGTGGAAAGCGCCAGCTTAAACAGCGCATTTCAGATAGCCATAAATATTGATGAGTCATCCATCTAGTGAAACAGACAGGAGAAGATTCGGTGCAGTAACCTTCATTTCCTCCCAGATCCTCCCTGTAATCCTGATGGGACATCCCCTCCTGCCCTACTGGGTGGCTCCTGAGTCTGAGGGAGTTGCCAGAGGGTTCAGGAATTAATTTTGGCCTTTTTTAAGGCTGCCTTTAGTTACCATAGGGGTTGCCAGACTCTCTTATTATCTTTAGCAAGCCCTTGCTTGGAGAAGGGTTTTACTATGGAACTATAGCAGGGACTAGCTGGGCAGGTGGTTTGAGGATCTGTAAAGAGTTCTATGCATTTCCTCTCCCATAACAGCTCTTTCTTTGCTCACGATGCCCCTTTAGGAATTCAAAAAGCTCAGATTTTAACTCTCTCACCAAGAGCTTACAGCCCTCCTGCTGGTTCCAGCAGACCTCCCTTGTCTCCACTCATTTTGCGGCGTTGGCCACAGAAAAGCCCAGACTTCGGGACACCAGAGTACGGTTGGGCTGGAGGCGGAGCGGGTGCAGCCATGGCTGCTGTAGCCCGTTTCTTGCGGCGCTCCCTCGCTTTGGTAGCGAAAAGCTCCATTGCCTGGGAGCCGCCCGTTTGCATTTTGCCTGCTGGGCTAGCCACGGCTGCTTCCTTCTGTGGCCCTCCTGCGCTGCTTGCTCCAGGCTGGGAGCATTCGCAGAAACCTTCGCTGTCTTCCTCCGAAGACAGGAGAGCCTCCCTCCGTTTGAAGCATGTGTACTAGATGCTCTGCGGAGGAGGAGGAGAAAAAAAAAATGGCATGCAGCGCTAGTAATAAAGCCTCAACGCCGGAGTCTCTTCTCTGCAAAGAAAGGGACTGGAGGGCAGGAGGCAAGCTGTGTGCCGTTTAGAGGCCAAATTGCTATCTCTGCTGCCAGTCCCTATTCCCAAGCTCTGAGTTGAAAAAAGAATGAAAAAACAAACTTCAGTGGCTGAGTAACAGCCACTGAACCTGCTCTTCCTGAGGCAGGGAACAAACTGGGAGAGCGAGAGAAGAGCCCGACCTCAGAAAGAGGAGGAGCCCGGGAAAATTTTTTATTAACCCCTGCCTTCCTGAATGGAGATCCAAACTACCCAGATGTCCTCTTGCTCAATGGAGAACTGTGTGTATGCTTCTTAACGTCTCACTGTATGAATGTTTGCAACCAAAATTTATATAAAAACATTTTAAACGGCAATTTGGCCTCTTTTGCATTCTCTGTAGAGTGTTTCAAAAGCCAATTCTGGCATAGCTGTCTAAAAGATCCCACCTAGCCTACTTCTTGCACTACCCAGCTGAGTAATTCCCCATTGCTATTTAAAAATAAATTCTTATACTGTTAAGCTGGGTAACAAGCCTGAGCATGACAGTCTCCTTGGTAACCTGTGACTGCATCTAGTGAGCTGTTTTGCCTATAGAGGAAGGTGAGAAAGTTGAACTCCACTGACAAAAACGTTTCCGTCAGGGGAAACAATTTGTTGGGTGAATATTATGTATAACATACATGTAAAACTACACAAAAGTTTCTTTCTGGCTTTGATAGCAATTTATTGTTGTAAACCAGATACATTTTACTTCTCTATATAAATCCCAGAATTAAATTATTTAAGTAACGATGGCGCTTGCATTTTTCTTCTCTAAATCCCAGGCCAGTTAACAGTATCAAAATACAGAGAATCAGTTTTGACTCGTATATATCAGGAACAACTAAAGTAACAAGAATACATGGAACATGTTTTCAATAAGTTCCTGAGGTACATGCCTCCTCTGTTCAAAAGGGATTTTGTGATCTCATATACAGTCTTTCTGTTTTAAAAGTATTTTGCATCCACAGTGCCTTTACCACAAAAGGTTTCGCATCCAAAACTGAATGAAACTGAAAATTTGCATCTCATGGACTAGGTCCTGGAATACTGGGTCCTGGAATTACTCCATGTTACTAAATTTCATTTTACCTTATATATCAAGTCTCCCTAACAGAATGTAAAAATTAAAACATTATTATGTAAAAAGAAAACAAAACTTTCCCTTTCATTGTGATAGCATGTAAAACATTGGATTTTTTTTCACCATTGCATTTATACAGTTCTTGGTTTTGCTAATGAATGTAAAATAAAAACAGTATAGCCCCTAAGATGAAATGATAGCAGCAACTGTAAAAATGTAAATGAAGTATACAAATTTCCACAATAGGTATAACTAGTCTTATATGTTCTGGGCAATATGAGTTCCAACTATTTCAGTTTTATGAAGGCAACTGTTTATGTTAACAAAACCTACTTTTTTACCTGCCAACTTTCACAAGTTCCAGTTGCATACCATTCCTTCCTACTAGTCATAGAAAAGTTTTTTAAATAGTATGAATACAACCTTAATAGCTTTTTCTCTTTTAGCTTTTGAAGCATATCTCAATTTTGGATATACAGTATATTTTCAGAGAAGAAATTATAAAGCAAAGCAAACACATTTCTTCAATCAACACATACAATTTCCTTGCTGGACTGACAAGTGTACTCTCCATTTTACATGAAGCTGGTTTTCTTCTTGGAACAACAGGGGCAAAAGACACGGACATTCCAGGCTTTGTGTTGTTTTCAGTCAAGTTACAGTCAACAATATGATATGTTGCTATTTCTCTTCATCATCTTGCATAGTGATTAATGTAATCTTCAACTTTATTTCGGAAGTCCCCCTAGAAAAAAAACATTTTCGATTTCTGTAGAATATAGATGTGCACATTCTGTTTGCGTGAGTATCAATGTGGTGTTTGCTTTTTTAGTTTCAACAAAAAGATTACATATACAAAATATGTTATTACTCTTTGTGCACAAAACAAAAGTTGAGTGTTTAACATTCTAGACATCCCTGCCAATGAGGATGCAGGTTGTGTCACACGTGATGGGGGAAGCAACGGGTTGCCAAGAGCCTGCCTTAATGAATTGTGAAGGTACCGTATTTCCCCGAATATAAGCCCTGCCGTGAAAATAAGCCCTAATGCATCTTTTGGTGCAAAAGTTAATACAAGACCCTGTCTTATTTTCGGGGAAACTGTTTTCATCTAGGAATGTTACAAAAGCAGACATTCTCATGGCTTTAGAAGCAGCCACCTTCCTTACAAACTATGGAAGATCCTAACAATGATCTTGTCAGATCAGACTTTATTTGGGAGAGATGGGAAAGTTAATGCTGGTGAGTGGATGTGGAGTAGCCTAGAGCTATGGACTCAGAGCTCATCTCCCACTTACAAGCAACGATGTCAGAAGGAAACTAGAAGCCCCTGGGGTGTCTCTATGGAGAGACCTGAGGCACACCTAGCTGAAATGGGGAGCTCAAAAGGACGGTTTTGGATCCTGGTAAAGCAGCTATCCTAAAACACGGTTTGAAGCTCAGTTATTGAAGCTATGATGCACGCTTGACTTGACATTATATGGAAGAACATACGCCCACAGCAATCTCTGTGATCCCGTTCCACCCCCGCCCGCCCGCCCCCGGTCCCGAAACGGCAGGCCTTGCAGAACCCTGTCTGACGGGCAGAAGCCCCACGGAGCACAAATGGGAAGCATCAGCTCATCTGGCCTAATGTTTAGGGACCGTGATTTACTTGATTCCCATCTCATTTTTTTGACTTGACACAGCAAGCACAACGGTCAAGGAGATGTCAGTACAGTGGCTGGGTAAGTCCTAAGGGGAAGGAGAGTCAGAGGCAACACAGCAGGAATCACCGGGGTATTGTGGGGTTTCCGGGCTGAATGACCGTGTTCCAGTAGCATTTTCTCCTCTGAAGACGCCAGCCACAGAGGCAGGCGAAATGCCAGGAGAAAATGCTACTGGAACACGGCCATACAGCCCGGAAACCCCACAACAATGTATTATCGAAGGCTTTCAGGGCCGGAATCACTGGGGTGTTGTGGGGGTCGTAGCAAGGACCAGGTTCCAATTTCCACCATCACTGTCTTCAATCATCCCCCTGGAAGAACTTCTCTGTCTAATAGAGTGGAAATGGTCTTTTCTGCCCAGCTCCTTGCCTAGTTGAGCTAAATCCCACAGGGTGAGGGTGTCGCTAGACAGAGAGTTCCACCTGGTTGGAGCCAGGGCAGTCAGATGTTTTTAGGGCCAGAGACCACTAGAAGGTTGTGTCAGGAGACTACTGCTTTGGCCTGGGGAGGCTTGTCTTCGAAAACAAAGTCTTTCACACCTCATCGTTCTCACATTCTATGGGAAGATGGGAGGGGGGAATCTAGGGGAGTTCAAGGGCCATAAATATTACTGTAAAAGGATCACCAGAACTGACTTTCTGAAGCCTGAGTACTTGCTGCCAACTCCATAAAGACTACTGATCCAGAGTCCGCTTATTGATTATTGATCCAAGACCTAACAGGTTGGAACCAGTCGAGCATTAATGCTATCTAGTATAGGAGTATCTGTGCTGTTATTGTTAGGAAATGTTATCTCTTGTTTTTCTTTCTTATCTAACTTTTTTTTACTTGAGCTAGCCAAGATCTTAATTTCTCTTAAAGATGTGGTGGTCGGCGTATCAGGCTGGGTTCTGGGAGACTCAGGTTCTCATCTCCACTCCGCCATGGAAGCTTGCTGGGTGACCTTGGGCCAGTCACACCCACTCAGCCACCCACCTCACAGGGCTGTTGTGAGGATAAAACGGAGGAGAGCAGACAATGCAACCCTTCAATTGCAAGCTTCAAGGCAGCTTTGAGACCTCTGAACTGAATAACTGGCTGAATAACATCCCGAACACGGACATGATGCTTCCAGCCAGAAGCTGCAGCGAACATTAGAAAAAGGAACAGTATTTTTGTTCAGAAATACTTCCCAGCATTGTTGCTCACCTTGTCACGCAAATGATGTTCTGCAGCTTCAATATTCAAAGGATCATCAAAATTCAAGAGATCCTGAAAGCAAATAAAACATTTAAAATGAAAGGTTGATCACAAGTGCTAAACATACAACATCTGACTGAAGGCTTGAGTGAATCAGGAAGGGATTGATTGTTAGGGAGATCGTATCTAGAGGCAGAGGAAATGCAAGGAAGGAGCAATTGTTGAGGAAATGGTTTCTCAAAGGTAGATTAAATATAACGTCCAGTATCAGGGAGTTTTCTAGGATTCATTGTATCAGAAAAGCTTAGCGGGGTATGGTAATCAAGATGCTTCCATGGTCCATGAGACTTCCAGCTCCTGTTGCCTGGAGTAACTCATTCACTGATTTAATTTTGCAAACAGACCTTTTGTCTTAGGTCTGCTTTTAGGGTGGACACTCTGCTACCTACACACACAAATATGAGAATTGGCTTTTGCCAGTACAGTTGTACAGAAAAATGATATGAGACCCATATTTCAGCAGTGTGGGGTGTGAGGGGTGGGCTATCAGGCTGGACCCCTCTGCCTCAAAAGTAAAATCTGAATTTTATCTTAATCGGCCTGTGATCTTGCCACCCTTTCCCCCAAGCCCACCCATCTGAGAGAAGAAGAGTGAGATATTCAGAGAGCCTTGAAATTCATCATTACCAGAACTCAAAATTCTAGAAAATTAGTCTCTTTTGTCCAGGAGGAATCTGCTCCTCTGAAGATGCCGCCAGCCACAGATGCAGGCGAAATGTCAGGAGAGAATGCTGCTAGAACACGGCCATACAGCCCGGAAACTACACAGCACCCCAGTTTTTGGCAACAACTTTATCAACAATTGCACACACCTGTTGATCACCTAATAACCTTTCTATTTGTTGTTATTGTTAGTCTGATAGTTGTTTTATCCATAAAGGAAATGTTGTTTTATCCATAAAGGAAATGAATGAATAACTGTCTTGTTCCTGTGAAATTGTAAGTATGTGGAATCAGGCTGCAAAGCACAAGGGTGAAGGCCCCCTTGACTGACCAGATGATAAGCCCACCCCCCTCCTATAGCAAACACAGGTCATATGAGAATGAGAACAAATTTCAGGTTTCACACAACTATCAGAGATTAAACAGCAGAACAGAGCAAGGCCTCAAAAGAACTGCTCCACAACAGGCTGGGCAAAAATCTCAGGGGCATCTAATACCTCAGCAAGACACAAAAAGTTCGCGAGAGCTCCATTTCTCTTTGGGAGAAAAACTCTTTGAGAATCTGTTGCCTCTTTCTGCGGGATAAAGATAGAGAGAAGCTTTAGCTAAGTAGTGGAAATCTGCTTTGCATCCAGAAGGTCTCAAATTCAATCCTCAGAATCTTCAGCAAAATGGGTCAGGTGGCAGGTGACATGAAACACTCCTACTTGAGTTCCTGGGGAGCTGCTGCCAGTCTGAGTAGACAATACTGACCTCAATGGACCCAATTACCTGTTTAGGTATGTCCAGTTAGGTTAGGTGAGCGAGGCCCCAACAACCTGGAAGGAGAAACTCAGTGGCGTAGGAGGTTAAGAGCTTGTGTATCTAATCTGGAGGAACCGGGTTTGATTCCCTGCTCCGCCTGAGCTGTGGAGGCTTCTCTGGGGAATTCAGATTAGCCTGTGCACGCCCACACATGCCAGCTGGGTGACCTTGGGCTAGTCACAGCTTCTCGGAGCTCTCTCAGCCCCACCCACCTCACAGGGTGTTTGTTGTGAGGGGGGAAGGGCAAGGAGATTGTCAGCCCCTCTGAGTCTCCTGCAGGAGAGAAAGGGGGAATATAAATCCAAACTCCTCCTCCTCCTCTTCTTCTTCTACAGCCTGAGGACCCAGTGGTAGTGCCTCTCAGGCTGAGAGGTGTTGACTGAGTCAAGGACTGGAAAACAGACAGGAGTCACATGTATCCTGCTTAGAGCCTGGGTGATCTTTAGTCTGGGAAGAGGAGAAGAAAGATGAACTTGCTATTTGATAACAGGAGTGATCTGAAGAGGTAAGGTTGGAGCTTGTAAGTCTAGATGTTGCAGATCTCTGGCTTCTGATGTGAGACTTATCAGCCACGAAATGGGTGTGGATGCTATTGAGCACCTCCGTTGAGGCTTTCTGGACCCTGTTACGCATCTCATCCATCTTCCCCCATCTGTAACGAACAGACTGAGTCCAGGCAAAGTAACTACAAAGAGTTCTTTATTCACTGGCTTAGTCAGATCCAATAGCAAGACAGGAGAACTCTGAGACTTCAGAGTTTAAGCAATAGTATAAAACCAGCCCAACATCCCCCTTTTCCCAGATAACCTAAACAAGGAGAATTCACACAGAAGGAATCTAAGTAAAAGATAGCACACAGACATGAATAATAAGCCTCAGCCCAAACTCCGGGCATCCGGCCAACAGAAGATGTTGGTGTGCATTTTGGGTGGGAACCAAGGTCAGAAACACACAGCACACAGTTACACACAGCACTTGACATTCCACCTCCTCCTCAAGACCCTCCTACCCCTGGTTTATCAGGGAATGCCTTGTGAAACAGAGTCACCAAACAGGGAGTGTGCACGTCAGAAGCTTACACCCACTGGTCATGCCCCGCTGGAAACCCCACCCACGAAACAAGATATTGCAAACAGTTGCGGTGCATTCTGGAATTGAGAACAGCGTCAATTTCGTAGTGCTTCTCGCCATCAATCAGAACCGGAGGAAAGCGATCCGGGGGGTCATGCCAGGCATCGAAAGCGGGAGCCTGATTGAGTAAACTAGAATGAAAAACAGGATGAATTTTGCTGAGTGATTTAGGCAAGTCCAACCGAGAAGTCACATTGTTAATAACCTGCACAATTCTGAACGGCCCAATAAATTTACGCCCCAATTTGGAGTATTTATGAACGTCTGCAAGTTCTTGGTAGACAAATAAACCCAATCATCAATTTTCAACTGGAAAGGCTGGCAGTGCTTGTCAGCTTGTTTCTTCTGGGTATCCTTGGCTTTCTGTAGGGCAATAAGAATGGGATCCCAACCAGTTACTGTGGCTTGAATCCATGCTTGTAGTTCAGGCGGTTGCATGGGATCCTGTCCCAAAAAGGGGAGGGACTTAGCGGAATAACCAGAGACCACCTCGAAAGGGGTTTTATTAGAACTACTGTGAACGGCATTATTATAAGCATATTCCGCATAGGGTAACAATTCTGCCCAATTATCCTGATGGTAATTAGTATAGCATCTCAGGTACTGTTCCAAAGTTTGGTTTGTGCGTTCCAATCGGCCGTCAGATTGGGCGTGATACTGAGAAGATAAGGCTGATTCCACCCCCAACAACGCCAAAAACGACCTCCAGAACTTAGACACAAATTGAGGGCCCCGATCCAAAATTATCTCATCTGGAGCAGAATAAAAGCGATAGATATGTTGGATGAACAATCTGGCCAATTTTGGGGCGGTGGGAATGGTAGAGCACAGAATGAAGTGAGCCTGTTTGGAAAATAAGTCCACCACCATCCAAATCACCGTATTCCCGTGACTCTCGGGAAGATCAGTAATAAAATCCATAGAAATAATCTGCCAAGGACGGGCAGTCACAGGAATAGGTTGGAGGAGACCATGAGGCTTGCCAGGGGATGACTTAGCTTTGGCACAGGTGGTGCAGCCCCTAACGTAAGCTTCAATATCTTTGCGCATAGTATGTCACCAAAACTGACGCTGAAACAAATGCAGGGTTTTGAGGAAGCCGAAATGACCGGCCGACTTAGAATCATGACCATGATGAATGACAGCACTGTGTGGGGTGGTGGAACGTACAAGCAGTCCCCTTTCTTCCAAAGTCTATTCACCAGAGTGAGGGATGGCCCTCCCTCCCCTGAAGGGACCTCCTCCAAGCCAGGCCGCTGAAAACCATCAAAAAGGGAAGGAGGCAGTTCTGAATGGGAAGACGGAGGAGTCGAAGAAGGCAGAGGTGGGACGGTCGGAGTAACTGTAAGGTTGTTTCGGTTCGCTAACAACCTGAAGTCAACCTTGAGTCTACATTCCTCCATCTGGGCGTTGTGCCCAGACCAGCTCATATCTCCTTCTTAACCTTGCTGCGTGCTTGCCATTTCTGGCTTCTATACTGTGTGAATCTCTGTCTTGGTGGGAATAGTGGGATGGGAAAGCAGGGTTGTTTTGGGCTGGGATTTCCGCGGGAAAACATTCGCCCGTACAAGCGGCAGCTGGGGGGAGTCTGATTAGATTCCGCATTGTCTGTAGAAGATCATGATTGCCAGTCAATAAAGAGCTTTTAAAGTTACTGTTGGCCTGGACTTTTCTGATTCCTTACAGTAACGTCAGGGGAGCAGTGGGAATGAGGCGGGCCTGAGCACGTGTCACAGCAAGGCCCAACTGGGATCGCATTAGCACAGTGTGAGGGGTGGAATGAAGGGAGGGACTGCCACCCGCTTCCTCGGGCAAATGGGAAATGGCGTCAGCCAGCTGATTGGTCTTGCCCAGGAAATAATGGGCAGCAAAATTGAAAAGGGAGAAAAAATCAGCCCAACGAAGCTATTTAGCAGACATTTTGCTAGGGGTAGACAAGGTGGAGAGGTTTTTATGATCAGTCCAAACCTGGAAGGGGTGGGCCGCCCCCTCCAATCAATGACACCAAGTGACCAGGGCTTGTTTAATAGCCCCAGTTTCCTTGTCCCCCACAGTCCAGTTCAGCTTGGGGCCAGAAAACTTTTTGGACAAGTAAGCGCATGGGTACAATTTATTATCTGGGTCCCTTTGAAGTAAAGCCGCTCCAAGAGCTTTGTCTGAAGCATCCACATGTAATACGAATGGGCGTGTTGGATCAGGATGGATCAGAATGGTTTCGGAAGTGAAGGCTGCTTTTAACACCTGAAAAGCAGCCTGACAAGCAGGAGACCAAAGGACAGGCACTCCTGGTTTGGAAAATGATGGATCCTTGTCTTTGGTTCTTAATAAGTCGGTCAAAGGCAATGCCAATTGAGCAAATTGGGGAATAAAGTCACGATAAAAATTAGTAAATTAGAAAAGATTGCAATTGTTTGCAGGTGCTAGCCAGTTTACAACTGCCTCAACTTTAGTGGGGTTCATTTCAATTTCCGCTGCTGATACCAAATACCCAAGGTAGTCCAATTTAGTTTGATGGAAGGCACATTTAGTCAATTTGACATAAAGTGAGTGGTCAAGCAGACGATGCAGTTGCGGACCAGTTGGACATGTTCAACTTCATTTTTGGAATAGATAAGCACATCATCCAGGTAAACCACCACCCCCTGAAACAACAAATCCTGCAGAACTTCATTTATCAATGACATGAAAGCCCCGGGGGCTATGCTTAATCCGAAAGGCATGACAAGATACTCATATTGGCCAAATTTTGTGTTAAAAGCAGTCAAATGTTCATATCCCTCAGTTATACGGACCCGGTAATAGGCTTCATGCAAATCCAATTTAGTGAACACCTTGCTGGAACCCAAAGCATCAAACAAGTCTTTGATCAGGGGCAGTGGATATTTGTTGGAGGCGGAAACTGCATTAAGGCCCCGGTAGTCGGTGCACTATCTCTAAGTCCCATCTTTCTTCTTGACAAATAAAACTGGGGCCGCATAGGTGTTTCGGGTTGCTTTACATATGAAACCCCTGGCAAGATCCTTGCCTAGAAAAGCCAGCAATTCCACCTCCTCAGGTGGGCTCATACGGTATAAGCGGCCCTTGGGCAATTTGGAATTGGGCAACAATTCTATTTTACAGTCAGTATCTCGATGGGGGGGCGGGGAGCTGATCGCATTCAGTCTCCTTGAACACTTTAGAAAGATCCCAATACTGTTCTGGAACCCTCGGTACATTGGCGGAGGTTGTATGAGAGGATGCACTCGCAGGGAGCTCTGGGGTTTGGGTATCAGGTTCATTACACATGTGGTCACCACAGGGTGGATCAGTAAATCCTACTATACGAGAGGTCCAATGGATGGATGGAGGACCATAGTCCTCAAGCCATGCCATGCCCAGTACAATGGGGTGTTGTGCAATGGGGGCCAGTATGAAACTACGTCACTCCCAATGCTCAGCACAATGAAGGAGCACTGATTCAGTCTTAAAGCATGCCGGCACCCCTCCCAATGGACTGAGTAAAGGTATAATTTGTAACCCCAGTTCCTCAGCTACTTCTGGACGCATAAGACAGTGGGAACACCCAGAATCGAGCAGGGCTCGAGCAATTATGCAAGTGTTCTTGGCCGGGTTAGACAGGATAGTAATGAGGGTAATGGGGCGACCACCTTCACTCACTCCATCCTTGGACGTGTCCACAGCATCCTTAAAAGCAGTAGCTGTCAAGGCAACACCCAGATTGTTGTCTTCAGCATCAGTGAAATCAGAATCCTTAACGGCAAGGGCTTTGGAACTGCCACGAGGAGGTTTGGGGCCCTTTGGAACCTTGGCAGCTGGAGCCCAAGATGCAAGCTTGGTAGACGGAGTTGACGCCCTCCCAATAGCACAAGTTTCTTTGTCCCCCGCCGCCCAGTTCAGTTCTGCTCCTGTAAACTTCCTGGACAAATACGCACACGCGTGTATTCTCCCATCCACTCCCTGTTGGAGCAAGGTGGCCCCTAATGGAACGTCTGAAGCATCTACATGCATGATGAATGGTTTATCTGGATCTGCACGCACCAGTATGAGTTCAGACGTAAAGCTTTCCTTAAGGTGTTGAAACGCTTTGTTGCACGCCGCCTACCATTGGAGGGGTGCTCCCAGTCTTGCTTGGTTCAGGCTCACCCCTTTGGTGCGGAGCAGATTTGTCAGGGGAAGTGCAATCTTAGCAAACTTGGGAATAAAATTCTGATAAAAATTTGCAAACCACAGAAAGGACTATAGTTGTCTATGAGTTCGTGGCACTGGCCAGCCTGCTACTGCCTGTATCTTGCTGGGGTCTATCTCTATCCCCTTCTCTGATACCCGATATCCTAGAAAGTCTACTTGGGTTTTGTGAAACTCACACCTTGTCAACTTACCGTATAACCCATGCTTCATGAGTCTGCGGAGAACCTCCCTCACTAAACCAATTTGCTCTGGTGTATATTAAAACATCATCGAGGTAGACGACCACCTTCTTAAATAGTAGGTCATGGAACACCTCGTTAATCATGTTCATAAAGGCTCCAGGGGCTCTGTTCAATCCGAATGGCATGACTAAATATTCGAACTGCCCCAGCGGTGTATTAAATGCTGTGAGATGTTCCTGGCCCTCCACAATTCTGACTCGGTAATGTGCCCCCTGCAAATCCAATTTGGTAAAAATCACCCCCCCTGCCCAATTGTCCCAACAGGTCTTTTATGAGCAGGTACTTGTTGGTCAACGACACAGCGTTTAAACCCCTGTTGTCTGTGCATAATTGTAGGGAGCCGTCCTTTCGAAACAACACAGGGGCCCCCATGTGTGACTTGGTCGGCCTAATAAACCCCCATTGGAGATTCTTATTTACAGATTCTCTAAGCACAGCTAATTCAAGGGGGCTCATTTGATACAGTTTACCCTTTGGGAGTTGCGCCCCAGGACAATCTTCATTGAGAAGTCCGAACTGCGGTGAAGAAGTAGTTGGTCGCACTCTTTTTCATCAAATGACTGAACTAAGTACCGATATTGTTTTGGTGGTGGGGTTGAAGTTGCCTGCGGCTGGGACGTGCCATCCTGGACAAGTTGCCATTCGGTGTCGTCCCTCCCCGCAATGGAAACACAGTCCCATTCGATGCCGTCGGGTCATGAGTGGTTTCCTCTTTGCTACTATCTTTGCTACTGTCTCTACCGCTGTGCTTCGTCACGGGCAGGTTTTCTGTATTAAGTTCCAGCGCATTTCAGATCCCTCTACCTGCTTAATCCATACTTCAGCCTCCCCAGCACATTGAATCCAATCCATCAATGAGTCAGGGTCTCCTTGGACCAGCGTCCACTGTAGGACTCTCGGATGGAGGCTGTCTTTGAACATTTGTACTAATACCAATTCTGGCCACCCCATCAACCTGCTTGCTAACCTCCGAAATTTTGCTGCAAATTCACTGACAGGAACTTCCCTGGCGTAGACTGTATTAGCTTAACTCTAACCCTCTCCTCTGCCAATGGGTCTTCAAATCGCCTACGTCGTGCCATGATAAAAGAATCTAATTGGTACAGTTCAGGTCCATCAGTTTCAACCAGCCCGACCAGCCAGGTAGCCGTTTCACCCCTGAGCCGGGTTCCCACCTCAAAGACTTTCTCCCGTTCTGATCTGAAGCATGCCCCATACACCTCCATATACAATCCAACCTGGATCATGAAAAAGGTAATGCCAATAAAGGCTTTGGAATTGGAATTGGAAAAAGGTAAGGTCCCCTGGATACCCTGCAAATTCTGCCTTCAGTCCCTTTCTCGCCAGCCGTAGGTCAGGTTTTTTTTTATGGAACCTGGGGTTTGGTGGCCGTTGTCGTCTGTTGTCCACGCGATCTGCTTCCTCCATAGCTGTGCCCTGGCATGGTTCTTCACTTTCCCTGGTCATGGCAACGTCCGTTGCTGTGCCTTCGCTCTGCCTAGGGAGATTCGCTGCTCTTTCATCCATAAGAAGCGCTACCTGCCGCTGCAGCACCCCCAGCTCCTCCCTCAGCTGATTTCTCTCCCGACTCACATTTTCGGTGTGTACTTGGAGGACCTCGTAATCCCTCCGTAGCTTTTCCGCCTCCCGAGTAGATCTTTTTGTGAATGGTTGAGCCGCTACTAAACAGGCTGTCAACTGGGATCTTTCTTCATCCATCTCTGTGTGCAGCATCCCCACCACCGTCCAAGACATGCCAGGGTGTCCGTCGCTATGTTAGTTGAGGAGATGTTCACCGGGGTCCCTCGCCCTACCAGCGAAAGCCCGGGTAACGAAATTGTGATTCTGTCCCAGGCATGACTTTAATCAATGCTGGGTACTTTGTGGGAGTTCTGGCACAATGTTAGGATCAATTCCACTCAGCCACACTGCTTCTCAATGGTTTTATTGAGTTGGTGAATCCAAGGCACAAGGTGCCAGAACTGAGAGCTCCGCCCCTCAGCTCCGACCTTTATATGCTAAATGTCATGATCACTGCCAATCAGTGATCGGGCTCTTCTGCTTTGACAGTTATAGGCCCCAACGTGGTAGCCTAGAAACACAACAACAACAGTTCCCACCAATCACCATCCAGCTCTTCCCAACTCTTCAAACCACCATCGATTGCAGTTCACCTCCTAACAGCTGAATCCATTTCCAAACCAGCAGCAGATACCCGATAGCCTAAGAAATCTAACTTGGACTGATTTCTTTTTTTTTTTTAATAATAATAAGCCTTTATTTGGCATAACAATAATCATAACACAATAAAAACCTGAGATAAAAGGTATACAAATACAAAGGTTTAGGATAAAATATAAATTATTGATTGTGCATCACCTCCAGTAAAAATTGTGCAACCAATTCACAAGTTTCATTGTCAGAATTGTCCAGAAGGAAAGGAAGTCTACCTGATTCTCCCATTTCACTAGGTATCCTAGAAAGAATGTTGGAATATTTTGATCTGATATTACTTAGATTTAGGGCAGCAAAACAGTTGATGCTGCCAATGTTTCGGTATGTTGTTCACCACAAGAGCATACCCTTCGGCTCATTTCCAAGTTGTTAAATCTACCACTTAATAAAGCATGGAGGGGAAAACATTGAGAGCTGAGCAAGTGTGAGGGCTCTTCTCTGCATTGGATTAGTCCAAAAATACAAATAGGAAGCCATCCTATTTTGATATATAGGGGTATTGAAAGATGTAGGGGTGAACAAGTTTTCATAGCAGCCCTAAATAAATTATTCCATTAAACTTTCCAACAATTTTTGTTTGCTGGTTGTAGGATTCTGAACTAGATAGCAGGAAAAGCGAGTCGAGGAGATATACCAAATTGATTTGATGCTGTCTTTCGATCAGAGAGAACCATGGATTAGCCACAGGTATCAGACAAAAAGTAGGAATTGAATCAGTGGAGTGCTCATCATCTCGAGAAATGCAGTACGAAGTGAAATAACCAAAATTTAAAAGCTCTCAACCAAACCCTATAAACTAATGAATTTTGGCCCAGTTCGGAAACAGAGGGGGGGCGCTCACGGTTTCCCTGAATTTGGCAGGCCCATGGTTTTACGGAAAAAATTTGAAGTTTGGACAGTGATTCAAGAAGTGGTCAGCTGCTTGGAGACCAGATAGGTACTCCACTAAAGTAACTGCGCTTCTATCTTAGAGTTAAAGATTTTTAGTGTTGCTGGGACAAGGGAGTGGCCCTTTCCACTTAAAAGAAGCGTGCTGTGGCAGAATAACTGATGGTAGCAGCTGCAATGGCAGCTTTTGTGTGGGGTAACCAGGAGAGGTTATAAGAGAAAATGTAATTCCAAGATATTTGTATTGGTTAACCTGCTCCACTGGCACTTTATTAATCGTCCTTAGTTATGTTTTATGTATTGTTTGGCAAAGATCAAAATCTTGGTCTTTTGATAATTGGTAACTAGTCCGTTATCTGTACAGTACTGCCCACATCTATTCGAAAGGCAGTCTGACTGATTCCAGCTTTTGAGCTGAGATAGAAAGGATGGTATCATCCAATATAGAGAAGTATTGGAATATACCTGGAGCCTAATTTAGGAATATGGTTATTAATTTCCAATAAGGCTGATGGAAGGTCACTCAAAATATAAATTGAAAAGGGTTGGTGCTGGCATGCCTTGCCTCCACACCTGCTAAGGTAGAAATAGAATCAGTCATGAGACCTTCACGTGAGCACTTAACTCTGCAGTTTGTGTTGGTATAAAGTTGCCTGATTAGAAAAAGAAGTTTATTGTCTATTCCTTGTATAGCCAATTTATTCCAAAGACGTTCTCTAGAGACTGTGTCAAAAGCTGCCTTCAAATCAATGAAGGCAGCATAAAGTTTGCTTCTTGGACTTTTGGAGTATTGGACTGATTTCTGTATGGTCAGTACCTCTAGATCAGTGGTGGCGAACCTTTGGCACTCCATTTGGCCATGCCGGCAGGGGCTGATGGGAATTGTAGTCCATGAACATCTGGAGTGCCAAAGGTTCACCACATGGCTCTAGAGGTACTGGCCATATAGAAATGAAATACAAAACCACTCTCAACTTATTATCTAGAAAACAATCACACTTACACATGAAGGCTCTGCCCTCAGCTCCAGTCCCTCTCCCTGAATGAAATATTACCTGAGAACACATAATCCACCCCACTCTGGTGTCTCACCAAGCCTTAGGAATACAGTACGAACTGGCATTCTTCAGACCACGCTCATCATGACCACTGATGGCATTGTATAAGTAATACAATAATTGCACTGCTAATTATATATTCTAATCCAGGATAACAGACTACGTTGCAAATGAAAAAAAAATTTCCACTAGAGATTTTAACTGCCTTGAGCGCAGCGTCATTGGCAGAATCATAAAAACAGTTCACATATACATAGCCACTGTACATATTTGCGGGTGCCCCCCCCCAAAAAAACTAGCCAAATACATTCATTCTTCAGCCTGTGCTTACAATGATTATAGAGAAGAATGCTGCAACAGGAGTTTGAACAGAGACTGGACTGATTAAAATGGAGTGAATCATCAAGAAGGACACTAAATGTGGTGAAAGCGAAGATGGCAGAGAAGACCGTGAGCTGCATCTTTCGGGAGGCCTGTTTATTATGGGGTTTGCTTTTGCTGTTTTCTGACTGTTGGGGTGGTGGAATGGGTTAATTGCATTTCTAACTGACTTTTCTTTGTCTTCTGTGTGATGCCATACGGTACCAGATGCTGTCCAAGGTCAGTGCCTGGCTGTCTTCACTGTTATCTCATTTGCAGTTCTTTTGGCGGGCATTCCCACAATGGGGGGGTGCACCCTGCTTTAACTATAGGGGTTTGCAAGGGCAAATCCCAGTTCTGGCTTTAGCCAGGGAGATCCTCATTACCAATAAACTACTTCTACTACCAATAAACTTCTTCTATATGAGTTTGTTGCAGGTTTTGGGATTCTGACAGCATCTGATCTCAGTACGCCTCTGTATTTCATATTTGTTTTTTCTCTTTTCTTCTCATATAGTGTGGCAGATCCACCATCTTATATTTGATGTAGTTTTAAATATAAATAATTTAAAACTGAGAAACAAAAATTTGACAACTCTCTCTAAAGTCTGTAAAAAGAATTGAAAATTGTTTATAGTGGGCTACATTATTTTTTGTTTCAATTTTTCTGTCGTCTTTGTTTCAGTTTTTTTAATCTAATGACAACAGCTTCAATTGTTTTTGGTAGATTTTGGAATATTTCCAAAGATACATTTACAGATAAAGAAAATCAAAGAAATATTTGTAATGGTTAAATTACCTTTCTTACAAAGACATAAAAACTTTCTGCAACTTGAATCAATATGTAGTCCCTTAATCAATTAACTGGAAGTGAACCCTTATAAATTATGGTTTGACATTTCATAATATGGTAAAAATATGGTTCTTTTTTGTGATGATCATTGTTATTAATGGCTAATTTTTGTAAATAGTGCTTTAATGTTTTTAATGATGTGATTTTATATAGTTTTGTCGTGTTTGCTAGAGAAAGGCAGGCATATAAATATTTCAAATAAAGACACAATGTTGTTTAAACTTCATTAAACAATGCACACTGAAAAACAGATTGAAATCTATTTTGAATTATACCCCTCCCTGCCATTGGAACTACTCTGCCAATCAGTCTCTGCTAAAAAGCTCAGTTAAAATACCAAGTTGTTCAGAGACAGCAAGTAGAATCCTTTGACTACAATATTAGGTTGTGCCATGGAAAGTTCCTGCCATTTTTTACCCAGTGTGCCCTGAAGGAATTGAGGAAGGGGAATAATGAATTCTGAGTCTTCAGTAGTGGGAAGACCTTGAGGTTCCTAGATGGATGCTCCTTGCAAGATGTGTAGCAGCACAAGCTAAACTTTAGCTGCTAAAGACTCTTCACAAGAGGCATTAAGCGAAAAGACCAGAAATATTTCCATGTGAGAAGTGTCTTTTCTGAGGAGTTATGTGAAAGGGGTCCATCTTTCTCTCGTTCCTCTGCATCAAAATAGCAATATTGGTTGCTCTCTACAAGACCAACCACTCATTGCCATCCTAGAATTCACATGCCTGATGCAAAGGGATTGAAATTACCCAAGGAGGGTGGGTGGGTTTCCATTTATTTATTTATTTAGTTTTTTATACCGCCCTATCCCCAAGGGACTCTGGGAGGTGTACAACATAAAATTCCATCATAATGGAATTTTATCCATCAAACCTGTAGCCGCCAGGTTGTCTTGAAAGGCAAGAATCTTTTATGGCCACATGGATTAAATGACATTAAGAATTGCATGACTGAAGAGGATGACAATAAATGCCTTTTGCCCCTTCTTTTTTTCACAACCTGACTGAAACCGCTGTGATCACAATGTCCCACCAGCTACTCTCAGGGAGGATCTCTCTGAGTTGGGGCTGTATTCCAAGCTGGGAGGGGAAGTCTCATTACCTCTGGGTGGGCGGGAGAGGAATGCCTGGCTGAGGCGTACTGCCACTTCACCTGTTCAGTTAGAATTGAGGCTTCAAGGTCAGCTGATGACATGATGAAGGTGGGGCTCTGGGTTATGCATAGGAAGGGCTATGGGAGGGGGGAGGGGAGCATGGCGGCATGTGAACTGGAGCCAATTAGGGAGCAGGCAGAGGCCATACATGTACTAGGAACTCTGCCAGGAAGGTTTTGATTGGTGAGCAAGGGAAGCAGCAAGGGAACTTGGGATCCTCCCTGCTGACAGCATCTGATGCCACTGGGTTCTGTCCTGGGCCAAGTGCTATTCAACATTTTCTTGACAGTAAGAAGAAGAAGAGAAGAGTTTGGACTTATATCCCCCCTTTCTCTCCTGTAGGAGACTCAAAGGGGCTTATAATCTCCTTGCCCTTCCCCCCTCACAACAAAAACCGTGTGAGGTAGGTGGGGCTGAGAGAGCTCCGAAAAGCTGTTCAACAGTGGAATATTCAACAGTGGAATAGGTGGCCTCAGAAGGCGATGGTGTCTCCTTCTTTGGAGGTTTTTAAACAGAGGCTGGATGGCCATTTGTCAGGACTGCTTTGATTGTGTATTCCCGTATGGCAGGGGGTTGGACTCAATGGCCCTTCCAGTCATTTCCAACCCTATGATTCTATGATGCTTTGAGTGCTGTCAGTAGCAGCTCCCACCGGGAAAGACATAACGGCAGCTCCCTCCTGCTTCCCCTGCAGATCCGGCCCTTCCTGGGAATCTTACCTCTCACAACAAGTTAGTTTTGTGATATGCATCACTTTAAGATAAGGAAAATAAGGGAATTAAAAAGTAGTTATACTATCACAGAACTGCATGATCTTTGCCATCAGTAACAGCAGTCAAGAATAACAAAATGTGTTGGGGGATGAGTCAGCGAGTGCCAAGTAAAAAAGAAGATGACAGAAGCAAAAGTTGGCCCCAAGGGAGGTAGCAAGTTGGCATCAAAGAACAGAGAGAGGTGAGAGGAAGATATGAGACAAAAAGAAAGGAAGGGGCAGGGTCAAAGATGAGGGCTGCGTAACGGAGCGCACACAAAAGTTCCTGACATTCAGGGTGTGGAAGGATGATGCCAAAGTGACAGGGATGTAGAAGGAAGCAGGGGAAGCAAACATACAATAACAACATCACAGCAAATGCATGAGGACAGAGACCTTGAAGGACAAATCAGTCCACAGGTAGTGCTTTGGTTGCAGGAAATGCTTAACTGCAGACCTGCTGGCCACCTGCCTGAAGACATCCACTTGTAATGTGAGAAATGAAGGCTTGAGGTGAAGAGGAAAGGAAGGTGGGAGCTGCTTCCAGAATAATTATGAAGCAGGGAGATCTAAGAACAGATGTCCAATTGCCGGAGCCAGGACTCCTCACTGCCCAAAAGAGACGCAAGGTGCCCAGCAGAGGCCAGAGCAGGACTGCAATGCATTATGTTCCCAGTCCATACAAGAGCTTTATTTGGACAAGAAGGCCTCTGTTCCCTTAGGGGCCCTGCGCTGTCTGCCACTGGCTTTTGAAACGGGGGTCTGGAGGACAGTTTGCAGTGGGACAGGAGACAAAGACACAGGAGGCATCGGATGGCTGTTCATGCCATCCCACAACCCTCTGCTATGTGGGTTGCAACGAGTGCAGCGTTCCCTTGCAGACACAAAGGTTTCTGTGCAGCTAGTGTGATGGGGGGGCGGGGCAGAGTAAGCACAAACTCTGTTTTGCTCTATAAAAGGCAAGTTCAAAGAAAAGTTCAAGGAGAAAAGCAAATGCATGAATAAATACAGTTACTTACAGTAAATAAGGAGTTTAGTCCCCAAACAACATCCTGAAAAAGAGAACAGGTGAATTCAGACAAACACCTCAAACATGTTATGGAAACACTTTGCGATTTACATAAGCATGTGAAAAAACCCTAAACTGTTACTTTCACATCAATTGCATAGTTGTTAAAGTGTAGGACCATAAAGAGTCAGGTTCGAATCCCAACTCTTCCATTGATCAGTAAATACCAGTAAGTTGACCTGAATATAAGTCGAGGCACCTAATTTTACCACAAAAAACTGGGAAAACTTATTGACTCGAGTATAAGTCTAGGGTGGGAAATGCAGCAGCTACTGGTAAATTTCAAAAATCAAAATAGATACCAATAAAATTATATTAATTGAGGGGCATCCAATGGGTTAAATGTTTTTTAATATTTATTTTCAAAGAAAAACAGTAAACTAAGCTCCTGTAAGAAGTGGAAAAGAGGATCAACAAAAATAATATGGAATCAACAATAATTTTAAAAGTACAAAAACCTTAGCTCAATCAGCAACCAAGCTAAAACACAAGAGTTAAAATCCTTCAAAACTGGATTTTTCCTCATCATCTGTATGTCCAAATGTTGCCCAACTTTAAGAGGGATATTTATCAGAAATGGAAAAGGAGTTTAAAGTCTTTGACTGACAGTGTAGTCCCACCTTGTGACCATTAACATTCACTGGACTTTAACAAAAGAAACTTTCAATCTGTTTTCTGTTTCATAAACAATGGTGCTGCAATTCTCTTATTAAGAATGCTGCAAATAATACAAAGGCAGCCATCATATGCACAATAGTTCTGGCCTGTTGTACAAAACAGACTAGCAGGGTCTCAGATCCTTTTCAGTTCTCTCTAAGCTGTGTCCCTGTGGCTTTCTTGTTGAGCTTACAGCTTTGCTGTTCTTTGCTGAAACCCTCTCTCCTTCATTCAATCAAGCCTTCAAGGGTGGCCCAGCAGACTATGCAAAAACAGTTCGTAACAAGCTGACCTCTGACCTCCTAACCTCTTAACAATTCTACAGAAGTAGAGCCTTTTCTTCTTCTTATATGGAAAATGCCAGGCTCTTTGGCTCCCCCTAATGGACCCTAGGTTACTAATAGAAGCTCCAACCAAAACACCTACAGTTAACCTTTATAAATACCATATATACTTGAGTATAAGATCCGAATATAAATTGAGAGGGGCTTTTTCAGCATTAAAAATGTGCTGAAAAAGTCGACTTATACACGAGTATATTCGGTAAGCTGTTTAGGGTTCGCACTGGGGAGAAAGGCAAGGAATAAATTAAATAAATATAAGTTAAAATGAAGAGATGCTTCACCAATAAATGTTTTTAGATACACAACAATTTTACACATAAGCGGAGGAATGACGCCGCTAGAGCATTTCAGAGTTTTTGCTATTGGGAAGGAAACTGTCGCAAGCAAGGAAACTCCAAAGCAGGCGGGGGCAGGGAAGAGCCAGGGTGCCCACTCCCCACCGGATCACTCCCACCCGCCACCTCCCGGATCCCCACAGCAGCCCCAGCCCTTGGCTGTTCTGGCGTTTCCTTGCTTGCAAGCCAGGAAACGCCAGAGCAGGCAGGGGCAGGGAAGAGCTGGGGCCATCCATGATGCTGGGCGCACGCCTGTGGGGCACCCAGCAGGCTCCTGCCCACTGCCGCCTGTCCGCTGCTGCTCACTCACTCAGCCATCTTTTTCTTTCCCCGCAGGCTCTGCAGGCTCGGTTCAGGGAAGCTGCCGCTCCGGGCAGCCTGTCTCTATCTTTCTTAAAAGGGCAATGCTCCAAAGATTGCTTAAGATTGCCCTTTTAAGAAAGATAGAGATAGGCTGCCCGGAGCGGCAGCTTCCCTGAAGTGAGCCTGCAGAGCCTGCGGGGAAAGAAAGATGGCTGAGTGAATGAAGGGGACGACAGGTGGTGGCTATTTGTGACTACCAGTGGCTCACACAAGTGATATGAAGTTGAGGAGGGCTTTTTCAGCACAAAAAATGTGCTGAAAAACTCGACTTATCCGTGAGTATATACGGTAATTAATATACAAGAACTAAGATCATAGAAATATGTATCATCTTATCACATTAGACACAATTAATTATGTAACCAATCCTTTATACAGTAGTGTTTATATATGACAGTATGGTGCTGGATATAAATTTTCATACATGCCACCATTTTGTGACTGGTTCCATACACCAGGATAGATGCCTGCTCTGTCGAACAAACACCAAGGCTCTCCAAGAAAATTATGTAGTTCCTGAAACCTAAATATTCCTTGAATTCTGGAACTCTATTCCTATTCTCTACTCAGGGCAGCCACTGATTAAGTGTTAAGCTTTTAAAGTTTTAATATCTGGCTTTGAATGGCAAAATACCATCACTATCTATTCTAAACATATGTCTGCTTGGGAGAAGTTCACTGAAGGTTTATTGCAAATGCCAAAATAGCTGTACAGGCTGAAAGCATAAAATGCAAGTTTGGCCTTAATGATGAACTGAGAGGGCTATATATGCAGATAATACAGTCATAAATATACTGCAGAAGGTCTAATATTATCAACTGAATGTATAAACAAGAAAATATGCACAGTAAAGATAATTTTACAGCACTTAAGAAGAACAAACCAAAGTCTGAAGCCAGCATAATTCGGAATACAGAGACTACATACAATAGCCATTTTCCCAATGAGCCATTTTCAACATTCCTCCTGAAATGCGGAGTGTTCCATGTTACATATTTTGCCATGGCTGCATGTTCTGAAATCTGAAAACTTCTGACAAGTGTAAAAGGGAACATTCCTTAATGTGAGACATAAGATAAGTCAATCACCAATAAACACTCCAAGGATTTGCTCGTTTTTTTCATATTCCCATGGTTTGCATAATGGTTAGACTTTCAGAGATTCAGTTTTATAGAAACTTTGCTTCATTTTGCAATATCACGTTTCTTTGGTTGTCAGAGAGGGAGAATTTATTTCGGTATACAGTCTTATGACAACTTTAGGTTACCAGAATAAAGAAATGTACCTTTGTTTTACACTTAAACAGATATCATCTGAGATTTCAAGACTGTATTTACAGCTACTGGATTCCTTCAATATTCCTTAATTCAAAACGTTCACATATTGTTTTTATTTGCCATGAAATCAATAGCTGTGAAAATTCATGGAAGCCCTATCTATTTCATTTCAGTATGATTCAAATATGCTTAAAGTTTGGGTTAGATGAACAAAGGATTTAAACCAAAATATACTATTTCCAAAAGTTTCCAATTTATCAAAACTATACCAAATGTTTTACATTCATTTTATATAGTCATTTCATATTATACTACCTGTAAAGTTCTAGTTGGAGCCCAGCCAGTACCATCAATCGAATGTTCTCTTAATAAACTGAAAAAGACATGCAAATACACTTTACATTCGGCAGTTCACAAATTCTTCATTTAGACTGGATTGAAGAAACCCAGCAGATTCTGAGACAACCCCCCATAAACTGTAGCAACATGAAGTTCTCATGCAAAAAAGGGCAAATTCGGGTTAATATTTTATAAAGAAATGACAAGCCGTGTTTCATGAACTTCTATGTAATTCTCAAGAAATAACTAACATGCTTAAAGCTTACTATACAAATCTTTATATTAAATAAAAATAAAATTTTGAATTTAGTTTTTAAACCTGTACAAAATCCTACTTTGGTTTCCTCCATTGTCAATTGCAGAGGTATTAATATTTTAAATTATCACTTTTATAAAATGCATTTATTCTTCCATATTAGACTTAAAACTCAAGTACTGCAAATGTTTTGTTAATAACAACAACCCAGGATTTGACATTGGTGGACAGCTCTGAATGGAGAAGGCCAGTTCAAAGCAAAGAGGCCTGCCAAGTTGAACCTTCTGTCAAGCCTATCAAAGAACACTTGGAAAAGGAGAATCTTCTGCTCCACAATCAAGCCAGGCTTTCCCCTCCTTCCCACTTTGCACAAGAGGAGGGAAAGGGAAAATAAAGCATTTTAATAACATCTCCCCATACAAACACTTTCGAGAAGCACAGAAAGAAGAGTTGACAGCCAGCATGGCTCAGGACACCAGAGTCAACCTTTGGTTCTATCCTTCCAAGGCGATAAAATGGGTACTTGGCTTGCTTGGGGTAAAGTGCAGACAACTGGGGAAGGCAGTGGCAAACCACCCTGTAGGCATAATCTGTCTAGTAACATCAACCCATGGGTCATAATGACCCAGTGCTAATCTTTATCTTTATCTGGGAAACTATACATTAGAATGGAACTTTTTAAAAAGGGGGTGGGGAGAGAGCTTAAAATAATGTTGCAAAAAGTGGAATGAAGGGATATCCCCATATGTATTTTCTACTTTTTCTTTTGAGTTTGAAAGGAGACTGTTATGGGAACTGTTTAAATTGGATCTAAGTTTAGTCTAAATCAGAACTGCTTACTATGTAGATTATGGGAATGTAATCAGGTTATTGTATATGCTCGTGTATAAGTTGACCCACATATAAATCGAGGCACCTAATTTTACCACAAAAAACTGGGAAAACTTATTGACTCGCATATAAGTTGAGGTTGGGAAATGCAGCAGCTACTGGTAAATTTCAAAAATCAAAATAGATACCAATAAAATTACATTAATTGAGGCATCAGTAGGTTAAATTTTTTTGAATACAATTAGCTTTCCAAAGAAAAACAGTAAACTAGCTCTCCGTAAGTGGAAAAGAGGGTCAACAAAACAATATGGTTATCCTCAACAATAACTCTTTAAAATTGAAGTAACAATCAGCAACCAAAGCTAAACAGACATCAAGAAGTTAAAATCTTTCAAAACTGGATTTTAATTTTTTTTTGAGGTGTGTCCAACTGGAGGGAATGTTTATGTAAGCAATACCAACATTTCAGAGTATCTTTAGGAGACCCTCCTGATGAAGAGTACCACCCAGAGTTTGGTGAAGTTTGGTTCAGGGAGTCCAGAAAGTTATGTGGGGCCTCTCAAAAGTGCTGTGGGTAGCCCCATCTACTATTAGCTTCCATTGGAAACAATGGGGGATGGGAGCACCCACTTTGGGGATCCATAACTTTGGACCCCATAAACGAAGAATCACCAAACCTGGCTGGTATCAGCAAGAGATTATCCTGATGATACCACCCAGGTTTGGTGAAGTTTGGTTCAAGGGGTCCAAAGTTATGGACCCTCAAAATGTAGCCCCATCAACTATTAGCTCCCATTGAAAACAATGGGGGATGGGGGCCCCCATTTGGACCCTCTGAACCAAACTTTACCAAACTTGGGTGGTATCATCAGGAGAGTATCTTGAAAAATCCCTGAATTTTTGGTGCCACTAGCCTAAAAACTGCACCCCCTGGCGGCTGACAAATTAAAAACCCTAAAATATTTTTTAAAATACACCTCACTCACGTATAAGTCGAGGGGGGCTTTTTCAGCACAAAAAAATGTGCTGAAAAATTTGACTTATATGCGAGTACATTCGTATGTTAAAGCTCTGTGTATAATTCAATAGAGCTGCTGTAGTCATGTATGCTGTCAAAGAATTCCTTTTAAGAGCCTATTCACCATGGCAACTACAAGGAAAAAATCCTCAGGTAGACCACCTGAAAAACCAGTCACATCTGAAAGGACAAAAAACCATTTGAGCAATTAACAAGTAAATGGGAATCATTTGAGAAAAAATGGAGAAATTTACCAAATTAGACAAAAAAGTTAAAAAATGAAAGGACAGATGCTGAAAGATAAGAAATTTGAACGTTTTTAAAATCAAAGAACTGGAAAAATGAAACAAACTACTGACAAAGTTGAAACCATAGAGGAAAAAACTGTTCCAGTCTGATCCTGTCATGTCTTCCGGCCGGGATGTGGGATCATCTATCTGGGACTGCTATCTCTTGCTCTTGTTAGGGGCTGTTACTCCAGTCAACACTCGTGAAGGCTTCAAGAGCTTTATTGGAACCGTGTCAGCCCGAGGTTCAGATAGCTGAAACTGAAGTTTGGCTCTCTGATCTCTAGTATATACCTGTAAGTTACAACATGGTTCAACCCAGAATCCCCCCACTCTCACATTCCCATAATATCAGCATTATAAAAGATGGTGAGAACAGAAGAATTGTTTTAGGACAGGCGGTTCCCTCCGTCGGAGAAAGCAGAAAAGAGAGAACGGTTAAGCTCTATTGACTGGTTACTTTGCAAGTGGGGGAAATCTCCTAAGCCTTGAGTGACGATAATAGCCCGACCAGCTGTGGCCTCGCTGTGGACGTGCAAGATGCCAGATCACGAATGGCGCGGCCTGACAGCTCTTTAGTTTCACTTTCAGGCACAGACTAATCAGCTTGTTGAGCAGCTACAGGCTTCTACATTTCAAAGCATTGAGGAATATGGTTGGTGAAGGCCGTGCCTTCACTTTCCCATGAGACTGGAGGGGTGCTGTTCCCCCCACCTCGGGAACTGGCGCCGAAAGGTGGCGTTGATATACAGGGGGGTGGGTGGGGTGAGGTTATAATGGGAACTATTTAGGGGCTTAATCCTTAGTTCTGTCAATGGAAGTCTGAATGCTCAATCCTGATGCTGTTTTCAATAAAGGATATTGTTTGAACATGAAATTTTGTTATTGAACAGTCCAGGAGATCAACAGATCTGCAAAGAGGAACGGACAATTTCGCTGTAGTGGAGCTGAGAAAGAATTTTGTTTGAGATGTGATGTGGATATAATTGTTTTGAAAAAATACAATTAGAATCTTGATTAAATTAAAATAATATGTCTTCATAATTGAAAAGTTAAAACAGAAGATTATTTTCATTGGGAAAAACTAGAAGGTGTGTCTTTTATTTTCAGACAGCACAGATTCACACTGAACATGATCAAAAAGCTCTGTGACTTACCGTATGTACTCATGTATAAGCTGACCTGAATATAAACTGAGGCACCTAATTTTACCACAAAAAAACTGGGAAACTTATTGACTCAAGTATAAGCCTTCGAACATGACTCAGTAGCAGCTAAAAACAGAAGATTTGGGAGCAAGATGAGATAGAATTGCTTAACAGAGTATGCATTAGGGATGAGCAGCTTTCCAGCATTCTAGGAACACAAATGAACCACTGTTTCCCTCCAAATATAGAATAATTATGGGATTCATAGCCATGCCAGCCTAAACTTTTCTCCAAAGAAAGTCTTTGTCCTCAGCAACATCAGTGTTTGGCAGTAAACTACTATATGAAGAATTGTATTCATCTAGAATGCAATGCACCAATAACTCTTAGGAGAGAAATGCCTCGGTTTCTTTTAACACACACACACACACACACACACTACTACTACACACAATTAATTACTACTACTACTAACAACCTAGCTTGTAATGCTGATGAGGGGTTGTCCTTACAGCTTGTTTTTGCGACTCTCTGGTGAGTTAGAAAAAAAGCAGCAACATGCTTACTGGATCCCCACAGCAGCCCCAGCCACCATCTTGGAATTACTGTATATACTCGAGTATAAGCCGAGGGGAGCTTTTTCAGCATTAAAAATGTGCTGGAAAAGTCGGCTTATACTTGAGTATATACAGTACTTGAAAGATATAAAAGAGAGTTCAATTACATAAAGTTTTCAGAACGTTCAGACCAAGATCAACCAGAAACAGGGCAGTTACAACAAGAAAAAAAAGTCACTGGACTGGATGATAAGGACCGTTAATATTCTGCAACCTACTTATGGATAAAATATGCCTAATATGGCATATAAATGAAGTTAATACTTCATAAAAGAGGAGAACTATTTCATCATCTGAAAAAGATGAAACAAAATTTAGTCTACAAGAAAACCACATCAGAAAATAAGGATACAGAATATTTGTTCCACAAATCCTTAGATGAAGAATTTATCTCAGCCTGTAAGGAATCTGACTGAGTCCAGACAAACATTTGAAACAAAAGTTCTTTATTTGCAGGCTAAGCAGATATCAAACGACAGCAAGGAGAAATCTGAAGCATTACACAAGTACACTAACATATATCACTCATCCCCCTCCCTTCCACCACACAAGGCCATTGCGCTTTCACAGAGTTCCCAAGAAACAGGTTCACAGACCAATTCTGGGCTGCTATCCAAAGATGATAAGGAACGCAGCTACAGGCAGTCTGGAGGTCAGACAATTTTGAAACTCAAGTCTTGACACAGCCAGTATTAAAAAAATGGGATGATGTTACATTTCAAATTATATTTGGATCCTAAATTAGTACTGATTGATGAGCATGGTAGTTACATGGGGGTAGAAGTTAACCTACTTGGGATTAAAACTATGGTGTAGGAATCTATGCTCCAAATGAGGACAAAGGATGTAGAAATGAAACAGCTTATAGACTTTTCCTATGAAAGTTGGTGCCTCATGGAAGATCAGAATAGATTAATATCACTGCAAGCAAATAGGTATTCTGAAAATAATATGAAAAATGCACAAAGTAAATTGCCAAAACCCCTTTTTGATTTGACAGACAACTTGGGTCTGGGGTGCTGCGTGGTTTCCGGGCTGTATGGCCCTGTTCTAGCAGCATTCTCTCCTGATGTTTCGCCTGCATCTGCGGCTGGCATCTTCAGAGGATCTGATAGTTGGAAAGGAAAGAAAATGGAATATATATACCTGTGAGTAAAGGTTAATAGGTGAAGGCATCTGAATAGGAGTGGCCTGGCAAGAGAGTAACAATGAAGTGTAGCATGTGAGTAACAATGGAGATAGCAAGGTCAATAGGTGAGGCATCTGAATAGAAGTAGTCTGGCCTTTTTCCCCTTTGATTGTCTATAGTTATCCTGTGTCTGTGTGGAGTTGATTAGTCACTGTCTTGGACCTCTAGTGTTTTTTCAAAACTGGTAGCCAAATTTCTGTTCATTTTCATGGTTTCCTTTCCTTTCTGGGTTAGGGGGAATTCTCCATGGGCTTGTGGATTTCCAATGGCTTCTCTCTGTGTAGTCTGGACCGTGAGTGGTTGTCCCAGAGTGGTCTAGAGATTTCTGTGTTTTCAAATAATATTCTGCCGTGTCCAGGTTGGTTTTAGCTTATTGGTGTTCTTGCTATTGCTGATTTTTCTGGCTGAAATAGTCTGCAGTGCCTTTCGGTGTTCTTTGATTCGTGGTCTCGAAAGCGCTTCACGTTTACAGTGGCAGTTTCCTATATGTAGACTTGTCCACAGCTACATGAGTACTCCAGGTGGAGACTCCTGCAGTAGCTAGAGGATCCCTCTTATCCTTTGCTAGAATGTAAAGCATTTGTTGAATTTTCCATTGTAGTGGGTCTGTAGATTTAACTTTTTTTTTTTTTTTTTTGTAGGTTATGTGCTTCTTCATCCAGTTTTCTCCTACTGCCAGGTGTCAGTGGTTTCCTTGATGTATGGTAAAAATACTTTCCCTCTAGATGGCTCTTTATCTTTGTTCATGTGGCTTGTTCTTGGTCTTGCAGTTCTTCTGATTTCTGTAGTAGAGTAACCATTAGCCTGGTTTAGGTGGTTCAATTCATCTTGAAGGAGGTGGGGTTCACAGATTCCGTTTGCACGATCTACCAAACGTTTTTATGGTGCTCCTTTTTTATCCTGGATGATGATTTGAGTTTTTGTGTAGATATCTATCAGTGTGTGTAAGTTTTCTGTATACTGTGTGGCCCAATTGTTGGTTTGCGGCTGACTAGGACATCAAGAAATGGCAGTTCAGATGCCCTCACCTATTGACCTTTACTCACAGGTCTGAAGATGCCAGCCACAGATGCAGGCGAAACGTCAGGAGAGAATGCTGCTAGAACACGGCCATAGACCCCGGAAACCACACAGCACCCCATTAAACGAATTTCCGGCTGTGAGAAGCCATCATTGACAACTAGCTAACTTGGGGTCTAGGTTGAGTATATGGAGGCAGGTCGAAGTAGAAACTCAAGAAAACATATTTATTTCTCAGAAAGGTGTAGATATTTTTCAAGGCTGTGATTTGGGTGTCTAGAAATTTGGCATCTAAGGTATTTAAAGTAGAACTCTTACCAAACACTTTTTCAGATCATAATCTTATAACTCTGATTTGTAATAAAACCCATAGTATTTTAAGATGGAGACAAACAACCCAATCCAAAGGACTTCAGCGGGCAGGGACAGCACCCCTGCCGCCCTGCATCCAGAGGACTTCCAGGCAGTGCAGAAAGGCAGCAAGCACCAAAAACTCCCTTGCTGCCTGAAAGCCCTCCAGAGAGCTAGACAGACTTATGTCACACTTTCCAAGGCCTATGCTGGGGGCATTTCCATCTTATGTCACACTTTCCAAGGCCTATGCTGGGGGCATTTCCATCTTGAATGCCTGGTGGAAGTCGGCTAAAGTCAGCTCCACACACACACCCCCCCCCCCAATGAACTGGCATACAGCTTTAGGCTGGTACAGCTCGGCAGAGCACAGGTTTGCCTGCCTCCTAGTTTCCCCTTCCCACCAGCGTATTACTTATGCCAGCAGGGTGGACATACACGCTGGGAGCAGCAGTGGCATAGGAGGTTAAGAGCAGGTGCACTCTGATCTGGAGGAACCGGGTTTGATTCCCAGCTCTGCCACTTGAGTTGTGGAGGCTTATCTGGGGAATTCAGATTAGCCTGTGCACTCCCACACACGCCAAATGGATGACCTTGGGCTAGTCACAGTTCTTCCAAGCTCTCTCAGCCCCACCCACCTCACAGGGTGTTTGTTGTGAGGGGGAAGGGCAAGGAGATTGTAAGCCCCTTTGGGTCTCCTTGCAGGAGAGAAAGGGGGGATATAAATCCAAACTCTTCTTCTTCTTCTGATGCAGTTCCATGCCAGCTCCAAGAGCCAATCTGCCCCATCCCCAGATTGGGCTGCCCATGAAACTTTACTTCAAAAGGACACAATTGTGCAGCACTTTAAGAAAAAAAATTAAAGATTTTTTAAAACTCAATTTAAGTAAGGAAACAAACTTAAAAATGGCTTGGGCTGCAAGTAAAGTTTTTACAACAGGCTAACTTAACTATGAATTTAGGAAAAATAGACAAGAGAAAATGCAGAATATTTCAGCGGGAATAAAGAAAAAGGAAAACTTTTTAAATGTTTTAGCAAATTATTGTTTACTATAATTTATGTATTATAATTTTATTGTTTTTACACTACTGTGAGCTGCTCTGAGCCCACTGTGGAAGAGGATAGTAGGCCAAAAAATACAAATAAATAATTAATAAAGCATTCAGGAGGAAGAATATTTCACAAGAAATACAAATTTTACAAGTTTCCTATAAGCCAAAAAACAGAAACAAAACTGAAATATGCAAAGCAAAAGAATTTTGACTTTGCAAACAAACCAGGGGAAATGGTTAGCATACAGACTGAAAAAAGAGAAAATGTTGAAAGTGCAATGACATGTCAATTCAAAAAGATTTTTATAACCTTTATACAAAGGACAAAAGATTCCATTGGTAAAAAATAGATTATCTCAGTGTCAAGACCCTGTCAAGCTCTCAGCTCTTTCCTGGCTCTTGCCATGGAACTGTGGAGTGGGCTGAGAGAAAGTGGCACCGTGAGAACCTACAGTGTTAAGCTGTTATCTCTGTGCTTTTGTACTTATGCTTCTTAGGTACACAGTACTTTGTGTTTCCCTTTTAGGCAGCCTGTACAAGGACTTTAGGTTTGCTTTGGCCTTGGGACTCTTGGCATAGCCTGGGAGTGCTTTTGGTGATTTCACCCTGCTGGTATGCTGGGGTTGGGGTTGAAGGGGTGTCTGGAAAAGAGTTATCAACCAGAAGTTACGTACTGGAACCTAGTTCCAGCAAAGATTGGCTTGAATCCTGCTCACATTGTTCCAGGAGTCTGGGGTGTTGTGGGGTTTCCGGCTGTATGGCCATGTTCCAGTATTATTTTCTCCTGATGTTTTGCCTGCATCTGTGGCTGGCATCTTCTAGAAATGTCAGGAGAAAATGCTACTGGAACAGGACCATACATCCCGGAAAACCCATAACACCCCAGTGATTCCAGCCATGAAAGCCTTCGACAATACATTAAACCAAGAGTGTTTATTGCAGGGAGATCAACAGATCTTGATACTTAGAAAGCAAAATCTACCGAAGAATACTGAAGAACAAAGGTATATTGTGAATGGTATGATAACAGTAAGAGAAGTGGCTGAGGCTATAAAAAATGAAACCAAGAAAAGTTCCTGGTTCAGATGATTTGTCCAGTTTTATTTTTTCATTGATTTATTATTCGATTTGATGAATCGCTCCACCTTCGAAGGGCTCTGAGCAGTGTACAGACCAACAAAAACAAACAATAAATAGCAAAAGGCACAGAAGAAGACAAATTGAATAGTACATTTAAAATCCAATAAAATCAGTAGCAGCTATACAACCCACCCATATTTTGTGAGATGACGTCCGGTCAAGCCCGGGGGGAACCAGCAATTTGCTGAAGATGGTAACAGATGTTACACGGGCATCAAGGGGGGGGGGGGGGCAGACACTCTGCAGCAAGTTTGTATTTTGAAAATGAAATTTTATAATCATTACAGAATACAGTGAACTCTATCTTGCAAAGAGGAAAGATGCCAGTCATAGAAAGAGGACAATACAACATTAATACTTAATGAAAGGAAGGACTTTGAGAAGAAATTATAGAACAATATTATCACTGAATAATGATAATCAAATTGTTTACTACAATTTTAGCTGATAGACTGAAAATAATGTTGCAAGAACTTATCCATGAAGATCTATGTGGATTTTTATCTAAAAAACAGTTAAAGGACAATGTTGGAATGGATTGATGTATTGGAATATTTGGAAAGACATAATGAAAAACAAGCTGGTTTGTTCTTTCTAGATGCGAAGTGTTTGATAATTTGGTCTTTTTGTTCAAGGTCTTAGAAAATATGGATTTTGGGGATAATTTTATAAAATGGGTGAAATCAATTTATACATCTCAGCTCAAATAATTGGTAATGGAGATTTGATAAAACTATGTGAGATACTGAAAGGAACAAGACAAAGATGCCCACCATCTCCTCTCCTGTTTATATAAATTCTTGTCATATTGAACAGAGGCCCATCACAAGTGGAACGCTGACCTCAGGACTCTTCTCTGTGCAGTGGACTGGCTTGCAGAAAGGTCTCCTAGCAGTTCTGTTTACAAGCGAGGGGGCACTCCCTTTCTCAGAATTTTTCTGTAGAGAGCTCTCTACGCCTGGTTCTCTTAACTCTGCCCATCAAGTGATTCTTAAAGGCACAAATCTCATTACACCTGGCAGTCAAGATTGCTAGCTTAGCCCTTTAAGCTGCACTTATGTCAATATTACCATTCCAAAAGTAATCATCCCCTCTGCCATGACAGAGGCAAAGCAATTCTCTGGACCACAGGCTACTAAAGAAGGGAACCATCCCAGAGCAGATATTTTCTCCCCCTCCACACACTTCCTGGTGTATGCGCTGCCGCCGCTGGAGAATAGAGGCTTGTTATTTCCAAGCTCTCTTTATACCTATATCTTAAAATATCAAGAGAATTAGAAGTTGATGTTGTGTGATTGAGCTTCTCTTCTTTTACCTGAAGCAGCCAGCAACGTGAAAGGGGGGGGGGGAGGTGTGCAAAGTGGCATGAAGGAGAGGGAAAGCTGGCTGTAGGCAGAGGGACGATCTCAAGGGCAAAGTTGTGCTCTCTGGTGGTGAAACAAATTAAAAGTTGTGCTGCAGAGAGAATGGAAAGTGAAAGCAGGGCTTGAGGAATCAGGTCCATACAAGAAATCTTGCTGCGATGAACATTTGGCCCCACCATGTAGCAAACATATTGTGCATAATTAGCCAGAGATATAAGACTTAATGAGAGGATGGGGAGGTGTATAAAAATTAAGAACGATATATATTAAGAGCATTTGCTGATGACGTGGTGTTGGTTTTAGAAAACCCCTTGAAAATGAGAGAATTTGGACCATTAGAAGTTTTTTTAATTAATAAAAAGAAAACAAATATTTTAACAAAAATTATGAAACTACAAGTTCAAAAAAAGCTAATTCGTAACACATGTTTTAAGGTGGAAAAAAGTGTACTATCTGGGTATTTACATTAACCGATATGAATTATGTGTTATTTCAAAATAATGACATCAAAACATGGTATAAAGTGAAGAGATTTTTTTCAAGGTGGAATAAATTTAAGCTATTATTGTTAGGGAGAATTGCTGTTATTAAGTTTCAAACAATAAGAACATAAGAACAAGCCAGCTGGATCAGACCAGAGTCCATCTAGTCCAGCTCTCTGCTACTTCAGCAGTGCAGCTCCACTGCTGGGATTGCCTTTGGAGGGAGCTCTCCACATGCACAATGCGAAAGCAATGGCCTTCTGCGGCTGTTGCTCCCGACCACCTGGTCTGCTAAGGCATTTGCAATCTCAGATCAAAGAGGATCAAGATTGGTAGCCATAGATCGACTTCTCCTCCATAAATCTGTCCAAGCCCTTTTTAAAGGCCTATCCCAGGTTAGTGTGGCCATTAACCTGCCACCTCCTGTGGCAGCATATTCCAAACACCAATCTCACGTTCGTGAAGAAGTGTTTCCCTTTTATTGAGTCCTAATTCTTCCCCAGCATTTCTTTCTAAATTGTATGCTGGCCCTGTGGTTCCTAGAATTGTGAGAAAGAGAGAAAAATTTCTCTCTGTCAAGCATTTTTTCTCCACCATGGCATAATTTTATAGACTTCAATCATATCCCCCTCAGGGCGTCTCCTCTTCCAAAGCTAAAGAAAAAGGGCCCCCCAAGCGGCTTCGCAGCCCTCTCCCTCATAAGGAGAGGTGCTCTAATCCTTCAATCATCCCTCTGCTGTTGCCCTTTTCTGCATTTTTTCTATCTCTTCGATATCCTTTTTGCACAGAATGTGGCGAATTACAGAGACTGGACACCAAGTACTCCAAGTCTCTTGATGCATTCCACTGCTTTTATATCAAGGGCGTGACAATCCTTGCAGTTTCATTCTCAAGTTCTCTTTCCTAGAATGATCCCCAGCATAGAGTTTGCCTTTTTTTCACAGCTGCCACTTGCATTGAGTTGACATTCCCATGGAGACTATCAACTAAGATGCCCAAATCCCTTTCCTGGTCTGTGACTGATAGCACTGACCCCTGTAGCGTGTATGTGAAGTTTGGATTTTCCCCCCTATGTGCATCACTTTGCATTTTGCTACATTGAATTGCATTTGCCATTTCTTAAGCCCACTCACCTAATTTATCAAGGTCTTGGCTTGGAGCTCTCTTTGCAATCCTTTGTGGTTCCTGCCACCACCCTACATATAATTTGGTATCATCTGCCAAGACCTTGGCACACCATGCTACCTAAGCACGACCCCCTACTTCCAGGTCATTTATGAATAGGTTAAAGAGCACCCCTTAGTCCTCCAAAGCCTTGAGGATCCTTTGGGGACACCCACTCCCTACATCTCTCCATTGTGAGAACTCTCCCATTTTAGATGGTACCACCACCCTTTGTTTCCCTGTTCCTAACCAGTTTTTTTAATCCATAGGAGGGACTTCCCCTCTTATCTCCCTCTCATTTGCTGAGTTTTCTCTCAACAGTCTCTGTGAGTGAGGGAACTTCTGTCAAAAAAACCTTTTGGAAATCCAAGTAGAACCAATGTCCACTGGTTCCCCCTTATCCACATGCCTGTTTACACCCCTCAAAAGGAACTCCTAGTAAGTTTGTAAGACAGGACTTGCTCCTCTACCAAAAGCCATGCTGACTCTTTCCCTCAGCAGGTCTTGCTTTTCTACATGTTTAATAAACATTTTATCTTTAATGAAGTAGATTCTTACTAAATTTACCAGGAAACAGATGTCAAAACTGAGCTGGCCTGTAATTTCCTGGGTCCTCCCTAGAGCCCCTTTCTTAAAGATTGGTGTGACATAGGCCATCTCTTCCAGTCTTCTAGAGGATGAGAGGCATAGATTTCAGGGGATAAGTTGCATATTGAAAAGTGAGAACATCAGCAATTTACATGTCCTTGAGCTCTTCTTAAGAACTCTTGGATGAATGCAATCTGGGCCAGGGAGTTTGGTAGCATTTAGGCTTATCAGCGGCTGCCAGAACTTCTTACCTTGTCTACTCACACTCATCTTAGCTTAGTTCCTCGGATTCACACCTCCTAAGTAGCTTGGTTCCAGGTGCAAGGAATTTTCCTCACCCTCCCTCTTGGGTGAAGACAGATGCAAAAGAATTCGATTCAGCTTCTCTGTCTCATCTTTTAGCACACACCTTTTTGTTTCCTTCATCATCTAATGGAGCCTCCACCAGCTTCCCTAGCTTCTGCAGTTTTGATGTAGCTTTGAAGGAACTGTTTGTTGCTGGTCTTGATGTTCGCAGCCATGCGTTCCCTTCTCATAATCCTTTTTTGCCTCCCCTTGACAGCTAACTTGCTTCTCTTTTTGCTAACACCATTTTGTGTTCTCCTCCTGGTATTCTTCATCCAGTTAAGTTGGACTTCCATTTTCTAGAAAAGGAACATCTTTTTTTTCCTAATAATTTCCTCCAACCCTCCCTTGTTAACCAGTGGTGGCTTTAGTTTTGGACTGGGGCGTTGCCTTTCCTAACCTACGGAGGAAACACATTCCAGACTGAGCTTTTAAGTAACTGTGTTTTTTAAAATAACCCCCCAAAGCATCTTGGACAGTTTTGACTCTCTTGATTTTCCCTTTCAGCTTCCTTCACACTATCCCCCTCACCTTTGAGAAATTTCCCTTTCTGAAGGCAAATGTACATTAGTAGTTGTCACTTGTTCACATGCAGAGATATTGAATCTGACAGCATTGTGGTCGCTGTTCCCTATCGGCACAACAACACTGACTTCCCGCACCAAGTCCTGGGGCCCACATAGAATTAGATCTAGGATCACCTCTCCCCTGGTTGGTTCTACCACCATCTGCTCTAAGCCACAGTCATTTAGCATATTCAGGAATGCTCTCTCCTTACTATGACCTGAACATGCATTTTTCCAGTTTATATGGGGATAGTTAAAATCGCCCATTACCACGACATTTTTGCTTTTGTTGGCCTCTCTAATTTCTTTTTTCATCTCAGAATCCTCTTGTGTGCTTTGGTCAGGGGGACGATAATATATTCCTAATGTTAAACTATGCGTCACCCCTGGTATTGATATCCACAGTGCTTCTGTAGAGGAATCAGCTCCCCCTGCATTGTCTATTTTATGTGACACTATGCTCTCTTTGATGTAGAGGGCCACCCCACCCCCAATACGCCCTGTCCTATCCTTCCTGTAGAGCCTGTAACCTGGGATAACATCATACCACTGGTTCTCCTCATTCCACCATGTCTCTGTGATGCCCACTATATCAATGTCCTCCTTCAAAACTCTGTACTCCAGCTCCCCCATTTTCGGTCGAAGGCTTCTACTATTAGCACAGAGACACTTGTATACTCTGTCTCTGTCCCTAATCTGGGATTTATGTGTTTTGCCCTCCAGCCTTTTGTAGACACTATCACTTATCACATTGCTATGCTCCTCGCTTGTATGTAGTTGATTTAGAAAAACCTCCCTCTCTGTCTGCATCCCCATGGACACTGTATTCCGAACCGAAGTCACCTCAGCTCTTGTCGGCTTTCCCCCAGGGCTCAGTTTAAAAGCTGTTCTGCCACCTTTTTAATGTTGAGTGCCAGCAGCCTGGTTCCTCTTTGGTTAAGATGAAGCCCGTCCCTTTTGTACAGGCCTGCCTTGTCCCAAAAGGTTCCCCAGTTCCTGACACATCTGAAACCCTCTGCCTTACACCACCTTCTCATCCACGCATTGAGACCCTGTATCTCTGCTTGCCTAGCTCGCCCTCCGCGTGGAACAGGTAGCATTTCGGAGAATGCCATCTTGGGGGTCCTGGATTTTAACATGTTTCCTAGCAGCCTAAATTTAGCTTCCAGAACCTCCCGGCTACATTTCCCAATGTCATTGGTGCCAATGTGGACCACAACTGCTGATTCCACCCCGGCACTGTCTAACAGCCTATCTAGACAAAGCGTGACATCCGCAACCTTCGCACCAGGCAGGCAAGTCACCATGCGATCATCACGCCTCTCACAAACCCAACTCTCTATATTCCTAATGACCGAATCACCCACTACAAGGAGCCCCCCACCTCCCCGAGGGGTATCCTCAGTGCGAGAGGATAGCTGATCACCAGCTAAGGAAGGGGTCCCATCTAAGGGAGCATTTCCCCCACCTCAGACTGGCACCCTCCGTCCCCAAGACCTTCATTCTCCATGACATCTGAAGAGATGTCACCTTGGGAGTGGGACCCGGCTGTTAGGTCCCCGAAAGCCTCGTCTGTCACCCTCTCTGCCTCTTTCAGCTTCTCCAGGTCTGCCACCTTGGCTTCAAGAGAACGCACCTGTTCCTTGAGTGCCAGGAGCTCATTGCAGCGAGGGCACACCCACGACTTTTGTCCTAGTGGCAGATAGTCATACATGTGACACTCAGTGCAAGACACTGGAAAGCCCCCATCCCCCTGCTGGCTTTCTGCCTTCATAATAGTATTGGCAACTGATATTCCATTTAAACAATAGCAGAAGGATATATCAAATTTTATCTGACAAGGGAAAAAGTCTTGGATTAAATATAAAATCTTGCAAGATCCAAAGGAAAGAGATCTAGGTTCCCCCAGTCTGAAATCATATTTTGCTGCGTGCTGCTTGGTTTGGATAAAAGGATGGGTTACACTGAGAAACAGAAAATCGTTTCATTTTGAGTTTGAGATTTGGATGGCATGCTTGTATGACAAAATTAAAGTCAGTAGGAATTTTAATAATTATTATACCAGGCATTCTATTCTCAGAGCATGGGGCAAGTTGAAACCTTGACTATCAAGGCAATCTATTGGGGGGGGGGGGCAGTGTCAAGATGGCTGGGGATAGCACTGCTGCAGGCACACCACCTCCAAAGGGGTGTCAGTGGCATGAAGAGAAATGACAGAAATCCTTGGCCATCATGAAACCCCCCCTCTGCAGCCCAATGGGCTGCGCCAAACATTCAGGGGGCATCCCCAGGCCGAAGGGCCACAGGAAGCCAACTAAAGTCGGATTCACACCCGGGAGCATGGCACCTCGCCACTGGCGTTAAGTGCCCCTCCCACCAGCATATTTGTCCTTTGTGCTGGGCACTTTCGCAGGCTTTCACACCAAGAAGCCTTATTCAGAAAAGAAATTATATTTGAAAATATGTGGACAACATATCACGATATTTAGATTTCTCACATGGGGAATGTAAAATGAAATTACGAGAAGAGTCGCAGAAAGGAATTGGTTCCTTTATGTACAGTCAGAAACATTTAACAGAGACAAAAGATCCTATGGTTTGGAACAGGGGTAGGGAACCTGCGGCTCTCCAGATGTTCAGGAACTACAATTCCCATCAGCCCCAACCAGCATGGCCAATTGGCCATGCTTACAGAGGCTGATGGGAATTGTAGTTCCTGAACATCTGGAGAGCCGCAGGTTCCCTACCCCTGGTTTGGAACATTCTGAACTGAATTTGAAATAGAATTGTAGTCAAATGATAATCATGTTATTGCCAGAATGTACAAGCTTTTGCTGAGATTTCAAATAGAAGAATGAGTAAAAGATTGTATGATGAAATGGTCTATGAATTTTGAAATGGAGCAGGGGTTGGACAGGGCCCTTTAAGCAAGAAAGGTAAGTTTAGTTATTTGGGAGCAACACTGAAATAGATAAACTCAGGTGGGAAGTATTATAGACATATGCAACATTTTCAAAATTCTTTTGTTTAGATGTAAATAATTTTGGCAACAACCTATGTACTATAATACATTAATTAAAGAGTTCAATGTTTTCAGTGTTATAAAGTTTAACTTAATTTCCAAACATGCTGGCAGCTCTACGTAATGTGATTGCATGAGAAGGTTTTCATCTAAATAATACACTTTGTTTTGTCAACTACAGAATGTGTTTTGCACCTTCAACTTTATTTTTGAACTATCTCTTTGTGTGTATAAAGTGTGTATAAAGTGAAGTCAAGCAGTCTGACTGTCTGAGACCCCTTGAATCAAATGTCCTCCAAAACATTCTATCATTAATAACCTTGCTGAAGTCTCACAAACTAAGGACTGTAGCTTTCTGTAGAGTCAATCCATCTGATGCTGGGTCTTCCTCGTTCCCTGCTGCCTTCAATCTTTCCTAACTTTATTGTCTTTTCTAATTATTCTTGTCTTCTCAGTACTGTATATACTGGCGTATAAGACTACTTTTGAACCCTGGGAAATCATCTGTAAAGTGTGGGGTCGTCTTATACGCCGGGTACTCTTTTATGGCGAGTATATCCCAAACTCTATATTTTAACTGGAAAAGTGGGGGGTCGTCTTATACGCCCAGTCGTCTTATACGCCGGTATATACGGTATGTGTCCAAAATACGACAGCTACAGTTTAGTCATTTAGCTTCTAAGGACAGTTCAGGCTTGATTTGATCTAGAACTCACTTTTTTGGGGTGGGGGGTGGGGGAAGGTAGCACAGTGTTTGTAACACTCTCTTCCAACACAACATGTCAAAGGAATCTACTTTCTTCCTGTCAGCTTTCTTTATCCAGCTTCCATACCCATACATAATAACAGTGAATAATACAGCATGAATTAACTTGCTTTTGGTTGTCAGTGAATCATCCTTACACTTAAGAATCTTTTCCAGCTCTTTTATGGCTTATGTGCTAAGTTATAAATGATGCACTTTAGTTAAGTTGCTAAATCAGTATAAGTAGTTTAAGCTCAATAGGAAAATATTATAGGAACATAATAGCCCATATATAATAATAATAAGGCCAAGTCATACCACCAGTGGTTGGATTCAAATAATTTAACAACCGGTTCCAATGGTGGGATTCAAATAAATTAACAACTGGTTGTTCATAAACACCATTTTAACAACCTGTTCTGCCAAAGTGGTGCAAACCTGCTGAATCCCACCACTGCATACCACCTTTTTGGGTGGCCTAAGTCCAAAGCCCTGCCCATGGCATTCCTGGCTTGAAAGCCTGGGTAGAAACTGGCAAGTCCAGGGGTCTGCAACCTGCGGCTCTCCAGATGTTCATGAATTGGCCATGCTGGCAGGGACTGATGGGTATTGTAATTCATGAACATCTGGAGAGCCGTAGGTTGCAGACCCCTGGACTAGTCAGGTCCACCCCAAGGAGTGCCCTGGCCTGCCCTTCCCCGGCAAACCAGCATCTGCTCAGACACTAGCTTCTTTGCCCTCTCAGCTGGTGGCAGTGCTCCTTGTGCCAGCAGAGAGGGCAAATACATTGGCCAGAACTAGTCCCATAGCCCATTCCGGCCCTTCTATCTGAACTGGACTGCCCGTATTGCCTATATTTCCATTTTTCTAACTATACTTTATTTTTTAAAAAGAAAGAAAAAACACATTTATTCTGTGGCTTCAAAATTTCTGAAAATTTTACTTCTCTGGTGACACCAATATATTAAACTCATTAGGAATTTCTTCATTACATTACAGATGGCTCATAAGCTGGGCCCTCCTGCTGATCTAGTTACAGTGATCCACACTATAGTCTTCCAGTTGCACTACTGCAACATGGTTGTCTGGGATGGGCCAACCTACCCAAGTGTGTCAGATCTTGGAAGCTAAGCAAGGATGGTCCTGGTTAGTGTTTGGATGGGACACCCACAAGGCAGTCCAGGGCAGTGACAAAGAGGCAGGAAATGGAAAACCACCTGTTGGTCTCTTTCTGTGACAACCCCATGAGGGGTCACCATAAGTCAGGTGTGATTTATGGCATTTTCCACCACCAACATGCTCTACAAGGGGCTACCTTTGAACGTATCTTGGAAACTTCAGTTGGTAGAAAATGTGGCAGCACACCTGTCTGTGGTCAGCCACTTAGAACATACAACTGCAGTGCTTAAAAACTTTCATGGTCATGAAAGGTTTTAAGGCCATGCACTTACTGAATCTCCTCTCCCAGGTATACTCTGATGGGCTAGCTCCACTCTTCAGACAGGGTTCTCCCTGTGGCGTTCTGTCAGGACTGTCCACCTAGCAACGGGTAATTAACTTTTTCTGAGGTAAGACCAAAGTGGATGAAGTATTTCAAAGAGTATTTGGTGTAGAATAAGTAATTTTGAAAGGACAGGCTATCTTGTTCTTAGCTTGATGATTTACGGTTACAGTGTTTTCATGCAACTTAATGCTCCTTTGTTAACCTCCTGTGTTAACCAGCTCTTGGGTCCAAGGAGATTCAGCAGGGTTAATTCTTTTTAATCAACAAACAAAGCAACATTTTTTTGTCCTGGCTTTAACTGTAACTTCCAATGCTTTAAATATATTATTACCTTAAGCAGATTTCCCCCGTCTCAGTGATGTTTGGATGCCAGATTCTAGTCAAGCATTTTACTTTGGGAGGCTGCCAGAAAACAAGACAGAGATTACAATGCCATACTATTTAAAAGACAAATCCAGCCATTGATGTATTTGTTCTCTCTCCACAATCTTGTCTTGCTTACAAGGTTCTAGCTATGGACCCCACTGTCTTCTACCCAGAAGGCAGAAACTGCCCTCTTCAGTTTGCTTCTCACTCTACCTCACTTAGGCTGAATCTACTCTGCTAGCCCAAGTCCACTAATGCTGCTGAGCTACCTGTGGTACGCAGGAGGGCCGAGTTTAGAGGGCTGAGTTTAGTCCTTTTCATCCCAAGGTAGTTTATAAAAGATGACCACAAAGCCAAACAAGGAAAAATCAAACAAGACAGCTGAAAGGATTACAATACAGAGTAACTGGACTCCAGCAAACATAAACCAATAGGAGTATATTGCCTATCAGAAAGAAGTCAATGTATGTCCCGATATAGGCAGGTGTTCTTCAAGATAAGGCCTGTTGAAACTGAACAATCTTATAAACCCTGAATGCCAGTGCCTTCTAGAATAAGGCTGCAATCCTAAGGGGACTTTCCTGGCAGTAAAGCCTGTAGAATAACATGAGGGTTATGACTGAGGATCGGGCTATCTCTGCCGGTAAATTGAGTGCCACAGCCATTGTACGTTTCCTATATGGGAAAGGTCGGGGATATATCCCTGCAGCATTGAGAGCATTTAATGCCAAGGTATGCCAACAAATTATCTATGGGGTTCCTATTTGGATTGGGGAATGGAATAGAGAGGTCGAAAGGGTCCAGTCACATTTTCTCTATAAAATCCTCGGTTTGCCACACTCAATCCCCTATGCAGCCGTGTGCCTCGAAACAGGCCAACATTGGTTGGAAACATTGGTCTGGAGTCGTACATTTAAACTTTGGGCCAGAATATGCTTCAATCAGGATGAATGTGACCTTACATTCCAGGCTCTTTCTATTCTCCACTCTACCAAGTGGTGGTCCAGAATTGAAACTAAACTCAATGACTTGGGGATTTCTATAGATGAATTGTTAATGTTAATGGAGCAAGAGGTCCTCAGTGTTATTAAGAAAAGACTTTTCAACAGAGAATTCCAACAGATGGTGGAGGCAGCCAATAAAACCTGCTCCCCGGTGTTTTTGGGAATCCCCTTTGATAGATTAACGGCTGCCAGATATCTTCACCTATTAATTGAGGCTCGGTGGCGTAGGGCACTTACTCTTGCTAGGTGTAATGTTCTACCTTCCTCCCTCCAACAAGGACACCATCTTGGAATTCCATATAAAGATAGGAAATGCCCATGTGACCAGGACTGTGTGGAATCTGTATCTCACATGTTGTTATATTGTCCCTTCTATGTTCAAGATAGGGAAAAGTATATAACCCCCTTGATGCGTGAAAAGGAAGGGACAATGGATAAAATGAAGGTTATATTTCTTTTAAACAGTCATTGCTATGGGGTGCTGGAAGCTGTGGCCAAATTTTTCAATGGTGTAATCTTAAGTCGTTCTAACTTGCGTTAATTGGAATGCTATGATATTATGTTTTTGTTTACTTATATGCCATTAAAGGTATTTGACTTGACTTGACTGAGTAGACCTACTTAGGAAGCAGAAATCAAAGAAGCTAAAGAATGGTATGAGCCAGAAAAGCCGGGGAGGGGGCAGATTCTGAGAACAGGAACTAGGGCAAAGCCTGTAAGCCCCAATCCACAGAAGAAACATCTGCCGGGGACATGGGTCCTGTTTTCAGTCAACGACACGCATTTCAAGCTTGCTGCTATTTTTTCAAAGGTATATTTCCTTTTCAAAGAGAACAGGGCATTTTTCATTTATTTTTCTTCACTGATAGAGATGAAAAATTAGCAAGAGAGAATCTTCTCCCTAAAGAGAGTTGTAAAAGCAGGGGCAGACTGGTTGGGGCGAGAGAAGGAAGCAGACCTACTCTGCTCCCATGCACCTTGTGAGAGCCAGTATGGTGTAGTGGGTAAAAGCAGGTGGATTCCAATCTGGAGAAGCGGGTTTGATTCCCCACTCCTCCACCTGCGTGGCAGAGGCTTATCTGGTGAATCAGATGTGTTTCTGTACTCCTACATTCCTGCTGGGTGACCTTGGGTCAGTCACAGTTCTTCAGAACTCTCTCACCCCCACCTGCCTCACTAGGTGTCTGTTGGGGGAGCAAGGGAAAGGAGCTTGTAAGCCACTTTGAGTCTCCTTACAGGAGAGAGAGGTGGGGTATAAATCCAAAACTCTTCTTTTTCTCTTCTTCTTGTGAAGGTAGAGGCCGCCAGCTGTTGGTGGCAGAACCTGCATGTCTTGCGCAGGCAGGAGCTACTGGCTCCTGGGATATGTGGGCAACCAACTCACAGTCGCTCCCATCTACCCTGGCCATGGCTGCCAAGGATTGGGGGGAGGCTCTCCCAGGGGAAGAGACACAACCCCCCAGGCCACTGACCGATACAACTTTCCCCAGTGGCCTTAATGGTCAATCTGCACCTATACCTTTGAAAGAAAGCAGCAAGCTGAAGGAAGGCAGTAGGAGAAGCAAACTGTAACTGTTCTACAGTCTGTCTCCACCTCGCCTACTTGCTTCACAGGCCGTCTGCCAAGAAGGAAGAACATCTATAAAAATCAGAAAAGTAGTTTTAAAATCACATTTAACTGAAACAATAGCTGAAAGGAAAAATTTATGGAAGCATATTCCACAGACTCTCTAAAACATAACCAAGCCAATCCAAAGCTAGAAGCTTTCCCTCTTTCTCCTCCACTTTGCTAATTTCTCTATGAAATTACAATCATCCGTCTGAAAACTCCTCTTTCATCATCACAGTTAAAGACTTTTCTTATTCTCTTGGCTTATAAAGGCAGACCAACGTGCCCCTAACCTAGTCCAGAATTATGCTTCCCATGGAGGCCAGTGAGATAAAATATTCAATTAAAGGTTCCAAGGCAACAAGGAGACAGTTTGGAAAGAGCAGAGCAAGAAACTTCTGTCTCTTATTACTGGAGGAAAACCCCATGCCATGAAATATTGCCTATAGGGCAAAATTCTTGATCATGTCAGTTCAGTTCCTCAGTTGTTCAACAAACAAAGCAAAATTCTCTTGATCATGTCAGTTGTTCCACTGGCCGACAATTGAGGGCAGCAACGGTATCCTCTTGGCTGGCCTCCCTCCCCTTTCCCCCTCCCACCTGTTTGGGTTTATTCCTGACAATCTAAAGTACCAGAAACAGAAACTGTACTTTAAGCTTAGAAATTGTAAATATTGGATTCTACTGTAATATTATTGTATATGAAATGCTGCGAATTCCCTGAAGCCTCTCTTTGAATGGAAAGGGAAGCCTATAAATCTAACACACACAACACAACACAACACAACACACACACACACACACACACACACACACACACACACACACACACACACACACAGAGATACCAAGCTTTCTCCAACGAAATCACTATATGAATCAATTTCTGGCTTTAAGCCTAAATCTGGGAAGCAAATAATCTCGGTTGCCCCAGACCACCTTTTGGGCAGACGGGACTAAACGCTGCTAATCTTCCTGTACCCCTTGGCGGCTTTCTGTCCCTTATAAAGTGCTGCCTTAAAAGGTTTCAGAAAGTAGCAACTGGTTGACAATGTAGACAGAACATATATTGTACCAATATCAGTTAATTTTCACTTAAATCATTTGCTGCTTTATCTGAATCTCTGGCCTTCCTCTCCATCCTGTATGTGTAACATTACATTACATTGAGATTTCCCCTTGAAAGGCTATGTGGTTTAGTGCAACTAGTATCTAGAAGACCCAAGTTGGAATTCCTGCTCATGCTATGGAAACTCTATGGGTGACCTTGGGCCAGATACATCCTCTCAGCCTAACCCACCTTATGAGATAGTGTGAGGATAAAATGGAAGAAGAGAATGATTTAAGCCACTCTGAGTCCCCAGTGGGGAGAAAAGAAGGGAATGAATGAAAGAATGAAAGAATGAAAGAAATCATAGTGCAATTCACTCCATAACTTCCACAATCTTCCTCCATAAGATTACCAAGCACAATCTTCCATCATTTACTTATCTGACAAAACAGGCTGGGACTCATGAAAACTCATAAATGTTAGTTTTTCAAGTACCACTGAAATTTTGTTTTATACAACATAAACACTCCAATATTATTTTTATGTGCACTGGTAGCCTTCTTGCTTCTGAGTCAAATGCAAAGTACTGGTGACCTTTCAAACCCTGGGTGGTCTGGGGATTGGGACCACCTCTGCCCATCCATGTCTTCTTGGGCTGCTGGTTGTAACTTGGAGGCCAGACTGCGCCACATCCAACTCCTCTGTGATATTCCAACATGGTAAGAATTTGACTCCAGGGGTTATGAACTGTTTTTAGTTTGTTTCTTGTTTGATTCAGATTTTGCTGCCTTAATACATTGTCACTTTGGAAATACTTTATACTGAAAACACAATAAAATGATGTATTGTCGAAGGCTTTCACGGCCGGATTCAACTGGTTGTGGTGGGTTTTCCAGGCTGTGTGGCCGTGGTCTGGTGGTTCTTGTTCCTAATGTTTCAGCTGCATCTGTGGCTGGTATCTTCAGAGGTGTATCACAGAGGAAAGTCTGTTACACACTGTGTCCAGTGAGAAGGGAATGTTTAGTGGGGTATATATTGTCCACCCTGGGACATGGACAATATATACCCCACTAAATATTTCCTTCTCACTAGACACAGTGTGTAACAGACTTCCCTCTGTGATACACCTCTGAAGATGCCAGCCAAAGATGCAGGCGAAACAAGAAGAGGAGGAAGAGGAAGAAGAGGAGTAGGAGGAGTTTGGATTTATATCCCCCCTTTCTCTCCTATAGGAGACTCAAAGGGGCTTATAATCTCCTTGCCCTTGCTCCCTCACAACAAACACCCTGTGAGGTGGGTGGGGCTGAGAGAGCTCCAGAAAGCTGTGACTAGCCCAAGGTCACCCAGCTGGCGTGTGTGGGAGTGTACAAGCTAATCTGAATTCCCCAGATAAGCCTCCACAGCTCAAGCGGTAGAGCGGGGAATCAAACCCGGTTACTCCAGATTAGGATGCACCTGCTCTTAACCACTACGCCACTGCTGCTCTGTTAGGAACAAGATCCACCAGGCCATGGCCACACAGCCCGAAAAACCCACCACAACCAGCACAATAAAACAGTTTACACCAAACTTTTTGCTCAGGAAAGATGCACCAACAAAGCTTTTCTTTTAATGATGCAGTAGAATAGGAGGTGAGATTTTGACAAAGTGTTAATGTTTCCACTTGTTGCTCATCCACATGAAAAGGGCAAAATTACTCATATAGTATAAACAGCCGGAGAAGAAATTTCAAATCATAACAACATATTCTACAGAGACATATAAGGTGCTTTCATTCCTGGAGGGAAAAATTAGGAAAATCAGAAAATGAAGAAAAGAAATTCACAGAACCAGCTTTACCATCATCATCGTCGTCGTTGTTATATTGATACAAAAACAGTTATACACAGCAAACAAGATCAATATGCTGGATTTTGTATTACATCACACGTCGGACACTTCCCAAGCATCTAGGACTGTGTGATGTATCAATGAATAATGCGTGCAGAGCTGAATAGGGTGGCCTTTTGCAGCTGACATATGGTGATCTTGTCAGCGCCGATTGTTTTTAAGTGCCGTCCTAGGTCATTAGGCACTGCACCCAGTGTGCCGATCACCACTGGGACCACCTTTACTGGTTTGTGCCAGAGTCTTTGTAGTTCAATCCTTAAATCCTCGTATCATGTAAGTTTTTCCAGTTGCTTCTCATCAATTCTGCTGTCACCAAAAATTGCAACATCAACTATCCACACTTTTTTTCCACAATCGTGAGGTCAGGAGTATTGTGTTCTAAAACTTTGTCAGTCTGAATTCGGAAGTCCCAGAGTAGTTTTACGCGTTCATTTTCAGTGACCTTTTCAGGTTTGTGATTCCACCAGTTCTTTGTCACAGGCAGATGGTAGTTGTGGCAGAATCATCTGAGCAACAGTATTATGCCTCTGCTTGTAGTCCGTCTGCGCAATCTTCTTGCAGCAGCTAAGTATGTGATCTATTGTTTCGTCTGCTTCCTTGCAGAGTCTGCACTTGGGATCTGTAGTCAACTTTTCAATTCTGGCTTTGATGGCGTTTGTTCGAATTGCTTGTTCTTGGGCTGCAAGAATCAAGCTCTCAGTCTCCTTTTTCAAAGTTCCATTTGTGAGCCACAACCAGGTTTTTTCCTTGTCAATTTTGTCCTCAATTTTTTCTAGGAACTGTCCATGGAGAGCCTTCTTTTGCCAGTTTTCTCTTCTGGTTTGCACTGTATTTTTACGGTATTCACTCTTTGTCTTTTGCACTTTGAGAAGTTTTCTGCTGTTGACTTCCATCAATGTTGGTTCTTCACTGCTTTTCACATAATCTGCCAGTGCATGTTTCTCTTCTTCCATCGTTTGTTTCACTTGCAGAAGCCCTCTACCTCCTGATTTTCTGGGTAGGTAAAGTCTGTCAACATCACTACGCAGGTGTAATGAGTAGTGGACTGTCATCAGTTTTCTTGTTTTTCTGTCCAGATCATCCAGCTCTGCTTGCGTCCAGTTCACAATTCCAGCAGTGTATCTGATGACGGGTATAGCCCAGGTGTTGATAGTCTTGATCGTATTCCCGCCATTTAATTTGCTCTTCAAAAATTTTCTGACCCTTTGGACATATTCTCTGCTGACCACATTTTTCACATGTCCATGCTTGATATTGTCCAGCTGTAGTATTCCCAGGTATTTATAGGATTCAGGTTGATTGCACTTTATGGTTTTTTCATTAGGCATCTCTATGCCCTTATTGTCAGTAATTTTCCCTTTCTTCAATGCCACTGTGGCGCATTTGTCCAAGCCGAACTCCATACTGATGTCATTGCTGAAGATTCTGACTGTGTTGGTCAGTGACTGAATTTCAGTTTCTGATTTTCCATAAAGCTTTAGATCATCCATGTACAGCAAGTGGGAAATTTTTGGTGAATTTCTTGCAGTTTGATAGCCCAGGTTTGTTTCTTGTAGAAGACAGTGGGATCATTGCAATGATGAACAACAATGGTGGCAGTGAGTCACCCTGGAAAATTCCTCTCTTGATGTTGACAGTTCCATAGCTTTGGTTGCCCACGAACAACTCAGTTTTCCATTATTATTATTATTATTATTATTATTATTATTATTATTATTATTATTATTATTATTATTATTATTGTTGTTGTTGTTGTTGTTGTTGTTGTTGTTGTTGTTGTTGTTACAGCTGCCAGATCTTTAGCTGGTTGTTGGCCTTCATTACAATTCGAGCCTCACCCAGAGGCCTAGGAAGTTGTAATGTATTGGTTTAATATTCGTGCAGACCCCAATAGGGCTGCCTTCTGAATTTGACAGATGTTAATTTTGTCAATTCGAAGATGTTTCAAGTGCTGCCCTAGTGTTTTTGGGATGGCGCCCAGCGTGCCGATTCAGTTTCCTTTTTCAGAGTTCCAGTTGTTCACCACAGCCAGGTCTTTTCATTGTCCACCTTGTCCTTGATTTTCTCCAGAAATCGGCCGTTCAGTGCTTTGTTGTGTCATCTTTCAGTTCTCATTTCAATCACATTTTTTCTGTATTCTTGTTTGGTTTTCTGGGTTTGCAGCAAATGTCTGTTCTTCACTTCAGTCAATGCCTGTTCTTGACTTTCCTTCGCATAATCGGCCAGTGCATGCTTCTCTTCTTCCACTGTTTGCTGTACTTGCAGTAAGCCCCTGCCTCCAGTTCTCCAGAGAAGGTATAATCTATCAGTATCACTGCGTGGGTATAAGGCATGGTGCATTGTCATAAGCTTCCGAGTTTTTCTATCCAATGCTTCCAACTCAGCCTGTGTCCAGTTGATGATTCCTGCAGTGTACCTGATGATGGGTATGGCCCAGGTGTTGATGGCCTTGATGGTATTCCCGCCGTTTAATTTAGATTTCAAAATTTTCCTGACCCTCTGGGTGTACTCTCTGCTGACAACAGTCTTCACTTGCCCGTGCTTGATGTTGTTGTTATTATTATTATTATGGTAGATTTCACAGCTGCCAGATCTTTAGCTGGTTGTTAGCCTTCATTACAATTTGAGCCTCACCCAGAGGCTTAGGAAGTTGTAATGTACTGGCGTAGTATTCGTGCGGACCCCAGCAGGGCTGCCTTCTGAATTTGACAGATGTTAATTTTGTCAATTCGAAGATGTTTCAAGTGCTGCCCTAGTGTTTTTGGGATGGCGCCCAGCGTGCCGATTACCACTGGGATGACCTCAGCTGGTTTGTGCCATAGACGCTGAAGCTCGATTTTCAAATCGTGGTATCTAGGGACCTCCTCGTGTTCTTTTTCAATGACCCTGCTGTCACCGGGGACTGCTATGTCGATGATGGTCACTTTCTTGTCTTCGATCACGGTGATGTCTGGTGTATTGTGTTTCAACACTTTGCCCATTTGGATTTGAAAGTCCCACAGGAGTTTGACTTTCTCAGTTTCCATTACTTTCTCTGGACAATGTTCCCACCATTTCTTAGCTGATCTTATGTTTTAATTCTTGCATAAATTCCAGTGGATCATCTTGGCACTGAGTTGTGCCTCTGCTTGTACTCAGTCTGGGCGATCTTCTTGCAGTAGCTGAGGACATGGTCTACAGTTTCGTCAGCTTCTTTGCACAATCTGCATTTTGCATCATATGAGGATTTTTCGATTCTGGCCTTGATCGAACTTGTTCTAATGGCTTGCTCTTGGGCGGCTAAAATCAGGGATTCAGTTTTCTTTTTCAGACTTCCATTTGTTAATCACAGCCAGGTCTTTTCATTGTCCACCTTGTCCTTGATCTTCTCTAGAAATTGGCCGTGCAGAGCTTTGTTGTGCCAGCCTTCGGTCCTCATTTTAATCACATTTTTTCTGCATTCTTGTTAGGTTTTCTGGGTTTTCAGCAAATGTCTGTTCTTCACCTCAATCAATGCCTGTTCTTGATTTTTATTCACATAATCGGCCAGCGGGGGAGCCCTAGGAGAAGTGTAGTGTAACTGCTTTTAACACCCATTATGGCCAGTATGAATATTTGGTTATGCCATTCGGGCTCTCCAGGGGGCCCTGGCATGTTCCAGAGTTTGATTAATGGAGTTCTAGATGATCTGCTGTACAAGGGAGTTGTGGTTTATTTGGATAAAGTTTTGATCTATACTGAGGATGAGGCATCCCATATTGTACTGGTTTGGGATGTTTTTAAAAGGCTGTTGGCTAATTCACTTTTTGTCAAATTATCTAAATGTGACTTTCATCAAACACGCTTGGATTTCCTGGGCTATCGGGTCTCCGCAGCCGGGTTAGAAATGGATCCCGCTAAGGTCTCAGATGTAGTGAATTGGCCCCCTCCCTGCACTCGGAAACAGCTGCAATCCTTTTTGGGCTTTGCTAATTTCTACTGAGACTTTATTCCCAATTTTGATGAATTGACTCTGCCGATTACAGATCTCCTTAGGACCAAAGGCAGGGGGGCATCCGCTGCCCATCCTAATGCTCCATTAAACTGGTCCTCTGCCTGTCATCAGGCATTCAATACTGTTAAAGCTGCCTTTACGACTGAACTCATATTATGGCACCCTGATCCCTCCCAGCCTTTTGTGGTACATGTTGATGCTTCAGACAAGGCTCTGGGGGCAGTGCTTTTGCAACGGGGACCCGATGGGCATCTTTATCCATGTGCTTATTTGTCCAAAAAGATTACCAGCCCAGAATTAAATTGGACTGTTGGGGATAAAGAAACTTGCGCTATCAAAACCACCCTCACAGTATGGCGCCATTTCTTGGGAGGGGTGGAGTACCCTTTTCAAATCTGGACTGACCATAAAAATCTGGTTTTGCTCTGCACTCCGGGTCAGGTCATAGCCAAGCAAATTCGTTGGCCGGATTTTTTCAATCATTTCCATTTTACAGTGCATTTTTCCCGGGCAAATCAAATAAACTGGCTGATGCTCTTTCCCGCTTATACGAGGGAGTGGACTCTGATGTCACCGTACCAGCCCCTCACACAATTTTGTCCCCCACCCACTTGGGCAGAGTGGTAACTCGTTCTCAAAATAAGTCAGCTTTGCTAAGCGCTCCAGCGCCTCCCTCCTCCCTTCTGTCTGCCTTTTTAGAGGTGGGTAGTTCCGCTGTGCCTGAAATGGGAGTCATTGCTTTTACAGGATGGACTTTGGTGTAAGGATGATCTGCTCTATGTCCCACCTTCTTTACATGCCGCTATCATTTGTCTCAGTCCTGATTCCAAATTGGCCGGACACTTTGGCTTTGTGAAAATGCTGCATCTCATTCGCAGGCAGTTTTGGTGGTGCTCTATGCGCCAGAACATTGAACTTTATATCAAAGGCTGTCCTGTATGTGCCATGGCAAAAAGGATCCTGAATAAAATCCCAGGGCTACTGCAGCCGGTAGAAACCCCAGATGGCCCTTGGAAGGTGATTTCCATGGATTTCATCACTGATCTGCTGCTCAGTAATGGCAAGACCGTTATCTGGATGGTTGTGGATTTATTTTCCAAGCAGGCACATTTCATTCCTTGTACTTCCATCCCTACAGCTCAAAAGTTGGCAAAGTTATTCATTCAACAAAAGTTGGCAAAGTTATTCATTCAATTGTTTGCATTCCGAACAGGATAAAATAATCTCCAACAGGGGGAGCCAGTTCACTTCCAAGTTCTGGAAGGTATTTTTGCATCTCCTGAATATTGGTCAAGCCTTCTCCTCTCCTTATCATCCTCAATCAGATGGAGATTTGGAGCGATCTAATCAGATTTTGGAGCAATTCTTGCGTTGCTATGTTAACTATCAACAGAACAATTGGGTAGACTTGATAACATTAGTTGAATACACCTACAACAATGCAGTTCACAGTAGTACTGGCAAAACCCCTTTTGAAATAGTGTCTGGACGTTCTGCCAAGCCCATTCCCTTCTTGCCCCGAGGAGTGGCCTTTCCTCCCAAGCTTAAAGAGTAGATTGCTAGCTTAGAAGAAGGTTGGCCGTCCATCAGAAAGGCTTTACAAAAAGCTCAAATAGCATACAAGTGGCAGACTGATAAAAGTAGACGTGAGCTCCCCCTGGCGGTAGGAGATATGGTATGCCTGTCTACAAAGAACCTTCATGACATCCACAAGCCAACCAAACTGGGACTTAAGTACATTTGGCCTTATAGAGTAATTAAAGTGATTAATGATGATAAAAGTGATAAACTATCACTTTTAAATTTTATCATTAAAGCGATAAACTAACTGCTGAGTTAGACTTGCCTAAGGCTTTATGTAAAATTCATCCTGTATTTCATTGCAGCTTACTCAAGAGGGCTCCTCCACTGGACCAGTGGCATCCAGAATCTATTACAACTCCTCCTGTTCTGATTGATGGGAAGGAGCACCATGAGATTTCTGCTATTCGCGATTCATGCATCTATCGTAACCGCTTGCAATATTTGGAATCCTGGAAAACCTGGTTACCTGGACATGATGAGTGGGTGAATTTTGAAAATATCAGGGCCCCTAAACTCATCCGAGACTTCCATTGTTCTTGTCCAAGCAAACCTGGGGCGGGGGAGCCCTAGGAGAAGTGTAGTGTCAGGATGCCTAGTGGGTGCTGGGAGCTGCTTGCTGCTTTTGGCTTTGGGGGGATGGGCATTGTATTGAGTGTAACTGTTTCTAACTGCTTTCACCACCAGGTGCTGGCCAAGGTCAGCTCCGACAGACACTTGTTCTTATCGAAACTGTCTACATATTTTCCTGTCTGTTCACATGGGGGGAATCCTCTTTTCATATACTATTGTTTGCGTGGGGAAAAGTCAATTCTGACTTTCCAAGCTGTCCTCTGGATGTATGAATAAACCTCTGATCTCTACGAGGTGTTTCAATCATTGAGGATCTGACAGTGTCCAATCCTAGCTAGACTCTTCTTGGAAATTGATCACACCTGCTTTATTCCCTTCAGTATAATTCCAAGCAACAAACAGTTCTTCAAGTACATCAAAAGCAGGAAGCCAGCAAGGGAAGCGGTAGGCCCATTAGATGACAAAGGAACAAAGGGTGTGCTAAAAGATGGCAGGGAGATTGCAGAGAAGCTGAATGAATTCTTTGCATCTGTCATCACTCAAGAGGAGGTGAGGAAAATTCCTGCACCTGAACCAAGCTTCTTAGGAGGTCAATCCGAGGAACTAGCGAAGATAGTGGTAGACAAGGAAGAAGTTCTGGCAGCCATTGATAAACTAAATGCTACCAAATCCCCTGGCCCAGATTGCATTCACCCAAGAGTTCTTAAAGAGCTCAAGCATGAAATTGCTGATGTTCTCACTTTAATATGCAACTTATTCCTGAAATCAGGATCTCTCCCTGAAGACTGGAAGATGGCCAATGCCACACCAATTTTTAAGAAAGGATCTAGGGGGGACCCGAGAAATTACAGGCCAGTCAGTTTGACATCTGTTCCTGGTAATTTAGTAGAATCTATCATTAAAGATAAAATTATTAAACATGTAGAAAAGCAAGACCTGCTGAGAAAGAGTCAGCATGGCTTTTGCAGAGGCAAATCCTGTCTTACAAACTTACTAGAGTTCTTTGAGGGTGTAAATAGGCATGTGGATAAGGGGGAACCAGTGGACATTGTCTACTTGGATTTCCAAAAGGCTTTTGACAAAGTTCCTCACCAGAGACTGTTGAGAAAACTCAGCAATGAAGGAATAAGAGGGGAAGTCCTCCTATGGATTAAAAGAAACAGGAAGCAAAGAGTGGGTGTAAATGGGAAGTTCTCACAATGGAGAGATGTCGGGAGTGGTGTCCCCCAAGGATCCGTTTTGGGACCAGTGCTCTTTAACCTATTCATAAATGACCTGGAAGTAGGGGTGGGTAGCGTGGTGGCCAAGTTTGCAGATGATAACAAATTATGTAGGGTGGTGAGAACCACAAAGGATTGCAAAGAGCTCCAAGCGGACCTTGATAAATTAGGTGAGTGGGCTAAGAAATGGCAAATGCAGTTCAATGTAGCAAAATGTAAAGTGATGGACATAGGGGCAAAAAATCCAAACTTCACATACACGCTACAGGGGTCAGTGCTATCAGTCACAGACCAGGAAAGGGATTTAGGCGTCTTAGTTGATAGTTCCATGGGAATGTCAACTCAATGCATGGCAGCTGTGAAAAAGGCAAACTCTATGCTGGGGATAATTAGAAAAGGAATTGAGAATAAAACTGCAAAGATTGTCATGCCCTTATATAAAGCAGTGGTGCGACCACACTTGGAGTACTGTGTCCAGTTCTGGTCGCCGCATCTCAAAAAGGATATTGAGGAGATAGAAAAAGTGCAGAGAAGGGCAACAAGGATGATTGAGGGACGGAGCACCTTCCCTATGAGGAGAGGCTGCAGCGTTTGGGACTCTTTAGTTTGGAGAGGAGGCGGCTGAGGGGGGATATGATTGAAGTCTACAAAATTATGCATGGGGTAGAAAATGTTGACAGGGAGAAATTTTTCTCTCTTTCTCACAATACTAGAACCAGGGGGCATACATTGAAAATGCTGGGGGGAAGAATTAGAACTAATAAAAGGAAACACTTCTTCACGCAACGTGTGATTGGTGTTTGGAATATGCTGCCACAGGAGGTGGTGATAGCCAGAGGCGTTCCAGGGGTAAATGGCACCCGGAGACAAATTGTCTCCAGGACGTGCCCCCCAGCCTCTGCCCCCCCATTCCGCCCTTGATGCCCCCAGGCTCCACCCCCACTGCCCTCGACCCCGTCCATGTCACCATGGACATGGGCAAGGTCTAGAGTGCCCACTCCCCCCACACTCCCCCTGCCAGCTGGGCTCCCAGCCAGCAGCCTGCAGTCTCTTCTGATCTCCCCTCCGGGCAGGCCAGAAGAGACTGCAGTCTCGGCCTTGGAGACCTCCCACCGCAGGAAGCCCCACCCCCAGCCTCAGTGCTTATAAAAGAAAGTCTCCGAGGCCGGGATTGCAGTCTCTTCTGGCCTGCCCGGAGGGGAGGTCAGAAGAGACTGCAGGCTGCAGGCTGGGAGCCCAGCTGGCAGGGGGGGAAGGGAGGGGGGAGTCCAGGGTGGAATTGAGGGCACTTGGAGGCAGCAGGAAGTCGGACAGGGTCAAGGCATGCAAAAAACGACGAGACAGCAGGACTTCCTGCTGATTTTGTGCCCCCCACGTGACCAGAAGGGTGGCGCCCGGGGACAAGGGGTACCCCTTGTCCCTAGGCAGATACGCCACTGGTGACAGCCACTAACCTGGATAGCTTTCAAAGGGGCTTGGACAGATTTATGGAGGAGAAGTCGATTTATGGCTACCAATCTTGATCCTCCTTGATCTGAGATTGCAAATGCCTTAACAGACCAGGTGATCGGGAGCAACAGCCGCAGAAGGCCATTGCGTTCACATCCTACATGTGAGCTCCCAAAGGCACCTGGTGGGCCACTGCGAGTAGCAGAGAGCTGGACTAGATGGACTTTGGTCTGATCCAGCTGGCTTGTTCTTATGTTCTTACCTATAAAAAATGCAACAGGCATGACCCAGTGGAGTATCATCCTGTCAGCCTCTTGGATATCTCCTCTAAATTATATAAATTCCGCATATTATTCAAATTAGAAGATTGGGCAGAATCTTCAGAATCCTCGAGCAGGCTTATGCAAGGGTCACAGCACAGCTGACCATGGTTTGATTTTGAAGGTCCTGATTCAGAAATAAACTATCAACTATGGAATATGCCTCTACATTGCTTTCCTTGACCTCACTTTGACTTTTGATCCAATAGAGTGATGAAGATTATGGGCCAAACGTGATAACAGAAATATTGACAGAAGGCTCTTCAGGTTAATGACGGCATTATATTCCAACCTCACAGTTAGACTGAGTTTACATGACTCTCTTACAGACCCTGTCCTGTTAAGGAATGATGATAAACAAAGTTTGCTGGCCCCCTTTCCTGTTCAATTTCTGTATTAATGATTTTGTTAAACCCATTTGTTCCCATAACTCATCCCCCCCCACACACTTTCATTGGCTGGCTGAAAAATTGCAGCACTGTTGTATGCAGATGATATGGCAATTATGTATTTTGCCAAAATTGGGCTTCAAAGGATCCTAGTTAGACTGGCAGATGACTGCGATAGAAACTGCAAATTAATTACAGCAAAATAAAAACCATAGTCTTGTGTAACAACAGTTAAGCATAGATGGAATAGAACAGTGACCCTTTTAAAAATATCTTGGCTTAGTATTCCATGACATCTCATTTTATCATCTGTCTGCCGTATATTGTGTGTTTTCCAAAGGCAGCCCGCTTATAGCATGAGCCATCAAAGTATTTCAGGGCAAAGTTATCATGAAGTTTTTGTTCAGGGCTGAAATTTGGAGGTGGAATGATAAAATACTTGATCATCTTGAAATTATTCAAACTAATTACTTAAGAAAAATTTGGACTATCCCTCAGGGAACCTCTGCTACACATCTAAGGTTAAAAGTTGGTCTTCCCGTCATTACAGTGCAAGCTCATTTGGAATTCTTAAAAAACTTCAAGAAACCTGATAGTATTTCTGCAGACCATTTGGTAGAATGCTACTTCTGGCATTACAAAGAAGGGAATCAGTGGGCTGATTTGGGGGGATGGGAGTCTCCTATTTAGCAGCTATATTCTTTGCCCTCTATAGAGGATTTACAGTTTTGGGACTCAAGTAAAATTCATAATTGGCTTTTTTGCCCTTCATGACATTTATAGGGTTCAACAATCCAAACTGTCTTTGTGGTATCATTGTTTTAAGAAAAAACAAATACTGTTCTCACTATTTAATCAATCTTTGGATATTTCAAAAAGCCAATTACAAATTTTACTTGAGAAAAGCATTTACTAGTGTCCTGACAATTTATAGGGCAGATTCCAAAGAACACTTGTGGAATAACATCTCTGCTCTTGTGGTCGCAACCAAGTACAAGATGTTATTCACCTCATGTCTTACATTGTTGTTTCTACGTGGCCATCTGAATCAAACTGCTGAATCAATTTCTTGTAAGCTTCTCTGGCTCAGATGAGGAATGCATTAGATTTTTATTGTCTGATGTTACTCCTTTTGTGACTTCTAAAGTGGCTACTTTTATTTTTAGATCAACAAATATAAAAAAGCAATTAATGTTGCATAATTCTGCAAGAATTTTAGGTAAACTGTAATGTTGATTATATTCTTAATTATAGCTTCTTATGTAATAACGTTTTTAACCCCTCTGTTGTGGTGTATTGTTACATAAATGTTATACATGTTGATGGATATTTTAGGTTGTTGTGGCCTCTGTCTTTAACAATATTACTATATACTACTATAAATACATTACCTATAATCTAATCAAAAACTCAAATTCCTGCTGTAGCTAGATAGAAAAGAAAATTCACACTCAATAAAGGTCAACTTTACTTACCACCATATTATAGGCATCTGGAACTTCAATTTCAAATTGAAATTTTCCACTTTGATAATAACCTTCATCTGTTAAGAAAATACAGATGCTTAAACATTTGAAATAATGCAGAAGTCTATTAGGAAAGCCAATATACACCCTTTTCCTAACCAGGAATGGTGAAACTTTTTGGCAACCAGTAGAAACATTGGGACCTAGTCAGGCTTAGACTGAAACTAGGTGAGATGGTAACAAGACCAAATTTAGATCCTGTCAGTACAACAAAAATCGTGATGGGGGAAGGGGGGGTTGATTTCAGAGACCTATCAGGAAAACCAAGCCAGAGGCGCAATGATTATGAGCTAAAAGGCACTGGTACAGTTTAAATTACTGCCCGCAAATGCTCATTGGCAAATTCAGTTTTCATGTACAGATCTGCCACAGCCACAATGGTAAATATCTATATCTAGATTGGCCAATGTCTAAGAGTTCTTTTGAATTCAAAAGCAAAACAAGCTTGCTTATATTTCATGAGGTTCAGCACACAATGAGAGGGTTTCAACTATATTACATTAACTTTTGGTCATACGTATAGCACCCAAAAAGAAGTCAAAAGGAGCCACACAGTGCTTGAAACCAAGGGCATTTTCACCCGGCCAAAAGCCATCAACAAACTTCAAGAATTTTCACTGACTGAATTCATGAAGAATGTTGCATCTAAGCATCAGCATTTTATTGTCATTGTGCACGCACAACGAAATTTACAGCAGCATTCCTCGATGCACACAATTTCAGACTCATACCCCATCCTCACTTTCCCCTTCCTCTACCCATCCCTACACAGCCCCAAACACATCAACACGAAGCCATGGAGTTCAGCATAGCCACAGCTCTAGAGTAGAAGCTGTCTCTAAGGTTCTTTGTCCTAGTTTTGATAGACCTGTATTGTCTGCCAGATGGTAACAGTTCAAAAAGAGAGTGTGCTGGATGAGACGGGTCTCTCAGAATATTTTGGGCTTTCTTTAGGCTTCGGGAATTATAGAGTTCTTCCAAGGAGGGGAGAGGGCAGCCGATAATCCTCTGTGCAGTAGTGATCACCCTTTGGAGCGCCTTCCTATCTGCCACTGTGCAACTGGAGAACCATACACAGATGCAGTAGGTTAAGACACTCTCTATAGCACAGCGGTAAAAGGACACCAAGGACACCATCTAACAAGGGAAAAAACCATGACAATTCACCGGAAAAGACAGTTGATTATTTTTTTAACATATCACTCACACAGCAAAACAGTGAGTGGGATGCAAATGACAGTTCCATTAAGGCTAAGAAAGAATTTCCACCCATCTCTTTCAACTCCTGACTGTAAGCAGGAGTTTATCTCAAAGCAAGTACAAAGTCACAGAAAAAGTCACAGAATCATAGAGTTGGAAAAGACCCCAAGAAGGGCCATCAAGTTCAACCCCCTGCCATGCAGGAATACACAATCAAAGCACTTCTGACAGATGGCCACCCAGCCTCTATTTGAAAACCGCCAGACTCCACCATACTTAGAGGCAACGTATTCCAGTGTTGAACAGCCCTTACTGTTAGAAATTTCTTCCTAATGTTTAGGTGAGATCTCTTTTCCTGTACCTTGAACCCATTACTCATGGTTCCAGTCTCTGAAGCAGCAGAAAACAAGTTTGTTCCCTCTTTGACATGACACAGTAATACATAGTCCAAGTATGTTGTCAACAATGTAAAGGTACAGTATATCCTCTGAGAATACATAAAGATTCTACTCAGTTTTGTATCAATATGTGTCACAGCAACAAATTTAGTATGCATTTTGTGAAAGCATCTTCTCTAATGAAACTATTAAGTCACCTTTTTTCCTTGCCTGTCCATTCTAATCCTAAAATACTGCAAACCTAAAGGTGTAAGTAAGATAACAGTAGGGAGGACTCGGGAAACAGCAGAGGTGAGATGAAGCACTGCTGAATACAAAGTGCCAACAGGTGGAGAACAGGAAAAGCAGGGCTGAGTAGGTAAGGAGCAGACAAATAAAAGGGAGGGCAAGAACGAGGGATGTCCATTCGGATTCAGAAACATTTGGAATTCATTGGGTAATGCCATATTTGGATAGTTCCAAATGCATTCAAATCCAATAGTTACAGATATCCTGTTCTATAAAAGGCAAGCCACAGTGGCAACGACTCACTTCCAGCCAATCACCATGCACACACGGATTGGAGGCGGGGCTCATACAGAACGGGTAAAACACAACCCAAACAGTGGAATGTGGTGGGTACTCCCTCTCCCATGCCTTTTCTCTCACTGCTGAATAATTAAAGCCACTGTCCCCTCTGTAGCTGTCTGTGGAGGAACAGGCGCAACTGTCGGCCCCTCCCTACGGGAGGTTCATGGCTGCTGGTGGCCACAGTTGCACCATTAACTGTTAAGTGGTAATATAGGTGTCTAGGGAGGAGGGAGATGGTGGCACAGGGCCAAGGGGAGAAGGAAAGACAAGAGGGGTTGCCTCCCACCCTTGGTGGCCACCATTAACCCTTCCATTGTGATGCAGGCATCCAGGAAGAGGATGAGGATGAGGAGAGAGCTGGTGATTCGGGGCCAAGGGGGAGGAAAAGCAGGAGGGGTTGGCCCTCTCAATGAGTGCTGTTAATTTACCAACAATTTTCTTGAGCCTGCTGTATTTGTTTGTACAGTGAGCCTTAATACTAAGTAGTAATACTATTACAAATTCCTAATATCCAAAGTCCCACTTACTCCTACGGAAAGCAAAAGGCTAAGTTGCTGCTTGCTAGAGGAAGAAAGTGAAACTTATTTCTCAGGCCTCCTGGAGTAATTGCTTGAGAAATTAAACTTAAAATCACTCAGACATTCTGGCACCAAGGGAAATGGGCTGGGAGAACTCAGTGTCCCCTGACTGGGGTTGCCATGGGTTTCTCAAGGGAGGTGCACGGGGGGGGGGGGGCACAGCAAAGCCTGTGAATGAGGTCTGCCTAGACCAGGGGTCTTCAAACTATGGCCCTCCAGATGTTCATAGACTACAATTCCCATGAGCCCTACCACTTGGCTATGCTGGCAGGGGCTGATGGGAATTGTAGTCCATGAACATCTGGAGGGCCATAGTTTGAAGACCCCTGGCCTATACCAATGAAATCTAGCAGCAGGCACAGACACAACCACCTATTTTCATGTTGGTTCTTTCCAACTGAAAGACGGGAATAGCTGCTTATAAATCCCCTGAGCACTCGCTGGTGGGATATGCTGTCTGGTGCAAGCCTGCAGCACTTTCCTCTGTTTCCTTTCTAAAAAACCCAACGCCCTTTACTTTCTCTACATTTCATTGCACATTACCTATTACTTACTTAACGTAATTAGGAATACAATTTAGATGAATAGAATTATACATTATCAATTAATAGGGAATAAGATTTTGTTACATACAGATAGATTAAAATCAGGTTTAGTTCACAGGTTTTGTGTCTGTGTCTGCATGTGTGTGATTTCCATTGGGAGGGATACAGTTCTTTGGGAGTCAGCAAGCTGTATGAAACGCAGGTGGGGCAGAAGACATCGGCCCATGATTTTGTGTAGAAATTTAGAGTGGACTGAATTTAAAGAGTAATTTACCGATTTAATCCAAATAGGAGCCCCAAACAGCAGTTGAGATTCTATTTTGGCATTGAAAACGTTCAAATCAGCCGGAATATACTGGTTTCCCCTGCTGTAGAAGAAGCGCAGTATTGTGTTTGAGTTGACTGAGGCCATTTCAAGGGCTGCTTTCCTTTGGGTAGACCATGATAGATTATGGCTGAATGTTATCCCAATATATTTAAATTGCTTTACCTGTTTGATTGGATTATCTTGTATTTTCCACTTGTAGACTTTTAATTTTTTGGCAAATACTAGGACTTTAGATTTTTCAGAATTGATCTTTAATTGATAAATAGCTTTGGCCCCTTCCGCACACGCAAAACAATGCATTTTCAAACCACTTTCACAACTGTTTGCAAGTGGATCTTGCCATTCCGCACAGCTTCAAAGAGCACTGAAAGCAGTTTGAAAGTGCATTATTCTGCATGTGCGGAATGAGCCTTTGAGTCTGTCGTGACAGGAAAGAGTGCTCAAGAAATTTAATAAATAAATATTATAATTACAATGTAGAAAATAATGATTTAAATCAAGCCTTTTAATCGGAGCCATGCTGGCACCAAAAAAATTAACCTGCCACACTGCTGGTACTGGCAACAATACAAACTAACAGATAGTTAAAATGCTGTTATAATAAAGTGTGTAGAATTATAAAGTAAACAAGTGTTCAATATACTAAAATAACAAATCACATTCAAATGGGACTAATCACCCCACATATAGCACTTTGACTGCCTTTTAGTCTATACTGATGCCAGTACCAGCAGCGTAGTAGATGTGTTTGATTTTTGACAATTTTCTGCAACACCCTCATATTTTGGTTAAGCTGTCTATTTAAGCAAAATAATTAACGTTATATTAATTCAGAACATGTTCTGACTCAATAATAAGCACACTGTGGTAAATTTAATTCTAAAGATACTACCTGCAACACAAGGAGTCACTGGCAAAACTGGGGGAGGGGTCAGAAGGGACAGACGACCCAAGTGTCATTCACCTGGTTCATACGCGGGGGAGGACATTTTGAATCCCACAAGCCCTCCCCCACAAGCCCAGCCCTCTGCTAAACTTTCCCTGCTGAACTTCCCCAGCCCGCCACTGCAGAACTCCCCACACTTCCACAACCCCCCCCAAACAAACCTTTTCCTCCTCCGAGTGGCACAACTAGCAACACACGGGGGTGAGGGGGGTTAAGGCCGGGGAATCTTCCACCTCCGGTGTGTTGGTGGCCACACCGCTTGGAGGAGGAAAAGGTTTGTTCTGGGGTTTTCTTCAGGCAGAGTTTGACAGCAGCAGTGGGGAGGGTGGGGTTTTTTTGGCAACAGAGGTGGAGGGAGTTCTTTGGCAGAGGGAGCTCTTTGGCAGCGGCAGGGGCTGTCTTCTGGCGCTTTGCCACTGACTGGAGTGTACACAATTGATGTGCTCTCTTGGACAGTGGCACTACTTTCTCTGAGATGACTAAATTTTAAATAACTCATAATATTTTTATTCTGCCCTTCTTCCAAGAAGTAATGTAAAATTTCTGAAACTTTGAAACTATCAAAAGGGGAGAATCCTTTTTCCATCATCACTCCATTTTGTGGTCGTTCCCTTTCTTCTTAAAAAAAATTCCTTGGATTTGATGCTACAAAGCTTCAAAGGCTCATGCTGCAATTCTCTAGGGTTTGTGTCTTTGTAGCTACTAAGACACAAACCCCCCAAAATTTAAAAAAGCTGACAAAAACACAGAAAGCCGGCACAACCTCAGAAAATGGCACCAACGAGGAAGTCCAGGGGACACACGAAACATCATGAAAAGTGAAAACATTTGCAAAACGGTTTCCCAAAAGAATCGTTAGGGAACAGCATGCAAATAAAACGTTTCCAGGTTGGAAATAAAATGTTTTCAGCTAAAAACATTGCAGAACTCCATGAAGGACATGTTTTATTTTCTGCCTGAAAACGTTTTATTTGTGTTGTGTGGAAAGGACAAGAGTGATGCTGGTTATATTTTCCTTTTAAATGCTAGATCAGTCACAAATAAAACAGCAGCCATTGAGGATGTAATTCTAGATGAAAGGGCTGAGATGTCATTTGTCCCTGATACCCGGCTGGAGGGGATGGGGTGTGTGTTAACATTCCCCAACTATGCCCTGCAGGGGACTCAGCGATGCATCCACACAGGCCTGGTGGGCAGGGTCAGGGGGTTCTATCTTCCTGGCTTGAGGCCCTGCTAATTTTGAGGGTGAATAACTAGCTTTAGGCAAGGGAGGCAGGAGAGAGATCCCGTTGATATACGGCCCACCTATTTTCTCAGTCAACTCCCTGCCAGAAATGGTGCAGATGATTTCAGAGCAGGTGTTGAAGACTCTTAAGCTGATAGGATCTTCAACATCCATGTCAAGGCACTTTTGTGCTAGAGGGGCTCAGGATTTCATGGACCGGACTCAGGTAATAACAGGCCGCAGGTACAGTGCAGGTCACACTCTTGATCTGTTGCTCTGCCCGGGGCAAGAAGAAGCTGGTCAGAAGTTGGGGAGATTAAATGCTGTTCCCATGTCATAGACCAGGGGTAGGGAACCTGCGGCTCTCCAGATGTTCAGGAACTACAATTCCCATCAGCCTCTGTCAGCATGGCCAATTGGTTCCCTACCCCTGTCATAGACGGATCACTGCTGGGGTTTAGAGCTGCAGGGATGCCAAGTCTGTGAAGGGGTGGGAGATTCATAAAGATGGTCTGCCCCCTTGGCCTGATGGATCTAACTGGTTTTCAGACTGCATTAAGGCATTTTCCTGCTGATGCAAGAAACAATCCAATCCAAACAATCCAATCCATTCAGGAATCCCTGAAGTTGCCTGCTCAGGAATGGTACTTATGAGGTTAAATAGCAGGGATGCCCCAAGGCAGAAGTAGTCCCCCCCTTAAGGAGGCCTTTTCTGTCTTCTGGTTTCCAGTCCACCCACACCCCACATCATGCAGCAATCTTCATGGAAGGAGGGGTTAGAACTTGCATCTTTCCAGGCCTGATCAGATATTCCAACCACTTGAAGTACAAGTTCATCCACTGGTTGAACTATGGAGTGCGAAAATAACACAAGCAACTGACATGAGTGCATCTAAGTGCCCCTTCCGGTCAGCCCCTTGGTTGACGGGGGGTTGTGGACAACGAAAACACAAAGGAGACACCTATGGGGAAAGTGTGGAGAAAGAATTGAGATGAATCTTACAAGGCTGGAGTTCACTTTAAAGCCTACTCCATGGGGGTGATGGAGGGAAAGAAACCATGATTGTGCTAAGACCTTTGTGTATACAGTCTCTTGCATCTGTTCCAACTTGACCAGTGACAAGATCAGAGGATCCCCATTCCACCTGGCAGCATAAAAATATTGTGGACGGGGTGGGGGTGGACTGGAGACCAGAAGACAGAAAAGGCCTCCTTGAGGGGGGGACCACTTCTGTCTTGAGGCATCCCTGCTATTTAGCCTCATAAGTACCATTCCTGAGCAGGCAACTGCAGGGATTCCTGAATGGATTGGACTGTTTGGATCTGTCCCAGTCTGGTTTGAGGCCTGGTTATGGAACTGAAACATCCTTGGTCGCCCCAGTGGATGACTTGTGCCAAGAGGTGGACAGAGAAAATGCGACTCTCTTGATTCTCTGAGACCTCTCAGAGGCTTCTGGTTTATCACTGGTATCCTTCTGGACTGTTTTTCAGGGTTAGGACTGGGAGGCCCTGTTCTCTGGCTTGGGTCTGATCTCGAAGGCAGGTTTCAGAGTATGATGCTAGAGGGTTGCTGCTTGCTCCTAGGCCTATAGGCTCCCCAATTTTGCATCCTCCCCCCTCCCCACATCTATGTAAAATTGCTGGGAGAGTGTGATGGAATTGTACTGTGAATCTAGCAGCATCACACCTACATGTAAAAATCGGCCTTTGATCTCAAGACCTCTGGATGGAGAAACCCAAAGGCCATGGAAATTTACCCAGGACAGGAAGATGCCCAAATAAGAAACTTCAAAGGCTGTGGGGACCCTATGGCAATGAGGGAAGTTTTCTTGGAGACTAAGAACAAAGCACCTCTGGGCTGGATGTCCCAAAAGATCCATAAGAGTTTATTCAGCTGAGCAAATCTCTGTAACCACATTTTATTTTATTTCTTTGATTTCTTTTTTCCCAATAAATCTTTGAGAACTCAGCTGGTTGGAGTTATTGGAGAAAAGGACCCAGAATTTACTGAAACAGGCTTGGCTCTCCCAGGCTTGGTTTCATGATACGGTGGCAGCATTTTGCAGGATCCAAGACTCCAGTGTGCAAGCTGGTAACCAGAGGCTCTGAGGGTCTTTCAGAGGCCGGGATGGATTACCAGGACAGCATGAATGCTTGGAGAGGAGGTGAGCCATCAGCATCCCACAGGGGAAAGCGGAGGGGGCAGGGCTCTAGGCTTGAGCAGGTGGCCCCAGAGCAGTTCCCGGAGGGGGAGCAGTTCCCGGAGAGTGAGGATAGCTGGACGGCACTCCTAAGAAGCTTTATGCTGGGTCAACATCTTATTTTGAATTTCTTGATGGCACAGCAAGAATCGTGCCAGAGAAAGCAATCTCCAAAGTTTGAAGCTGGGGGGGAGAAAACTCTCAGGAGAGAGAGAGCCAAGCCGGTGGCTGGAATGCGTTTCCATTCAGATGCAAGTTATGTGTCTGTTCCGGAGAGAGAGGGGGGGGGGGGGGGGTAGAGAGACAACAGTTTGCAGCTGGGATGTGGTTTAACTCGGAAGCAGGGATGGAGAGAGAGCGACAGAAGTCTGCAGTCAACAGCATCCTTCTTGAAAGGGGGGGGGGGGGCATTGCCAAAGGGAACAGAAGACTACTTCACCAAAGCCAGCAGTGAGGATGACCTCCATGAGACTGATCCAGCAGCAGAGGACCTGCGGTGTGAAGGACAGCATCCTCCAAAAACAAGAACGTTGGGTTGAAAGCATGAAAAGAGAGCCGGGGATTCCGGGACAGTCCATTCAGGTGCACAAGCAATGTGGACAGGTGATTGTATTGCCTCATGAAGTTGGTGTAAGCTTAATAAATGATATTGATTTGCATGTAACTGCTAAAATGAATGTTTCCACTAGATCCCAGGAAAATGTTGTTTGTGATGGGGTTGTGGAAGATGAAAAGTTGTGTGAAAAGGGAGAGGAGAAAGGGTTAACTTCGGCTGCCAGTATTACAAAGCAGCAGCCAGAGGGGATGTGTGAAACAGCAATGCCAGAAGGGAGTCCTGAACTGTCGGGACAAAGTGAATTGCCTCTGCCCATTTGTAGTGAGCTAGAAGGCGAGGGCAATATTACCAAGGGTTAACTTCTCTACCTGGCAGTGATTTGCAACAGGTGCCCGAAGTTAGCGAAAAGCCTATCACAGCAGGAGACCTGGAGATGCAGGCAGGCCTCTTTGAGGAAGAGAGAGCGATTGCTCCAAATGACAACTCTTTGCAAAGTTCTGATGAGTTTAAGAAAGCACAGGGTAACTGACCTACCTTGGCTGGTTGCAGGGAAGAGGTAGCAGACAACCCTGCACAGCTGACCATTGGTAACTCTGTGAGATTTTTTGGGGAGGAAGGTGTACTGTACAGGGAACTACTGGAAAAGGAATCTCTGGGGGGTAATGGGGTAATCAGAAAGCTGGTGGTCCCAAAGAAATTCATACAGGAGGTGTGGAATACAGCTCACAAAGCTCCAATGTTGGGGCATTTGGGGATTGAACAAACCTTGGCAAAAGTGCAAAAAATTTATTTTGGCCTGACATGCATAAAGATTTGCTGGAATTTTGCATAAATTGTGATATGTGTGAGAAGGTGGATTTTCCACGAGGTGATGCAACTGTAATTACACAACCAGTCAAAGCAGTCTATATTGACGTGGCAGATTCTGTAACTGCCAACAGAAGCATTCCTTCACAAGGGGAGGGAGAGAAAGTCTCTTTGGAGGCAAACTTTGAGGATGAAATTGTTTGGTCTGATATGCAAGGTGCTCTGTAACCGTATTTTATTTTATTTCTTTTATTTCTGTTTTCCAATAAATCTTTGAGAACTCAGCTGGTTGCAGTTATTGGAGAAAAGGACCCAGAATTCACTGAAACAGGGTTGGCTCTCCCAGGCTTGGTTTCATGATAGAGATCTGGGCTGAGCATGTGGATGTCACTCTGGCCTACCCTGAGCATTCTACCGGTCCAAGACAGGCTGCAGAAACAATGAAGGGCAGTTTGGGGAGGAATTACAACTTACATACAGAAACTTTATTGCACTGAAATGGAGGTGCTGCTGATGGAGGAAAGGATGGATTAGGGACTGGGGTATTCCTCATTCTGTCAGGGGTTGCATTCCTCTAAAGGAGCAGGCTCGTAGCTTGGTGTGTTACTGGATTAGGATACAGTGCCAGGTACAGCCCTTCCTGGGTGGGAAAGATTTTGCCCCTGCAGTGTATGCCTTGGTAATATCCATTTAAGATTACAGCAGTGTGCTCTGTGTGGGGCTGCTCTTGAAGACTGTACGGAAGCTCCAGTTGGTAAAGAATGTTGCAGCCAGAATGTTGACTGGAATGGGTCAGAGGAACCATATCAGTCCTGTGTATTGTCTAAGGCTTTCACGGCCAGATTCAACTGGTTCTGGTGGGTTTTCCGGGCTGTGTGGCCATGGTCTGGTGGATCTTGTTCCCAACGTTTCGCCTGCATCTGTGGCTGGCATCTTCAAAGGTGTATCACAGGCTTAGGAACAAGATCCACCAGACCACGGCCACACAGCCCGGAAAATCCACCAGAACCAATATCAGTCCGGTCTTGTTCCAGAACTCTGTCATTGATCTCCAACAACAGGTGAAGGGGTTTTGTTTTGTTTGTCATTGGCTCTCTTTCCTTACGAGGTTATGTGTGTTTGTTCAAGTGTTTGTTGAATTGTTTGTTTTATACATACTTTATTGTAAATGCTGTTTAATGTTGAAATGTTTGGATGTTATTAGTGTAGTGTAGTGTACTGGGATGGTATTAGTGTACTGGGGTGATATTAGTGTAGAAAGGCTGCATTAAAAAGTCTTAAATAAAATATATATATAAAATACTCAGTTATATCCTTCAATCTTCTCTTAATAAGTAACAGAAAGGGAGACGTCCTGATGCCCCAGAGTCATTTCAGAACTAAAATCATGAATAATCACACAATGAATAAACAATCCTCTACATCATATAAATTTTGGCAATTTTGTTGGTTTTTGTTCTTCTTTAGTACAACTTATTTTTTAGATAATGGGATTTTAAAACAGGCCAAGTATATCATTCTAACCATTTTGCCTACAGTTCTGTTCAAATGACCTTTTACTTTAAGTTTCGTAACTACTATGGGAAGATTAGTTCTGAAATCAGGGTTCATATCTAACAGGCAACATTAACACTTTGGGCTCAGGGTTACATGAGAGTCACATAATACACTTCAATACATTTCTAAAAAAGATTACCTGGGCTTACAGTAAGATGAAAATGATGGAGTTTATTTGGGTCAGAAAAGCTCACTTTACATGTACCTGAAAATAAACACAAACATCTGAAAATACATGACACAAATTTGAAGTCTATACCTCCAGAAACCATGCTCAAAACTCTACTTTCAATCAAACTGCCCATTCCATTTATTGGTTTTGCAGTCTCCCTTTTCTTACACACACTACATTACAGTTGCATGTCAATAATTAATACTACAATACTAACATCACCCATTGCTGATATTTTAATGGGTATAAATTATAATAAGGAAAATACAGTATACAACCTAATGCAAAGTTTATATTTTTGGACATGATGGCATAGATCAATGGGAATCCACATCACTGGCAGATTGATTTTAATATAAGTTTAAATTTCTCCCATTAAAGTTGGAAAACAAGAGTTCATTTTACAGCACAAAACAAGTTGTTTAAGGTACTTACAAGGTAAATTTACTTCAAGTTCTGCAACTTCTGTTAAGAAATAAAGAGTGTATTAATATTTCCCTATATTTCATATAAATGTGAATACATTTCATTTTAAAAAGAAACTACAATGCTTTCTACAGAGTAACTTCCTAAATAGTTGCCAATGCAAAACCTATAGTGCATCATTGACAGAAAGGATGTGGATAATTTTTTCACTCCATGATAACAAACAGAACATTTATTCCTTCTTTATCTCAAAATACTTCACTATATTTCTGTCTATTGTTCAGCCTTGACATATGATGGAAAACATTCTGCAACTTTGCAAATTCTCAACTAAGTTCACTAATCCAATTGAGTTGTTTTTTATACCCCACTTTGCTCTAACATAAGGTGTCTCAAAGTGGATCACAGTCCCCTCAACAGGCACTTTGGGAAGCAGGTGCTGAGAGTTCTGAGAGAATTGTGACTGGCTCAAGGAAGGTCACACCCAGTAGGTTTCATGTGGAGGAGCAGAGTATCGAACCTCGTGTTCTCCAGTTTAGAGTCAGCCCCTCTTAACCACTACACCAAGCTGGCTCTTTATGGAGTGAGAAAATTATCAAGTTAAGTTCACCAATCCATTTGCAGAAGAATTCAGCAGCACGTATGTAAAAGTGACAATTGTTTTCAAGATATGAATGACAAAATGATGCAAAGGGAACCTGAAAACCTTTCCCGCCAATACCTCCCCCGCCCCGCCCCCCATTTGATCTACTGCTAATTGTGCCCTGGACTTCTTCTGCCATTTGTTCCTGATTCAGTTCATCATAGCTATTTAAAAAGTTTTGAAAAATCAAAAAACAGCCAGAGATAGGCCGGTTTCTCCTGAAGCCTTTACCCTTGTACAGATTGTAGCTCTTGGTTTACTATGAAACATAAGGGAACGGGAAACAACTCAAAGTGCATTGAGGGAACACTGGAACTGATTCTGACAGAGTGACCAATCCACCTCATTGGAAGTCTGGGCTGGCTGTGGCCACATTTCATCATCTCACAGGACACACAAAACAGAAAAGGATGAGAGCTGTCTGGGAGGCTGATTCTAGAAGGAAGCAGAATTGCAGTCTGCAGAAATATTTACTGTATGTATCAAGAACGCACTACATCTCATAGCTTTCATCAGGCCCAACCTAATGATACATAACAGGAGCCTGTTTCCTCCCCTCAGTTTTGTCAGGATAGCAGTTGATGAGGTCTTGGCCTCTGGTGCTGTCACAAGCTTGGGGGTCGTTATGTAACATTTGGTCGGTCCTAAGGAAAGGTTTGATATGGACTGCATTCTTGGGGATTTTATCTTAATTCTGGACTTAGCATGGCTAGATACAACTTCTTTTTATTTTATGTATCACCTGGATTCACTGCATCGTCTTTTACCTTTGTGGTATTATGGCATCTCATGCCTCAGAACTTTCAGTTTTGCCTAAACAAAAAGGTGGGCTGTAAATGAAGTAATTAAAAGAATAAATTATCTGAAACATGAATGTGGTTTGCAAAAAAGTTAGACCTTAAAACAAGTCTTACTCAAGTCTCAAGCTCTTAGTAAAAAACAGATTCGATGCCAGGATGCGCGAAGCAGCCACCCTCGGTGTATCGGTTGGGAGAGCTCCAACGCTTCCGTCGCGTAAGGGGGGCGCCCCCAGCCCGAAAGCAGTGTGCTCCACTCAGCCACGACGTCAGCTTTCCCCAGTGGAAAATGGCCACCGCCGCCGCCTCAACCTCTGTCTCTACTGTGGAAATGGGGGCCACTTTGCATCTGCCTGTCCAGCCAAGAAGGTTCCCCCTTCTGCCACCTCTACCCCCGTGGCCAAACCTTACAAGCCTGGAAAACCGCCTCAGAAGGGAGGTGCCCGTGCTGCCGCAGTCTCTGCGGAGGGACTGGATCAGCCGATTCCATGGGAGCCCCCGCAAGCTGAACGGGTGAGTGATCCTATAATCCTGCCCCTTGTTCTGACTCAGGGTCCTGGCTGCCCGAAGTTGCTGGTGCAAGCACTTGTGGACACGGGCTGCTCTCATTGCCTGATTCACCCCCGATTGGTGGAAGCTTTAAAACTCCAGCCAGTGGCCCTGACTGAAACTATCCGGTTTGATCAAATGGACGGTAGCCCTATGGGGGGTGGTCCCATTGCCTCTCGCACCCCTAAGATTTTGACTGGATGTAAGGAACATTGGGAACGCCGCAGTTTTATTATTGCAGTTTTCGCGGGCAATTCTCAGTCTTGGCTTTGCCAAGGTAGACCCTGAACCAATAAAGCTGCTGTTCTACAACAAGAGTCTTTGTGGATTTATTGGGGTTCTGACATTCAATCAGTTGGGATGAGAGAAGGAGCTGCTGGCTGGCAAAGTGAGCGTTTTCTGCCTTTCCCAAACTGGTGGGGAGCATTAACGGGGATTGCTGTGGAAGAGGACAGTGTCTGAGGCCAAGCTCAACTTAATATTAGCCAATAGGCAAGAGTTAGATGGCAGATGGGGCAGATGGTTCATACCCAGACATGACGTTTAAAAATTCAGATGCATAAGGAGAGCCGTTCTAGGGGCAAGAATTCTGTAAGGGAAAGGCGCACGTGAAGGGTAGGCTCTCCTAAAATAAGAGTTCTTGCAAGCTCAAGCCATCACTATTCCAACAAGATGGAAACACGGCAGAGGATCTAAGAAGCCACTGTGGATGAACAGAGTGATGAGTTAAGGCAAAAAGAGGGAACGCTCAAGAAATGGACGGATGGATATACCTTTAAAGAAGAGCATCAGAGCTGCCATAAGAGAGTCCAAAGATCACAGTGAGGTGATGCTGGCCAGAAAGGCTTGCTACAAAAAGAGAAGTTTATTCAGATATGTGAGGAGCAAACACAAGGTAAAAGAGGCAATCATTCCACTGTTGGATGAAAATAGAGAAACTCTAGAAGAGGACAGGGAGACAGCAGGAAGCCTCAATGCCTATTTCACCTCAGATTTTTCCATGAGAAAGAGAATGGATTCATCAAGAGATGGTAAAAGGCAAGTCTGGAGGAACCGGGTTTGATTCCCCGCTCTGCCGCCTGAGCTGTGGAGGCTTATCTGGGGAATTCAGATTAGCCTGTGAACTCCCACACATGCCAGCTGGGTGACCTTGGGCTAGTCACAGCTTCTCGGAGCTCTCTCAGCCCCAACCACCTCACAGGGTGTTTGTTGTGAGGGGGGAAGGGCAAGGAGATTGTCAGCCCCTTTGAGTCTCCTGCAGGAGAGAAAGGGGGGATATAAATCCAAACTCCTCCAAGTCATGGGCTCTGGGCTGCTGGTTGATGAGGACAGGGAGGCTGTTGAGAGGGACCTGGCTGCATTGGATGCATACAAACCCTCCAAGCCAGACTGTATGCACCCAAGAGTACTCAAAGAACTTTTTAGAGAGTTTCCATAGCCATTGTCCACCACCTTCAAGGCCTCTTGGAGGATGGCAAATGCTATCCCCATCTTCAAAAAAGCAAGGAAGATACTGAAGCAGGTTTAAAGGGGCCAATCTGCAAGCATCTAAAGGACAGTCTGATGGGAAGTCAGCATAGATTTGGTCCCAACAGATCTGCCTGACCAACCTTGTTTCCTTCTTTGATCAAGCAATAAGCTTACCAATGATGGCAATGCTGTCAACATTATCTACCTGAAGTTCAGTAAAGCTTTGGAAAGAGTTTCCCATAACTTCATAGGTAAGCTGCAGAACTCCAGACTAGACCCAGACTAGTCTGATAGATAGGAAATTGGTTGGAGAACCACATCCAGAGAGTAGCTGTCAACAGCATTTCATCTGAATGGAGGGAAGTGTCCACTGGGGTGCCACACAGCTCAATTGTGGGCCAGGAATTTTTCAAAAATTTTACAAATGATCAGGACGAAGGCATGGAGGCACTACTCATTAAACCTGGAAATGACACCAAATTGGGGAAAGTAGCACAAAATCCCTTGCAATATAGAACTCAACAAGATCTAAATGCACTGGAAAAGTGGCCAAGTGCAAACAAGAAGCCTCATTTCAAAAAGTGGGTGCAGAATGGAGTGGGTACAGAAGAGAGCAACAAGGATGATCAGGCACCTGGAGGCCAAGCTGTACGAAGAAAGGCTCAGGGGCCTGGTAATTTTCAGTATGGAGAACAGAAAGTTGTGGTGAGATATTATTGATCTCTTTTAAGTATTTGTCACTTAGAGGAGGGTAGGGAGCAAAGGAGAGGACTCGCAATAATGGGTATAAATTATAGGCAGAAAGGTAAGGGCTGGATATTAGGAAAAAAACCTTTTATAGTCTGAGTAGTTCAACAAAGGAGTTGGCTGCCTAGAATGATGCTGAGCTCCCTAGCTCTGGCTGTCTTCAAGAAACCGATGGATAAACTCTTGTCTGGGATGCTCCAGGGTGATCCTGAATTGAGCAGGTGGTTGGACTCAATGGCCGGTATGGCCCCTTCCAACTCTATGATGATATAATAGCTTCACTCATCTGAGTAGACCTCTGCAGATTCCATGATGCAAACAGGAAAGATCAACAGCTATGCATACAGGTGCATTCCCTATTGTGATCCCCACCTTATGAAATGGCCTGCCTGGGAGGCCAGGCAATCCCACTCCCCATTACTTTATTCTGCAAACCATGAAAAACAGAACTGTTTAGGAAGGGATATTTATAAAGGTAACGCAGCTATATTATAATGGAATGGTTCAGAAAGGCTGTTCAACAAAGGGACTGTGATTGCGGACTACAACACTGAGTATAGCATGTCTTACCGTTCTGCTGTAAGCATTACTTTCTCTCAATGCATTTTTTCTACAGATGTGCATTCTACTCAGTGCATTTTTTCCACCATTTTCTGCATTATTTAACTTAGCACATGGAATACTATTGCTTTGTTTCAGATTGCTGCAATCCTGCTCCTAATTATCTTGCTTATAAGATGTCTCATCCTGTTGGCTACATCTGACTGCAACTACCTACCTTGATTCTCAGGGACAATAAACAATGTAAATGAAATGAGAGGAAGCAGAGGGTTAGCTACTCTTGCTCAACTGGAAGAAGCATGTTGGCATCTCTGTATTACTTTGAACAGTATTGTACTTGAGTTAGTTGATGATGCAACAATATTGTCAAACAAAACAGAATTACCTTTAATGAGCAATTTATCTCTAACTGACACTCTCCGAGTTGAATCAGAAGCCGAGTTCGACGCATGGGGCCCCTTGACACCATCATCCCGCTTTAGTTTGCTTGCCAGAGTTAGCATAACTGCTGTCTGCAGTCTACAACACAAAAGTCCACATAAAAGCTGCTTATTTTGCATCACAGAAGGCCCAATACATTGAACATACCATTCCCCAGGAACCTCTCTGATACCCAGTTTGACCCTAAGCGGAGCTACATCCTTCTAAATCCGTTGGTGTCAGTGGGCACAGAAAGGTGCAACTCTTCTTAGGACAGCACTGAATCCATCTAGCTCAGGACGGTGTACTTTCTTGGCCTGCATTATAAATGCTTTAAATTTAAGTTGTTAGAGACAGAACCTGGGATCTTCCATATGGAAAAGAGGAGTAGCATTTTATATCAGGGATGATTACACCTGTGAGCAGGTCTAGATCATAAAACCAAGAAGCCATCTGGGTAAAAATTAAGAGGGAGGGAAACAACAGTGATGTCTTGTCAAAGGCTTTCACGGCCGGAATCACTGTGGTGCTGTGTGGCTGGCATCTTCAGAGGATCTTCAGAGGATCTGAAGATGCCAGCCACAGATGCAGGCAAAACGTCAGGAGAGAATGCTGCTAGAACACGGCCAGACAGCCTGGAAACCACACAGCACCCCAACAGTGATGTCATTGTGCAGGTCTACCACAAACTGAGGAGTTGGATGATGACTTCCTGGAACAAATGACCAAACTTTCAGAAAGGAGAGAAGCAGTAGTAATGGGAAATTTCAATTATCCTGATATCTGTTGGAAGTCAAACTGCCAACACTAAGAACATAAGAACTAGCCTGCTGGATCAGACCAGAGTCCATCTAGTCCAGCACTCTGCTACTCGCAGTGGCCCACCAGGTGCCTTTGGGAGCTTACATGCAGGATGTGAAAGCAATGGCCTTCTGCTGCTGCTCCTGAGTACCTGGTCTATGAGGTCCAATAAATTCTTCACTTGCCTTGAAGGCAATCTCATGAGCCACAAGAGGATACAAGGGGTTCAGACATTTTAGATACAAGGGGGTTCCAAGGCGTTCAACTATTTTAGAACTGTTCCTAACTGACAATGATGACCTGGTTAATGTGGTGGGTATGGTAGGATGCTTACATGGGAGTGACCATGTTCTCCTGGAGTTTGTTGTACAGTGGAAAGCAGATGCCAAGAATAGTCAGACATGCATTCTAGATTTTAAGAAAGCTGATTTCAGTAAACTTAGGAACTACTGGGTGCGATCTTGTGGTTAAGAATGTGGAAACAGAAAGGGAGTGCATGATGGATGGGAGTTTGATCTCTGGAAGGCACAATTTCACAGTTCCAATGAGGAGAAAAAATGAGGTTGCAAAAATCACTTGCAAAAGACTGGAGAAGGGCTAATGTTGTCCCCATCTTCAAAAAGAGAAAAAAGACAATTAGAGTCCAGTCAGCCTGACATCAATATTGATTATACAGCAGATCATTAAATGATTTGTAAAGGAAAGGCCGCGCTCACAAATCAACACATCATGCCAAATTTATCTTCTCTCCTTTTTTTTGATAGTGAGAAGCTTAGTAGACGAAGGTAATGCTGTTGATGTCGTATTCCTTGACTTCAGTAAAGCCTTTGACAAGTTCCCCATGCTGTTCTTACAAGCATGCTAGTAAAATGTGGGCTATACTATGCTACTGTTAGGTGGATTTGTAACTGCTTGACTAACCAAATCCAAAGGCTCATCCTTATCCTGGAAAGAAGTAACTAGTGGGGTGCCACAGGATTCTGTCCTGGGCCCAGCGCTATTCAATATTTTTATCAATGCCTTGGATGATGGAATAGAGGGCATGCTAATCAAATCTGCACATAGCACCAAATTAAGAGCGGTAGCTAATGCCTTCCAGAATTAAAATGACAGAATTAAAAATGACTTGGATAGATTAGAGAGCTGGGCCAAAACTGACAACATGAATTTCAAAGAAGATAAATGTATGATACTACACTCAGGCAGAAAAAAGTGAAATGCACAAATACATGTGGGGGACATCTGGCTTGGCAATAGTCCGTGTGAAGGAGATCTGAGAGTCTTAGTGAACCAAAAACTGAACATGAGTCAGCAATGCGATGTGGCATCCAAGAAAGTCAATGCAATTCTGGGCTGCACCAATAGGAGTATGGTGCCTAGCTAAAAGGACATAATAGTACCACTCTATTCTGCATTGGTCAGACCTCACATGGAATACTGTGTCAAGTTCTGGACATCACAATTCAAGAAGGATATTGACAGGCTGGAATGGATGCAGGGGGCAACCAAAATGACAAAAGGTCTGGAATCCATGCCCTATGAGGAGAGAATTAGGGAGCTGCGTATGTTTAGTCTGGAGAAGAGAAGGTTAATGGGTGACTTGATAGCCATGTTTAAATATTTGAAAGGATGTCATGTTGAAGAGGGAACAAGCTTGTTTTCTGTTGGTCCAGAGACTAGAATAAGGAGTAAGAGATCCCAGGTGCAAGAAAAGAGATTCCACCTAAACATTAGGAAGAACTTCCTGATGGTAAGGGCTGTACTGCCGGGGGGTGGGGGGCAGTGTTGGCGTCTCCTTCCTTGGAGGTTTTCAAACAGAGGCTGCATGGTCATCTGTCAAGAGTGCTCTGAATGTTTGTTTCTGCATTGGGGGTGGACTTGCTGGCCCTTGTGGTCTCTTCGAAGTCTTCCGGCTATTCATGATCTGAGAACTACAGACCTGACGGACAGCTTCTCCATATATGTTGCAGTACAGCAGGCAATATCCTGCTAGTGGGCAATAATTTGATTTCTTATTGGTTTTAATAAGATTCCAATATTTTAAATGAATAAAGATGGAAAGATCAGCCTTAACCCAACCAGGATGCATCAACAAACAACTAAACCATTACAACTGTTTTCAGTTCGCATTGATTTTGAAAACTTTGTACAAACATTACAAATGATAACTGCAACATTTTGTTTGAAAATGTAAAACCATTGTTATTTTATAGAAACCATTCACAATTATTACTCAGAATATTCTAAAGCTTTTATTGTGGCCCAGGGGGCTCAAATCCCAATTCTTGAGCCATTTGGCAACAGAATTCAAAATGCTAGCTTGATATAAACAGAGACTTTGGATGGAGTATTGCTGGATGGCACTTCTCCTGACTCTGAGGCTGCATAAGTTGAGGTTCAAAGATTATTTTGGGCATCATGTTTTTTACAGCTGGACTGGAGAATAATGAACCAGAAAATACAAAGAGAAAACTGGATGAGGCAACTGTACTGCATCTGCAAGACACCTAAGCCCACACCTGCAAAGGTAAAGCAAAGCCTTCACACACGTTTATTGCTGCGTGAAAACTCCCCTAGTGTATCTTTTCTGGATCCACCACAGCATTTACGTGGATGGAAGGACTTCCACCCAGTGTGACCGGAGGGATGCCCGCAATCTCATGGGGCAACGGGAGCTCCAGCTGATGGGGGAGAGGGGGAGAGAAAGTCTGCAGGAGGAAATCGTCCCAACTCTGGAAACTCTGCGATGGACCCGAGCCAGGAGGGTGAAGCCTGGACGGCGGCGGCAGCACAGGGAGGAAAGCGTGAAGGAAGCCTAGAACATCATGCATGGCCCTGAGGAAACAGCACGGACCACCCGGGGAAGAGCAGCAGAGAGCAGGGGGAGACATCAGATAACTCCAGCACTCCCCCCCCCCCCCCCCCGCCCACAAAGGGAACTGGCTGCCAGAGCCGCCATCTCGAGGAAGTGCCACCAACCCCCTCTGGAGCACGTGACTCTCCAGCGATCGAGAGAACCTCCAGCTGCCACGGCAGTGCAACCCCAAAGGACAGCAGCTCCCTAAGGCTCGCTTCCTGGAGGCGCCCGCCCGGCGACTGCGACGATGCAAAGGGTGCCCGCTGCTGGCCCTTCGCGCTGGCCCGGCAAGAGTCCAGGGACCGGCCAGCCCATCAGGCCGTTCAGAGGCCACCGACTGCTCTTGGCTATGGGCGCTCCACCACCCCCGCCGGCTCCTTCCCCCCAGGGACGCCAGGCGGCACCGGCAGTCCTCCCGGCCACGGCGGCGGAGCTCCAAGCCCGGCCTCTCGGCCCGGCCTTTTGCCCACGGAAGCCGCCGCCGCCGCCGCCGCCACGGCTCACCTGGCCGCGAAGTCAAGCCGCTGCGGCTGCCCTCTTCGGCGCGGCAGCCCCGACCGGAAGCATCCCCGACAGCCTCCGTCCCGCGCCGCCGCCTCCTCCTCCTCCTCCCCCCCCCCGCGCAGACCGGATGGGGCGGGGCTTCCGGACTTTGAAGAGGAAGGCGGCTCAAGGCAGGCGCGCTGCACGCGAAGGGAAGGAAGGCGGAGCGTGGGGGGCGGCGCCTGAGGCTGAAGGTCACGTGCCGCCTCTGTCGTCATAGCCTCAGCGCCGCCACCGGAAGAGGCGCGCCCCTCCCACGGTGCATTGCCTGCCCCTGAAGGCCCGAGCGTCCCGGAACCGGCCTCCCCCGGGGTGCAGCGGGCTCAGTCAAGGCGACCCCCGACGCGGCCCGGGCTTGGCGCGAGGGAGGGAGGGTTCCGCCGCTCTCCTTGCTCTCGCTTCCAGGGACCCCTCCCCCCGCAGACTGCCGGACAAGCAAGCGGGGAAGGTCGCCTGGATGGTGCCCCCCCCCCCAGTGGCGTTCCTAGGCAAACTGGCGCCCTGGGCAAAACCTGAGTTGGATGCGCCCCCCGCCAGGGCGGCCACCGTCCCCCACCTGGGGCCTGGGCGCGCACAGTCGGGGTGTTGTTCCCCCTTCCTTTCCTCCCGTCACTCGAGCCCTGCGCGAGGACAGGAGGCGCGCCGGATCCAAGTCCCGCAGCCCCAGCATGGCTTCGGAGGACTTTTGCGAGGTGTGTCCCAGCGGCTACTCGGTGCAATAACCGATGGATTTAGTTTTAGCCTTCAACCAACCAGCAACCGCCTCCAGTCAATGCTGTAGAGCCGTAGGGGCCGAGGCCGCCCCTCCCTCCATCATCAGAATGAGCTGGGTATCATCAGCATATTGATGGCAGACCAGCCCAAAGCTCCACACCAACTGAGCAAGGGGTCGCATTCAGATGTTAAATAAAAGCAGGGACAACAAGGCCCCCTGGGGCACACTGCAATCCAGCGGGCACCTTCAGGAAGCCTGGTCCCCATGCCACACTTGCTGACCCCTATCCCGGAGGAACGAGGCAATCCATTGAAGGACAATGCCCCGGACCCCGGAAATGGCCAGGCGGTGGACCAAAAGGTCATGATCGACCACATGAAATGCTGCGGTAAGGTCTAATAATACCAACAGTGCCGATCCGCCACGATCAAGTTACATCAGGCACTTGAATTGAATGTACTTGATGGCTATTCCATCGGTCTCAGCACACTTTAGCAAAATGTCCAGTATTTTTGCAATATTTGCATTGTGCTCCTTTTGCAGGGCACTTAAAGTAACTTGCAATACGTTGTAGAGAGCCACAACAAAAACATGCTTTTGTCAGTGTTCTGCTTCGTTGGCTCCCTGACTGTCCAGTATATATTTTCAGTTCTTTTGTGGTGTCTTGAGTTAATTTTGGTGCTTTCTGTAACAGTTCCACTTTCTCTATTCCTCCTCCAGTGCCCAGGTGCATCATATCAACGTCACTCAAGACTGCTTCAATCTGGTTTGCTATAATGATCGCGTTCTCCAGTGATAGCTCTGATTCCAAAAGCAGTCTTTCCTTAGCACGGGGTATGTTAGTTTTTTCTACAAGTTGATCTCTTATCTTCTAGTCAGCCAGCATTCCAAACTCGCAGGGGCCAACTAATTCTCTTAAAGCTGCAATATATTGTAAAGTTGATTCCCCCGGTTGTTGTGCCCGCTGCCGGAACTTGTAGCGCATAGCAATCACATTAACCTTTGGCACAAAAAGTCCTTCAGTGCAGCGAAAGCAGTTTCATATTTATCATCCTTAAGGGAAAGTGTATAGAAAATATGTTGTCCTTCTGCTCCCAGGGAGTAGACAAGCAGTTCAAGCTTCCTTTCTTCAGACACTTCTGGGTCACTAATTGCAAGCAGATAATTATCAAAAAGACGAATCCAAGAGGTAAAAGGGGTTGGAGGCTCACCTGGATTTTGCAGAAAAGATACCAATGGGTTCAAAGGCAAACAAGCCATCCTTCATCGCCAATGTTGTATCTTACAATAAATCCTCCAGGCTTTGTAATCCAACTTTTTTCAAGCTCAGCCAAGCACTCTAAAAACACTCTAACAGCTGCATGCATTCCCCTTCCTTACACATCCTTAAATATCAGTCTCTTAAAGAGACATACACGCTATACCACAGGGTGGTGTGGCCCTGGTCTGTTAGATCTTGTTCTCTTTCCACCTTGAAGTCTGGGCATGTATTCTACAATCTCTTTCCATCCTTGTTATACAGCTAGAAGCCTTTACTCTGCCTTTCCCACCCAGTGGGGACTTCTCTTACAATAAAGAACCAGTGGCCAGTAAAACCCCAAATGTGTTGAATGCAAGTTTCCTCATGGGTCAAACTTGTCCTACTCATCATGGACAAACACTAGGTGGTGTCTTGAGCAGAACTGATAGCTCAACCAGTTCACCTGAATCGGTCAGGCAACTCCAGATCCTGGACCGTCAGAAGTTACACTCTAAAAGGCACAGCACAAGGCCGGAGTCTCAGAGACACCACAAAGGACACCCTGAGGCTTCCCAGGAGCAGAACTTGGCAGAAGGGGAGACTCATAAAAGAGAGGCCTGGGAAAGCTGACATTGCAGGAGCAACTTCGTCAAAAGCCTGTCATGTTCTGCTGTGCCTGCTCACAGACTGCTATTTTTTGAACCGATGACCTGGAGCAGACTGGCTTACCTGAACTGTGTCTTAACCCTGGGCTGCTGCTTCTGGCCCCTGCATTGGGTTTGTTTCGACCAGACTCCCAGCAAGCGTTCTCTCTCTGTCTCTCAGCCATGCTTGCTACCAACTGTAACCTGACCCTCTCTGAACTTAGCAAGGCAGCACACTGGAGGAGAGGAAAATCAAACCTGGTTCTCTAGGTTAGAGTTCACAGTTCTTAAACACTTCACCACACTGACTTAAGGACCACTCTAGGTATAGGGAGTTTACAAGACTGGGAACAATGTCAAGCTTAAAAGACCTTAGAACCAATTCTGTAAGCACCTCATATTTGATCTTGCATGTGGTAGAGGCCATATAGGCCAGAAGCTTCTGGATATGGGTAGCGGGTAGCCCTTTCAAACCTGTTTCTAAGAAAATGAGGACCAGGTGCCTTAAAATGTGAGAAACGTCTTGCCTAAAACAGAATCAAGGACAGCACCAATAAACTCATTTGTGTGTGTGGGGGTTGTAGGCAGGACTTTTTGGTATTAACTAGCAAACCCAAGTTGGCTAATGTTTGGGTGGCTGGAGCCAAATCACTCTCCAGGAAATGACAGAAGGAGCTACAAACAACCAGTCATCTGGGTACAAATACACAGCACAGTCTTTGGAAGTTAATAAGGCCCCCACAACAGTCATGCACTTAGTGAAAGTGTGAGAAGTCATAGCTAAATCAAAAGGCAAAATGATAAACAGAACCTTTGCATTGGAATTTCAAATATTTTTGACAGGACTCACAGATGCTTACATGAAAACAGACATCCTTAAGGTCACAGGTGCTTACAAAAGGGGAAGGACATCTGACAAGACCTTGGTTGGCTCTGCCAATTTTGATGATTCTCCATCCTGCTATTGAGTTACCTGTTGGCCCCATCATTGGACTTCCTTTTCTTTTGCAGTGCACCCAGGGCTGGAGTGAGGGGAAATTGTGCCCGGGGTACATATACATCCTGCTCCCTTGCCATGCCCCCGCCCACCCCACCCCAGAATGCCTCTGCCGCTTGTAGTCGACCCGTGTTCGTAACTAAAGAGCGACGAGCGAGGAGATAACACATCTGGTGGAGATGCGCCAGCTTAGCGGGCGGGAGGTCCACGTGTTCTGCACGTCTGCAGAGTTCCTGGCACCTTTTATTGTTATTCTGCTCGAGTGTAGGAGGGAGGACGGGAGTTCGGAAGGGAGGCGGGGAAGTCGGGGAAGTCATCATGTGATGCATGATCTCATCTGGCAGCTGCGTGCTGGAGAGGGCGTAGCGTCTGAGCTCATCCTCTCCACCTGGGGCAAGACCATTGTCCTGGCCGATGGTGAACTTGAGGCAGTTCATGACCGGCTCATTGGGGGGGATGAGGTGGGGATGGTGACCGCTTAAAGACGTAGATGGGTGCGTCCCAACGTTCTACCGCAGCACTGCTGGTGAAGCCCGTGATGCACTACTACATCTCCTCACTTTTACATTTTAGAAAAGGGGGGGACGAGAAATGCTAAGAGAAGCGTTACAAGGGGCGACCATATAGCCATCTGGTCAGCTGAGCCGAGCTGTTTTGTGTAACGGTGAGCTTGGCAGGGCAAAGGAAATTGAGGGTTTTTTCTTACACACGTTACAGGCAATATTTAGACCGCATTGAGCGAAACAAGATCCGATAACTGAGGCACACGGTAAACCAATGCAGAGCTGTACAGCCAACTCAACCATCCTCAGGCAGCCAGCTCCAGAGGGCTGATGACCACCAATGGGGCAAAACATCATGCTGGGTTAGATACAACTTCTTACGCAGCTCCGCATTACTTTCATATGAATCAACTGGAGTGCTCAGAAGATTAAAACGGCACATATTATGTACATTCTCACATGTGCAGAGGTGATGCAATAATAGCAGTAAATCAATAAGCGACCTTGCGTTGTCTGGGAATTAGAAGCAGAGTTCCTGCTGCTCGGGAGGCCAGGGCATCCAGGCTGATTGGGAATTAGAGTTGATGGACCATAAAGGCGCAGGCCAGCCGGCCAATAGTCTTAGCATTTGTAAGGCGGTCACGGGGACTCCCACTAGGAAGTCGCTTTGAGGGAAAGCGAACTCCCAGCTTAGGAGGCTGACCCCGTCACTCGACAGGGAGGGTGAAGAGCGGAAGGCTCCCGGGGAGGTGGAGCCTGGGGTAGGACAATGGTGAAGCTGACTGAGAGCCCAACAAAAGAGTTCGGCGAAGAGGTGGGAATGCCTCATTCAGGTTCCTGCAGGTCCCAGGAGCCAGCCTGGGAGCAGGATGTTTTAAGACAGAGGGAATGTCCTCCATGTGCCGGTGCGATTTCAGGTGGCGACAGTCTGACCCACGAGGTGAGTTCCCGGACTGACTCGCTGGTGATGAGGCCTTGAAGATGTGGAGAATTTGGAGTCGTGAAGTTGCTGACAGTCTTGGTGACAAAGGGAGGCGCCCAGCACGGGGTTTGACTGACAAAGATTACAGTAGAAACCGCCCTGGGAAGTGCCCTGATGGATAGAGGCATTCTCTGCTTAGAAGGAGCTAGCCAGACTCTGCCTTCAGAAGTCTCGGTGCTTGCAGGCGGGGAGCAGGCGGGAACTTGACTCCGACTCCTGAGCTGAGGCGAAAAGATGAGAGCGTTGGCAGCAGCAAACTCCCAGATGTTGGTCACAGGTGAAAGCTAGATCAGGGTTGCTTGTCCTTGCTCGGCAGGAAAAAAAAACAAAGGCGGGTATGCCAGAGTTAGTGATGATAACAAAGCGCTTCCAGGGTTCTGCAGGAGTGTCTGGGGTGTAGTCTTGCTGGCTGCCTTGTCTAAGTGGCTGGTGGCCCAGCGTCTCCCCAGGTCGTGGGGACGCTTTGGCTAGCGGCTGGCGTTTCCTGTTATGAGAGATTTCCAGCTAAGGCGGATCTTTAGAGAGATGTATTCCATCTCGGGGATGGGGTTGGTTTCCTCACATTCCATGGTTATACCTAATCATGGCGAGATGAATCCTGAGGGACCCAGCCTGTAGGAAAAGAGGACAGCTTTTCCCCTTTCCAGGGTTAGGAGGGCTGGGGTCCCATGGAAACTCAATTCAGCCCGGAGGTGTGCGGGGAAGAATGGGATAGAGACTGCAGTTTAGAATTTAATATAAAGAAAGGAAGGAAGAGGAAGAAGGCTTGTTTGCAGCCTGGGGACTGCTGACCTGGCAGGCCTCCCTCCTGGGGGCATACTACTCTCTTTCTTTAGTTTGTTTGACAGGAGGGCGGGAGGTGACCCCTGGTGGGGAATTAGCTTCAAGCGTCATCAGGGGTGCGTGAGCCAAAGTCGAACCTCGAGGAGGAGGGAGGAACAAGGCGAGTCTGGGGGGATTCGGCCAAGGCGCCCATGCTGTCAGCAACACAAAAGGGGCTTTAGAGACATCTTTTGGGGGGGATAGGTGCATCCAGGAGAATGAGGAGCAGTGAAGCGAGTGCAGAGGCAAAATTCTCGCACACACACGGAAAAAGGGGGGTTCAGCACCCAAAGGATTTGTACTTACGTGACCCTTGGTAGCTACTTTGGATGGTGGGAATTTTGTGATCAATTTATCTGAAGTGCGAGGGCAGCTCATAAAGGCTGACCTCGACCGAGGCGAGAGATAAGTCAGAAAACGGGAGAGCAACATTGTTGCCAGAGCCCAAGCAGTTTATCCGTGAATTTGGATGAAGCAGCATCCCTGGATTTAGGGCCTGTCCTGGCAGTGCTGCTTGGTATCCAGGGCGGGCTGAAGATTATAATCAGGGAGGAGCCAGTCAGCCAATTGGCCCTCCGCTCTACTAGTCGAGAAAAACAGAAGGAGAAAGGAGGGAGAGCAGTTTTCTTACGAGGAAATTAGGAGGCAATTTGTTCGGAGAACTACGGTGGAATCGTGATCCGTGGCGGCACCATCCCAAAGACCAGTGGGCCTGAAAGCGATGCGGTGCTCTTCCCCAGAATTAGTGGATGTCCTAGAGCGATGGGGCGGACTGTGGCTACGCTGAGATGCTGGAGCTGTTGACCGTGTGGCCGGATGCTCCCGTCAGCGGTTTTGTCTCCCCACCCCAGATGTCGCGGGCAGGCCACCGATTAGGCCACTGGTGAGAACCCTTTCGGCTGCTCTGATAGCAGCGGTAGCATCAAGCGGTGTCCACCAGGCCATGAACTTACATCCCTTCTGTAAGCGAGCTCCAGATGGCCAGTTGGGAGCTCCGGGTAAAGCATCTCCACGTACGGCGGTGGTGTAGGCGCTGCGCCATGTTGGCTGCTGGGGCTCGTAACCTTTATTGGAGTGCGGCGGGCAGCGCATGGGGCAAGAAGAATCAACTGAGGCGCAGCAGCTCCAGCGAACGCTCCTGCGGGATGTTTGTCCAGACCTGGAATGGATGGGTCCTTACTTAAGTGGAATTGATCCTCCGGGGCGATAGACGATCCCTGTTCAGCGGCGGAGGCAGCTGGCAGCACCAACCCAATAGTCCGGTAAGGGTGGGCTCGTCGTACTGGGTTGGGGTGACGGGCTTTCGTGGGGAACTTAAAAGGGAGATGGGCTGGGTGCATGCGGCGAGATGCCGCGAGGGGTGGTTTGAAGCGGGGGCAGTGTTTTGGGTCTCTGGTGCTCCTGCCTCCTTGGTCTGGGCTGGGAGGCGCCGGTGGGAGTTTCCCGGCGGGCAGTGGTTTCTCCAGTGGAAGCCCTTCTAGCGTGGGCGCGGGGTTTTGGGTGGCCTTCCTCCTGGGGAAGGACCCTCCTCCCATCCGGGGTTGTAGGCCCCCCGCGGGCTACCTACACTCCCTTCCGGAGTGTCGGGTCTGCAGCAGTTAAAGCAGTGCATCCGCAGGCTGCACTCCCGCCCGGTGGAAGTGCTGGCCGAGGAGGCTAGCTTGGTGGGCGGAGGATCGATGCATCCATAGCGAGCCTTAAGCATAAGCCTGGTTGGGGATGCGGTTGCTCTACGGCACTCCGTGGAAGCGTTCTCCTTTAGAAGCATAGAGAGCTCGTTTGGGCCTCTTCGCTATCTACCTGCCTCTTAGCTTCCTGGGCGGTTCACAAAATGCGGCATAGAGGCTCTTAGGGTTTACTTGCGGATGTGGAGAGCTCTGGGATTGGCTGGCGTTGAGGGACCTTAACAAATGCCGCCCATAGAAGCACTCAGGCGACGTGGGGTGGCCTCCAGAGCAGGGTTCAATCTGATCGTTGGGATTACAGGCAGGCGTAAAGCTGGCCGGCTGTGTGGCGCCGCCAAGGTGGCTGCTCTGTCGTTGAAGCACTGCTGGCCGGAACTCACTTCCCAGACCCACAGAATTGTGGAGCTCGGGGCATCAGGTGGTTTTCCATTGCATTCGACCGTGGTGATTCACCAGCGATTACTTCCAGCATGCCTCTCACGTGGGGCTAGTGATTCCCTACGATCTCGCTTGCCTTCTTGAAGACTCAGTGAGGATGTTATAGCAAGAGGCGGTGCTTTCGACAGCCAGCGAATGGCATACCCTTCCTCGTATCAGTGGGCGGGGCACAATGCAAAAGAATCTGGCGTAATCTTCCGTCCAGGAGTTTCTTTCCTCTGCAGATCATTAGCTATCACGTTTATGAAGGTTTGAAACCAGCGCCATTCGATGGCGCTGAGCCCGGATACAGTAAACCCGGAAATGAAGAAGCGGAGCAAGGGGAGGCGGCTGAACGCCGAAGTTTGAAAATGGCCGAAGGAGCAAAGGAGGGCAGAGGAAGGAGGACGAAGTCAATTTGAGTGGATAGAAATTCAGAGTTGAAATTGAAGGTGAAGAAGATCGAAGGAGGCATTTCTACAGCAAAGGGCGATATGGGTCTACGTGAGCTGATGGGCTGTGTCTCCGTCAGTAGCAGCGACATCCGGGCTCTCATCTGCAGGTGGCGATAACACAGTCCTTGCAGATTCAATGTCCCCCTCTGGGTACCATGGACTGAGCTTCAATCTCCTCAACCAATTTAACAATCCCTTCTCTTCACCGGGGACCCTGCAGCATTTCGTTCGCGCTTTCAGTTAACGATCCAGCCATTAACGTCACTAAGCCATAACTTTTGCGAAGCTCTACCGCCGCTCACCGGTGTTCGTCGGACGTGTCCTAGGGCCAGCGATGTCTCTGGATCGCCGATCAGGAAGGACAGGCGATCTGCGAAAGCGGTAAGTCCACCAAGTTAGCGATCCAGCGGACTTGACCAGCTGACCTTCAAGCGACGGTGGGACTTGGGAGGTTCGAGGATTCCACGGGTTTTGGCACCAACTTGTAGTACGACCGTGTTAAGCGCAAGAGCGAGGCGAAGGCAGCCGGAGATAACATCTGGTGGAGATAGCCAACTGGCCGGAGACCGGAGGTCCGTGTTCCTAAGCGAGTCTGCCGTCTGCCGGTTCCTGGCACGCTTTTATTGTTATTCTGCTCCGAGGCGTGTAGGAGGGAGGACCGGGGGGAGTTCCGGGAGAGCGGGAGGTCGGGAGATCATCATGTGATGCATGATCTCATCTGGCTACGTGCGGAGAGGAGCGTAAGCGTCTGAGCCTGAAATCCTCACCTGGGGGCAAGACCGGCTAATACCTACGCCCGATGATTGAGCCAGGCACGTTCGCCTGACCATTGACTCTATTTACGGGATGAGGAGTGGGGGTGCGGTGCGACCAGCAAGGCCGTAGGTCCGTTGGCGTCCCAACGTTCTACCACGGCACTGCTGGGTCGGCAGTGCACTACTACAGCCACGCCCTTGCATTGGCACACACTAAGTGCCTCGCGCATTCCCCTTCCCCCTTGGCGCTACGTCACTGAGCACACCATCTTTGTTTGTTGGATCCAGTCTTGAAAAGCCTTGTGTTCCTGATGTTGCCCTGCTTTTATTTCTAGAAGAAAGCTCTGACTGAATTCTGTGACTAAAAGCTCAGTGTGTAGAAACAGAATAAGAGACAGGCACACACACACACACACACACACAGTAAATATTTGATGTAGAAGTCAACAGTAATAAACATGAACATGAGAAGTTGCCTTTTACTGAATCACACCATTGGACTACCAAAGTCAATCATGTGATGGCTGCAAATCTTCAAGGTGTGTTAGCGATCTTTCACATCACCTGATCCTTTGAATTGAAAATGCTGTAAATTTATCTTGGGACCCTCTGCATAGATATCAGTGAATCACCACCTCTCCTCTAGCCCAGTAAATGAACTGCACAGTTCCTATTACTGTACTGTCCACATTTATAGGCATTTGGGGGCCTGGATCTATGTCTGATAACATTACCGATAAGCTGTGAAAAATGTTATATACAGAAGAATCGCCTGTGTTTGGGTGTGGTTGCAAAACAGGCATTTTGTCTCTATTGAGACTGGGAATTCTGCATGCTTGGGATATCATTAGGTATCCAGAAAAAATATTTGTTGTAATTTTTTTTAAAGGATCCCTCTTTCCCTCCCCACAATATTTGGGAAAGCTCTGCAGAATTTATGAATCTAGGAAGTGAACATGAGGTTTTTGTTTGAGGCAAGGAACAAAAAGGGGGAGGAAAACAAATCCAACAACACTGGCCAGCATCACACTTATTATGAAAATGTTTGAAATAAGTAAAGGGGGGGGATGCAAGACAAGACCGGATCATGTCTGAGCCAAATTAATACCAGTATCCGAAGCGTTGGGTTTGACGAGGGAGAAAGAGTTAAAAAAAGAGTTCCATCCCTCAGCAGCAGCATGCCAATCAGGGAAGCTGTGGATTAGATGCTAACAGGGTCTCCAATGCAATGGAATACAAAGGAAGCCGAGGCACTTCCGTGTTCACTTGAATTTTCATGCCACACACCCCGCCATCACGAGGAGTAAAATCCGAAACCATTTTTAACAAAAGGAGAGAAAAATTTCACCTCCAAAATGGCGCTTTTACCCAATAAAGAAACAGTGGAGCTATGTGCAATACGTATACAAAGAACTTTTACCATTTTTTTTTTGGAGAAAAGATTCTGATGTATGAAGGTTCAGCTATAGGAATAGAGTCAACTTAGAGGAATTAGGAGTCCAGCTAAGAGATTGTTGTGATAAGGTCAACTATGTTGCAACATAGGGTCATTACCATAGCAATGAAAGGGGAAGGCATAAACACAAAGGGGAGCCTGAGTATTTACCCATATGCTTACACTAAAGTTGCTGTGAGACACCTAGCATTAATGCAGTGCTCTGTCTGTGCCACAATGTGAAAGCTTGTGAGTTCTAGTCCTGCTAGGGATGACTAATTTTTTTTTTTTAAAGAAAAAAATCGTCTACGAAGGAATTGGGGCTGATTTTTTTCCAGGACAAGGTTTTTCTGTTTGGGCTGAAAGAAGCGGGATTCTGATGCACCAGTCCCACTGTTATTTAGGTTCACTCAAACACAGCACAATGAATCCCCACAGTTTCTAGTAAAGCGTTATCATGAAAAGCTACGAGCAACAAACAAGGAAGTTCAAGCAAATTTTAGGTATACAACGTGCTGGCCGATCCCAATGACAGCAGGCAGAGGCCGATAAAGCACATTGGGCAGCTTTGTGATGACATGTGCATATGGGAACGTTTCAGTGTTGATTCCAGGAAGAAAAAATAAATAAATAAAGGTTCAGCCTCCAAAACGGGACTCCAACCAATTGTAACAGAGACCCGCTGCAGGGCCATTGGAACGTGAGGTGTGCTGCTGCTAAAAAACCGCAGCAGAAGGGCCGGTTCACCTCGGCGGACAAGGCTGGGGGGTAGGGACTTTGATGAGCTTGGCCTCAAGAAGGTGGTTCTTGGGAGCAGGTCCGCCTCCACTTACCCATTACAAAATTAGGGAAATGAGCCTCGCATGTGTGAATAAGTAAAACGCAGGAATATATCATGGAAATGAATCACAAATGGCATAATATATACACTAAGCTGATTGGCCGAAAACTGCTCTTTTCCTTTATACTTTTATTACCGAGGAGCTTCCGTTCTAACAAGCATTACTCCCCTGGAGGACACATCTGGCTTCTACTGCCCCCACAAATCCTGGAGAGGTTTAAGTGCTTTCAGAGTGATTCTTTGGGTTTCCAGTGTTGTGATTTCCGGCTGGTTTAGATCACAAATAGAAAGAATTCTTCAGAGTAAGTCCAGATGGAGCTGCACATTTTGCCTGAGCATTTCAGTATGTGTTGTCCACCCCCCACCCCTCCGCCGAAACTCATACGTTCACTAATAGTAGCCTCCAAATGCAGCAGAAGCAAGCAATTCGACTTTAAGACTCCCTTAAGGTTGTGGTGCGCGATTCGAAGTCAGCGAAGAAAGGTACTTCTTACAGCAGAAACCAATTTAAAAGCCTTAAAAAAGAACGCTTTCTCTGAAAAGAAACTACAGTCAGGATGAATAATAAGGGCCAGCCAAAACGATCGTTTGAAGGAAAGAGCAAAGTAGCCAAGAGGTTTTCTAGCAAGCAGGGAAGAGGGTGCCTCCCCACATCATAACGAACAATTATGCTTCTACCGGGGTGTAAGCGCGGTAGGAGTGGTGCTTCGCAATACTGGCCTGTAACCACCCACTGATGCTGCACCCAACCAAGGCACTTATACCGCAAGAACAAAGGAGGCAAAAGAAACTGCACGAAAGGCATAGAGGCTGAGGGAGTGCCGCCATGGCGGCACTTTACTGACTGAAATCCGTTTATTTATTATTTCAATGTTTATTTTGTTAAACTTTGCCGACGTCTTATCCCTGAAGGGCTCAAAGCGGCTCACAATCATGAAAACTTATTCCGTGGAACGGCAAAGTGACAGCATACAACAAGCCGCTAAAATCATTTGAAACCTAAGCAGCGGTTTTACAGCGATTAAAAGCTATAAATTTAACAAAACCCGATTTATGGCGATAAGGTTGTTTAAAGAGCAGGAGAAGAGCTGATCGAAGGCTGAGAGAGAAGAAGGGGAGGAAGTAGGCAGGGCCTGCGGTGGAGTCTAATAAATAAATCCAGGCCCAGCCACGCATAATAAGATGGAAACAACAGCCTCAATTTCGAGTTTCCCGATTACAGTTTCGGTAGGGGGGCGGTAGGTCTGACGTGACCTCTCCAAAGGCGATTGGAATCGTAAACTCCGTCTTACAGGCCCTCTCGAACTCACCAAGGTCCCGCCGGGGCCTCTGGACAGCTGGAGGCGGGCGACATTCCACTTCCAGGCAGGGGTTGAGGCCAGACGTATCATCCCGCTGAGGACCAGGGGTCATCGAAGTAAAATCTACCACCATTACTGGTATGGCGACCTACTGTAAGGACATAAGGGGTGATCACCGGTCCCGCAGGTATGTGGGCCCCATGCCACGTAAAGACTATGAGTTAATACGCAGCACAGCAGGCGGTCGAGAACTCTTTGAAAGCCGAATTACAGGCAGCATAGCACAGGGGTGATATGGTCTGAATAACCACCACCTGTCAAAAGCCGTGCAGCTGCATTCTGGACCAACTTCAACTTTCGGATTGATTAAAGGGAAGGCCTAAACTTCGAGTGAGTTACCGTAATCCAATAGCAAGAGGTGCCCGTCGCATGGATGCGCAGTGGCCAGGTGGGACTGGGAGAGATAGGGAATAAGCTGCAGCGCCATGGCCCGAAGATGGAAAAACATAACCTGGGTAACATGGGCCACCTGGCTCTCCATTGATAATAGAAGAGTCCGAAAGGCGGACCCGAATCTGAGAACCAGGAGATGTTAAAGTCCATACGACCCTCTCCAAAATAGGCGGCTGAAATTCCCTCGGTCTCTCCCCCCGGCCCAGCCAAAGGACCTCTGTCTTCGCTGGATTAAGCTTTAACCTACTCTGTCTCCAAACCGCCAGCTAACCCGACTCCAAGAACAGTACTGTAGGGGCTGCAGAAGAGGCGGAGGCCGCTCCCCACTCCATCAGCAGAATGAGCTGGGTGTCATCCGCATATTGGTGACAGGCCAGCCCAAAACTCCGCACCAGCTGAGCAAGGGGTCGCATGTAGATGTTAAATAAGAGCGGGGAAAGCAAGGCCCCCTGAGGAACCCCACAGTTAAGTGGGGCTCTGTGGGAGGCCTCATCCCCGCACCATACCTGCTGGCCCCGACCCTGGAGAAACGAGGCAATCCATTGAAGGACAGTGCCTCGTATTCCAGAGGCAGCCAGGCGGTGGATCAAAAGGTCGTGATCGACCACATCAAACGCTGCTGTGAGATCGAGCAACACCAGCAGCGCCGATCCGCCTCGGTCTAGCTGCATGCGGAGCATATCTGTGATAGCGATGAGGACGGTCTCCGTCCCATGCCCAGCACGGAAGCCGGACTGGAAGGGATCGAGCGCCGATGTGTCCTCCAGAAAGCCCTGAAGCTGCTCCAACACCACTCTCTCAATTACCTTCCCGAGGAACGACAAGTTCGAAACGGGGCGGTAATTGGCCAGATCTCCAGGATCTAAAGATGGTCTTTTCAAGAGTGGGCGGACCACTGCCTCCTTCAACCCACCCGGAAATACTCCTTGCTCAAGGGAGCAGTTAGCTATATTCAACAGGTGGGGTCGTAACTCCTCCCGGCAGGCTTTAATCAGCCAGGAGGGGCACGGATCCAGAGGACAGGTAGTAGGTCTAACAGCAGCTAGGGCCCTGTCAACATCGGACTCACAGAGTAGGGAAAGCCGGTCCAAACTAGGACCCGAAGCCGGCGAGGGAGCCTCGAGTTCCATTACTGTATCAAATGTGGCCGGAAGGTCCCGGCGGAGGGACGCGACTTTATCTACGAAAAAGCTCTGGAATGCCTCACAGCCAATCGCCAATTGAGAATTTGTAGACCCTTCCACCAAAGAGGTGAGGGATCGAACAATCCGAAAAAGTTGTGCTGGGCGCGAGCTAGCAGATGCGAGGGAGGACGAGAAATGAGCATTCTTCGCCCTCCGTGTCGCCAACTCATAGGCCTTCATAAACGTCCTATAAGTTGTTTGCGTCCCTTCGTCACGGAGCTTCCTTCACACTCGCTCTAGCCGTCTGAGTTCCCGCTTCATTTGGCGCAGCTCCTCGGTATACCAAGGGGCCCGCCGTAGACGGGGGCGCAGAGGGCGCTTGGGAGCAATCTCCTCGATGGCATCAGAGAACCTGGAATTCCAGTCTGTCACCTGCTCATCGAGGGTGCCAGGAGGCTCAGGGTCCCTCAGAGCATTCAGGAACCCATCTGGTTCCATAAGCCTCCACGGGCAGACATAAATAAGTCCGTCGCCTAGACAGGGTTGGTGTGGCAAATCCACCCGGACCTTCAGGGCAAAATGGTCGGACCATGGCACTCTGCTAACAGAGGATACGACCATATTCACTCCTGCCCCAAAAACCAGGTCTAAAGTGTGACCGGCCTCATGAGTGGCGCCAGTATGTAATAGGGAGAGTCCCAGCGTCGCCATGGATGACACCAGGTCCACTGCCGCTGAACATGAGACGGTGTCCACATGGACGTTGAAATCCCCCAGGACAATAAGTCGGGGGAATCGCAACGTCCACTTGGCCACCGCCTCCAGCAGCCGTGGCAGGCCGTCACCGGGTGCGCTAGGCGACCGGTACACCAGGAGAACAGCCAACCTCTCCCTTTATTTATTTATTTATTTATTTATTTATTTATTTATTTATTATTTCATTTTTATACCGCCCTCCCCCGAAGGGCTCAGGGCGGTGTACAGCATTAGCAAACAAATAAAACAAAAAAGACAAAATTTAAAAATTTAAAATGCAGCATACAATTATCAAACCCAAGTAAATTTAAGTATTTAAAATAGATGGCATCCAGCTATTAAACCCCTCTTAGGAGGGGGGGGACAGTGGGTCTCAGAATATTTATTAGGTTGTTTCGGGCACCCATATCAGCGGCTGGTCTCACCAAAGGCCCGGTGGAATAGCTCAGTCTTACAGGCCCTGCGGAACTCATTAAGATCCAGGCAAGGAACAAAAAGGGGGAGGAAAACAAATCCAACAACACTGGCCAGCATCACACTTATTATGAAAATGTTTGAAATAAGTAAAGGGGGGGGATGCAAGACAAGACCGGATCATGTCTGAGCCAAATTAATACCATTGTCAGACGTGGATTTGACAGGGAAAAGTTAAAAAAAGTTCCATCCCTCAGCAGCAGCAGCAGCCAATCAGGAAGCTGTGGATTCGTCTGCTCGGAGTCTCAATGCAATGGAATACAAAGGAAAGCGGGCACTTCCGTGTTCCGCAGATTTTCATGCCGCAATACGAGAGCAAATCAGAAACCATTTTTAACAAGGAGAGAAAATTTCACCTCCAAAATGGCCTTTTGCCCAATAAGGAAACAGTGGGCTATGTGCAATGCTCACAGACTTTTTTTATTTTGGGGAGAAAAGATTGTTGTGTATAGGGTCAACTATGTATAGGGTCAACTAAGAGATTAGGGTCAACTAAGAGATTGTTGTGATAGGGTCAACTATGTTGCAACATAGGGTCATTTACATAGCAATGAAAGGGAGCACTCGCTGAAAGCCTAGTATTTACCCATATCTTCCACTAAAGTTGCTGTGGCTTACCTAGCTAATGCAGTGCTCTGTCTGTGCCACAATGTGAAAGCTTGTGAGTTCTAGTCCTGCTAGGGATGACTAATTTTTTTTTTTTAAAGAAAAAAATCGTCTACGAAGGAATTGGGGCTGATTTTTTTCCAGGACAAGGTTTTTCTGTTTGGGCTGAAAGAAGCGGGATTCTGATGCACCAGTCCCACTGTTATTTAGGTTCACTCAAACACAGCACAATGAATCCCCACAGTTTCTGTCCCCAGCGTTATCATGAAGCCACAAACAAACAACAAGGAAGTTCAGCAAATTTTCGTGCTGCAACGTGCTGGCCAATCCAAAGCCAGCACCAAAAGCAGGCAAATCACATTGGGCAGCTTTGTGATGACATGTGCATATGGGAACGTTTCAGTGTTGATTCCAGGAAGGAAAAATAAAAAAAAAATAAAGGTTCAGCCTCCAAAACGGGACTCCAACCAATCGTAGCAGAGACCCGCTGCAGACAGCGGAGCCATGGGGAGTGCTGCTTCTAAAAAACCGCAGCAGAAAGGTGAGTTCCCCTAATGGACAAACTGCAGTGGGGAACATTAACCCGTGCTCAAGAACACCCGGTTCTTACGAGCCCGGTCTGCCTCCACTTTAATTCTGAAGTGGGGAAATGACCTATGTGTAAGTAGTAGAAAGCAGGAATATATCATCAATGATCTCACTTATGGCATCTTATCCTGCTCTAAGCTGATTGGCAAAGCTGCTCTTTTCCTTTGTCCTGGGGAGCTTCGTTCTAGCAAGCATTCCTCCCTGGAGGACACATCTGGCTACTGCCCAAATCCTGGAGGGGTTTAAGTGCTTTCAGAGTATTCTTTAGGTTTCAGTGTTGCCAGATTTCCAGCTGGTTTCGTCTGGCCAGAAAATTCTTCAGAGTAAGTCCAGATGGAGCTGCACATTTTGCCTGAGCATTTCAGTATGTGTTGTCCACCCCCCACCCCTCCGCCGGCTCTCACAGTTCACTAATGCCTCAATGGCAAACAGCAATTCGACTTCAAGACTCTAACAAGATTGTGAGATTTTTAGTCAGCAAGAAAAATTGCTTCTTGGCAAGCAATTCAAAAGCCTTAAAAAAACCCTTTCTCTGAAAATACAGTCAGGATGATGTCATGAGCAATAGCTGAAGTCGTTTGAAAGAGCAAAGTAGCCCAGAGGTTTTCTAGCAAGCAGGGAAGAGGGTGCCTCCCTCACAAGAACAGGCTTATGCTTCTGGGGTATAGCAGTAGGGTGGTCATACCATGCTGACATAACCCCCCTGTGCTGCAACCAGGGCACCACTGCAAGAACAAGGAGGCAAAAACTGCACAGGCATAAATGAGGAGTGCCACCATGTGGCACTTTTATGGCTGACATCCATTTATTTATTATTTATTTATTTTATTAAACTTATAGGCCGTCTTATCCCTGAAGGGCTCAAGCGTCTCGATAATATGGCTAGTTCAACCAACAGCAAATCATTGGCATAAAACACTAAAAATCATTAAAACCCAAGCAGCAGCTTACAACGATAAAAGCTATAAATTAAACAACCCGATTTATGAAACAAAGTTGTTTAAAACAGGCGCCCAGTCGAAGGCCAAAAAAGAAGAAGGGGAGGAAGTAGGCAGGGCCTGCGATGGAATCTATAAATAAATCAGGCCCAGCCATAATAAGATGGAAACAGCAGCCTCAATTTCAGTTTCGACATAGCTTCGTAGGGGTAGAAGGTCCACGGGCCGCCTTCTCCAAAGGCCCGTGGAATAGCTCCGGCCTTTACAGGCCCTATGGAACTCACCACAGCGTTCCAGGGCAGAGGGCCTGGACAGCTGGAGGCAGGGCAGACCTGCACCAGGCAGGGGTTGAGGCCAGATCGACAACGCTGAATAGGGGTCATCAGTAAATCTGCCATTGCTGAGCCGCAGCCACCCATGTGGGACATATGGGGTGATGCGTCCCGCATGTATGTATTCCTGTATGCCACGAAGCGTCTTTAAAGGTTAATACCAACACCTTGAAAATCGATCCAGAACTCCCCACCGGTGCCAGTGCGCAGGCAGCATAGCACAGGGCATATGGTCTGAATAACCACCACCTGTCAAAAGTCGCGGCTGCCAGCATTCGGACCAGCTTCAACTTTCGGATCAGTCGCGAAGGAAGGCCTATGAGAGTGAGTTGCCATAATAATCCAGCCTTGAGGTGCTCCGGCCGCGATGTGGATCACAGTGGCTGGTGGTCGACTGGGAGAGATAGGGAGCCAGCTCGCCGCCAGCTTCTGGCGAAGATGGAAAAACGCAGAACCTGGTAATATGGGCCACCTGGCTCTCCATTGATAATGAAGAGTCCAGGCGGACCCCAGGCTGGCGAGCCAGGGATGCTGGGGTCAACTACCTAATTCTTCTCCAAATAGGCGGGCGAAAATTCCCCGGTCTCTCCTCGCCCAGCCAAAGTTGACCTCTGTTCCTCGCTGGATTAAGCTTTAACCTTACTTGTCTCAACCAAATCCAGCAAATCAATTCCAAACAGTAATTGTAGGGAGCTGTGAAGTGAGGCCGCCCCCACTCCATCAGCAGAATGAGCTGCGTCATCCGCATATTGGTGACAGGCTACCCAAAACTCCGCGACCAGCTGAGCAAGGGTCGCGATGTAGATGCTTAAATAAGAGCCGGGAAAGCAAGGCTCCTGAGGAACCCCGCCAGTTAAGGGGCTCTGTGGGAGGCCTCATCCCTCGCATATCATACCTCTGCTGGCCCTCGACTTTCTGAGAAACGAGGCAATCCATTGAAGGACAGTGCCTCGTATTCCAGAGGCAGCCAGGCGGTGGATCGCAAGGTCGTGATCGCACTGGCACATCAAACGCCAAGCTGTGAGATCGCAGTAACACCGAGCAGCGCCGATCCGCCGGCTCAATGCTGTATGGAGCATATCTGTGCATAGCCATGAGGATCGGTTCTCATGGCCCCATGCCCAGCACGGAAGCCGGACTGGAAGGGGTTGAGCTACCGATGTGTCCTCCAGAAAGCCCTGAAGCTGCTCCAACATCACTCTTCACCACACCTTCCAGGAAATCCATACAAGTTCAAACGGGCGTAATTGGCCAGGATCTCCGGTGATCTAAAGATGGTCTTTTCTCAAGATGGGCGGACCACTGTTTCCCCTTCAACCCACCCAGAAATAATTCTTTTGCCTGCTGGGAGAAAGTTAGCTATATTCAACAGGTGGAAGTCGTGAATCCTCCCGCAGGCTTTAATCAGCCAGGAGGGCACGGATCCAGAGGACAGGTAGTAGGTCTAACAGCAGCTAGGCCCTGGTCAACATCGGACTCACAGAGAGTAGGGAGAACCGTCCAAACTAGGACTGGAAGACGCGTAGGAGCCTCGAAATTCCATTACTGTATCAAATGTGGCCAGAAGGTCCCAGCGAGGGACGCTTAACTTTATCTACGGTAAAAGCTCTGGAATGCCTCCCTACAGCCAATCACCAATTGAGTAGCCTGTAGACCCTTCCACCAAAGAGGTGAGAGGATCAACAATCCCTAAAAGTTGTGCTTGCCGAAAGCTAGCAGATGCCGAGGGAGGATCGAGAAATGAGCACTTTTCGCCTGCGCGTCGCCAAGCAACTCATAGGCCTTCAGGCAAACGCCCCATAAGTTGGTTTGGCGCCCCTTCGCCACGTGAGCTTCCTTCACACTCGCCTAGCCGCCAGCTCTGAGTTCCCGCTCAGTTTATCAAGCAGCTCCTCGGTATACCAAGGGGCCTCGCCAGACGGGGCGCAGAGGGCTTTTAGAGCAATCTCCTCGATGGCATCAGAGAACCTGGAATTCCAGTCTGTCACCTGGGTTCATCGAGGGGTGCCATGGGAGGCTCAGGGTCCTCAGAGCATCTCAGGAACTCCATCTGGCCCCATAAGCCTCCACGGGCAGACATAAATAAGTCCGCCGCCTCTGTGACAGGGTTGGTGTGGCAAATCCACCTCGACCTTCAGGGCAAAATGGTCGACCATGGCACTCTGCTAACAGAGGATAATGCACTCATATCTACTCCTGGCCCCAAAACCAGGTCTAAAGTGTGACCGAAGCTCCATGGCGAGTGGCGCTTAGTATGTAATAGGAGAGTCCCAGCCGCCGCCATGGATGACACCAGGTCCACTGTCGCTGAATATGATGAGACGGTAGTCGCGATGGACGCTTGAAATCCCCCCCAGGACAATAAGTCGGGGAATCGCAACGCCCACTTGGCTACATCAGCCCAGCAGCCAGTGAGAAGGTCAGGCCACCGCTATAGGGCGACCGGGTACACCAGGAGAGAACAGCCAACCTCTCCCTTTATTTATTTATTTATTTATTTATTTATTTATTTATTTATTATTTCATGATTTTTATACCGCATTCTCCCTCGGAAGGGCTCAGGGCGTGTACAGCATTAGCAAAACAAATAAACAAAAAAAGACAGTACCAAAAATTAAAATGCATGCATACCATTATCAAAACCTGGGCAATTTAAGTATTTAAAATAGATGGCATCCAGTTATTAAACCCCTCTTAGGAGGGGGGGGACAGTGGGGTCTCAGAATATTTATTAGGGTTGTTTCGGGCACCCATATCAGCTGCTGGTTCAATTGGAAGGCCCGGTGGAATAGCTCACTTTGAGCAGGCTCCCATGGAACTCATTAAGACTCGCAGGGCCCCGGACAGCTGGAGGGAGAGCATTCCACAGGCGGGGCCAGGGGTCGTGAAAAGCCCTGGCCCTAGAGGCTGGGGCCAGCCGCATCATAGGAGGGGGGCAGGGGATTACCAGCAAGTTGGCCTCCTTGCTGAACGCAGGGGACTCACGTGGGACAACCACTCCAGTCCCGCACACTCAACCCGGGAATTGGGAGGGGCAGGGACTGCCCTGAAGGCAAATAGGACTCCTGGATGAACATCGCCACACCTCCCCCCCTGCCCTGTGTTCGGAGAGGCTGGTGGACACAAGCTTAAAACCTGGGGCGCTTGGTGGCTTTTACTTTCAAGGCATTTCAAGCTACATCCATGCATTACATAAGTACTGCCTCAGTGTGTCAACAGAGTGCAGCAGAGATGTAGAGGTCCCTGCTGGAGACCCAGCTGGGTAGCCCTTCCAGTCTCACCTCCAGGCCTTCTTGAAACCTTTGGGGTGTGTGGTGGTCTGAATGGGGGGCAGAACCTGAGCTGCTCATACTCCACTTTATGGTAGAAATTCCTGCTTCTGGAAAACCATCTGGATCAGCCCCCTCTGTGTGTCAGAATTCATGCCTGTCAGTACTCTGGACAAGTTCTTGCTGTGTGTGAATTGCAAATGTTTCCCTGTAAATGTTTCCCTGTTTCCCTATTCCCTTCCCTGGCAATCTCCTCATGCCCAGCCCATCTTCAAAGAGAGGTGTGAAAGGTTCCCAGGTCCTTTGAAGCTCTTGTAGTAAATTCGTTGTAGAAACTGTAGTGGACATCGGTGTGGGGCTTAAATGGGGGTTGAAGGATGTAGGTCCTGGATCTGAGCCTCCTACTGTTTTGCATTGTTACTCTTCATATTACCTGGAATAAGCTGCTTTTAGGACCTTCTCACGGTCTCTTGCTATTTCCATCGCCCGAGAGTCTGACATTCTGGAAGACTCATAGTATGGTGCAAGGGTTAGTGGAATTGGAGGTGCTAGGCATGGCTCAAGGAAGACTGCCAAGGGCTGAGAGGAAGGACTCCAGCTTCCTGAAGTGACCCTCCACCACCTGTCACTCCCTCAGCTCCAGGGCAGCAGCAGATCTGATAAAGGAATGGCCACACACAGAAACATCACCAAGATCAATCTCTACAACTTCTATGGCCAGGGTGACCCAGCATGGAACCAAAGCAGATCTACTTCTTTGCTTAGAAAGCACTTTAATCCAGGGCATCTTCCCTTTGGCCAGTTCCAATCCGGTTCTTCTGGCCTTCCTTCCAAGACATGTGCAGGCAATAACGCACTTTCAAACTGCTTTCAGTGCTCTTTGAAGTTGTGCGAATAGCAAAGTCCACTTGCAAACAGTTGTGAAAGTGGTTTGAAAAATGCACTATTTTATGCAGCGGAAGGGGCCTCTTGGAGTGAGATGATGTACCACATGGTTCCTCCTCTTCCTCCAAATAGCTGTCCCCAGAATTAGCTGTTTGTCCCTGGCTGATATCCCCTTCCTCCTCAAAACCATGGCTGCATCTGAATTGGGCCCACATGCTCCATCGCATTTAAAGTGCTGGGAGAAACCCTTGGCCACTCACAGCATCTGCTCTTGCTTTGGCCTGAAGGCTCTTGGGGACGTTGCTGTTAGAGAGTTGCAGTTTGAACTTCCAGTGCCTTACAGCACTCCATGTTCCTGCCATAGCTGTCTGCCACAATTTTTCTTGGCAACAGAAAATTCAACGAGTCCAATTTCTAGGAGATTCTGTTTTTTTTTTTTAGGTATGTGGGAGACAAGTTGGGGAAGCAGGTGCTAAGGAAGGAATTTGACACCCTTCAGGGATCTAAATGTCCCTTCTCCTCCTGAAGCTGCTGCTTGCCAGATAAGCAGAGGGGACGACACACGAGCAAGCGGGTAGCATCTGGTAGCCGTTCTTGATAAGTACATTTTTAAAACTCTCCCATCACCATGTTAAGGGCTTAACCCAATTGAGTCTGAATGGCTTGGATTAGTGGACTGGGTTCTTCTACCTACCACTAGGTGGAAACAGAGTCCTGGTTTGGTGTGAGAGAGGCAGGCACACCAGGACTGCGGCATGAACAACGATGCGGTGCAGGCTTCAGCTTGCCAGGCGACTCCAGTGAAGATTTCGATGCTGGAGCTTGCAAAGTCTTTTTTTTTAAAGAAACAAGCAATTATTACCCTTCCTGCCTGTAAATATGGAAAAACAGTCTCCTGAGAGATAATGCTTCTTCTGATATGTTTTTTTGCTTTGGATGTTTGCCAGCATATACTTCTTGAGTTTGGGCCACTCAAGACATATCTTTGGACTCATCAAAGGCCTTATTTCAGACCTCCAGTACAATCAATGCAAACAATTTTAGTAAGTAATTTTATTCATGAAAAACATTTGTATGTCCACCTTCCTATTGGCTCAAGGCAGCCTTTCCTGGTTTGTATCAGCCACTTTCAGGGGTGGTGGGAGTTCTTAAACTGATCTTGAATCAATGTCTTGTCAAGGCTTTCTAAGTGGCCGGACTCCAACTGGTTGTTGTGGGCTTTCCAGGCTGTGTGGCCGTGGTCTGGTAGATTTTTGTTCCCTCACGCTTCACTTCTGCTTCTCTGTGGGCCGTATCTTCAGAGGCTGCTATCATGAAAGAGGGAAGCATGCTGCAAGCATGGAAAGCCTACAACAACCAGTTGATCTGAATGAGTTCATACATTTGGGCTTAGATTTTAATCTGGCAAGAGAATAGTTAACCATCTTTATCTTGGACTCTCAGGAGTGCTGGATTCAGGAGACCCTCCCAGTGGGACGCTTTTATCCCAGTGTGGGAAGGCAGCCAAATGTGGGCCAAAGGGCACACACAATCACTCCTAAACATGGGCTTGTAAAAAGAAAAAAATGCCTGTGGAGCTCTGGTGAAGCTCCTGACAAAGGCCTTCCCAGTCGGGAATCTTTTCTATTGCTTTTCAGTTTCCGCCAAGGACATAATGAAGAGCAGGTTTCTTTCTGAGGATTCAGCCAATTCAAACTTCTTTCCCATTTCTTTAACCTTCCTCAAAATCAGTTCTCCCTTTTCAACACCCCCCTCACATATGTCTTTAAGAAGAATCTAGTTTCTCCATTTCAAACACAAAATAAAAGTGGAAGTTACTCATTATCTCATGTGACCCCATCCTCTGGGAACCAACTTTGCTCCCTCGCCACCAGCTGAAACTCCCCCCCTAATAAGTGCAGGCGTGGGTGGGGGCTTTTGCTCATATCCCATAGGAAGCTCCTCTCCCCTGTGAATCTCTGCCTCAAAACAGCAACCGGGTTTCATTCCCTGATGCCTCACCAAAATCTCTAGAGGAGAGGACGGGCTGTCAAAAATGCCTACTACAGAGCCTCCTCCTCTGCCTTTGCTTGTTGAAAAGTTTGTGTAACAAATTGTGTTTTCTCATTTTGGGGTTCTGCTTTTAGGTTGAAAAAGAGCAGCATAAAATGCTAAGTTTGGGGAATGGCTGAGCTGTAAGTAATCAGGGTGACATGAACATCACATTTGCATTTTATTTATGTCTGAAGAAAACCCACAAGAATAGGTCATGTGAGGAGGATTTCTATATAGTGGCTTGCTGCCCTGTGTTATGTCTGAGTTCCTCCCTCCAATCAGTCAAAGTGTCAGGAGCCCACTCCAGGTGTGGGAATGATGGTTCCCAGTCCCTGTCCAGGGAGGAACAGGAATGGGGCTTAGTGGTGCTGGACACTGAAGGTTCTGCAAGAGTTCGGCCAGAGCAAAGAAGGGGAAATGAGGGGCTCAGATCAGGAGGGCAAGGAGACTCAGGGACAAGTGGGGAACATGTCTCTGTCCCAGGATGTCATTAGGGGAGGCAGAAAAACCTATGGGGCCCCCAGCTTTTCTCCACTCATCCTTGTTCTGTAGTGACGCGAGGAACTGGCTGGAAAGGAGCAATTGATCCAATTTGCTGCACACCAGGAGGCCACTGTGACATCTACCGTGGGAGCTGGGCTGATTCATACCAGAGGTCTGCAACCTGTGGTTCTCTAAATGTTCATGGGGCTGGATGGGATTTGTAGTCCATGGACATCTGGAGAGCTCAAAGCAGGTTGCAGACCCCTGGACTAATTCCTCCCATTGCTTGCACTTCTGTGTTCCAGTCTGTCATAAGACCACTCTGGTGAGTTCTTGTCTCTGATGGGGAATTTTAGGATGTGCTGTGATAGGACAAATATTTAAATCCTTGTTCATATTGGGGGGTGGGGTGACAGACACCCTAAGTGACAGGCATGACGGCGTCTGTTGACACAGACCCAGGGATGGGTCGATGGCTTGGGGCCTGTTGTGGAATTCTAACTTTTAAAACCACTGTTCAATAGTAAGTATAAGTGTTTTGCAGATTGTGTAAATCTGCAAGCATGTATTTTTTTTCACTATTCTCACCAACTGGTTTTCAGTACATTGAACATCAATTTTTCATTGTGGGCTTCGGCCCACAATAAACTTCCAGGACAAGTGGAACACAATTCTTGCAAACTATTGTTCTTCGAGGGCCCCTTTAGGAGTACGAATGGCAAAAGTGCTTAATAAATGCATATGTTGTCCTTTGTAATAGCTTCTATACTGCTGCCACCTTTGTAACCTCTGAATCACCTCACACCCGAATCTCGTTTCTTCCCCACCATAAGTGTGCCTGTGCAAGAAGCTTTGCAACTTTTAACATTTTCTTAAATCTCAACTTAGAATAGGATGATATACATGCTTTTGCTATAGGATTGACTTTCTATGGAGTATGCCACTGTTCTGTTTATCAGATAATTTTAAATACAAATTTTAATTAACACATTGATGTTCTCTTGAGATACTACTGAGGGTTGGGTCTCTGAAAGAATGAGAACTCAGGTAGAAGCCCAGGAGCCAAATTAGGGACTTGAATTTACTCATCAGTTTTCAGCATGGCCAATTGGCCATGCTGACAGGGGCTGATGGGAATTGTAGTTCCTGAACATCTGGAGAGCCGCAGGTTCCCTACCCCTGCTTTAAGGGAGCATTCAGTCACCGAGCAGGACTGGGATTTAGTGATTAATGCAAGGTTTTAAACTCCTTGCAGCTGTTTAAAGTAATCACCCCTCACAGTGGGTTCACGGTCACCCCAGGTCATGGCCTTGACCAGATTTCCAAAGAAGTCTGCACTCAAATCAGATTTCTTGGATGGCCTTAAAAGGTCCTGAGTCATTAAACCATAGCCTGAATTTTGCTGAGCCCTCAAGAAGCCACAGAACAACGCCATGGTCAGCAATCCAAGCTCTCCCAGGAACCTGGCTAACTGGTTTGGAAAATTTCCACACTGCCTCTCCAGGGAACCTGCCCGAGATGGAAGTGTGGCGAGTGTGTAGCCTGGTCTTAATTTCTTGGGTTCAATCAATGTCAGCCTTTTGCTTCCTGTAATCTCAGACACTGCAACTCCCAGGAAATCATGGGGGAAGGTGGTGGTGGTGGGAGCTCTCAATGTGTTTGCCACCCCAGGGGCTTCCATAGGGTATCAACATCTATCATTTGTGTCTACAAGAATTCTTCCTTCCAGCTACAATACCAAAGAAATGAGGGGTAGCCTCTGGGCTATTGATGCTGACCTGAGACCCTTGAACACCCCCTCCTGTCAAGGCATATGGCAGGTCCAAGGGAGTAGAACAGAAAAGCGGGTGAAGTTCTTAGATCTGTGGAGTGATGGTGCTAGAAGAGAGAAGGATATTCCAGGGATTGGTACAGTCATTTATTTTATTGATTATTTTGCTGAAATCTACCTTTTCTCTTGTCTAATCTATTAGTGAGCAGACAGTGGGTGCACTGGACTTTTTTCTTTTTTCAGCATATACAGACAGACAGTAAGGCTTACTCACCAGTTAGTCACTAGCCATTTCCTCTAGGGGATGATGAGTTCAAACAAACTTCTGCAAGCTGACCCAGTGAAACAGCTGTAAAATATCCCAGGTGAATATAATGTGACTTGAAGTCTAGGTATTTTAACATGCAGTTTAAATGAAATGCAGGATCCATTACCACCTTCTAAAGAGAAACACAGATGGGTAGCCTAGTTTACAACAGGAACTGACATGGCGCTCTTCAAGAGGAATCATCGCAGAGGCTAGAGAAATACTTCCATGAAGTAACCCGTTGGATCTCAAAATAGCACTTGGTGGCTGAATGTAATTACACTGTTTTATATGTTCATTACAAGCAGCTAACTTCCAGACCAAAGTGGCTTCACAATTCACAGTTAGAAAAATCATCACAACTTTTGCATGTGAATTCATTAGACACAAATGTGTACATTTACATATTCCACATACTTTGCAAACAAAATCCAAAAGAGATCCAACATTAATTACAGATAATTTCGTACCATTTGAAAACATTTGCCTTTTCCTTGCAACTGAAAATGTTCACAAAGTTTTCTCACAGTCTGTGTCAGTGGTGGGATTCAGCCGGATCGCACTGGTTTGGGTGAACCAATTGCTAAAAGCGGCTGGCTGCCCTGAGGCGTGAAATTGTATGTAAATGCAATATGTGGTACATTGGACACATGATCAGAATTAGAATTTTGGAACAATTATTGCGCATTAGAACACAGAAGATGGACGCTCCACTAGTATCACATTTTATTGGAAAAAAAACATAGTCCAGAATGCATGAAAGTGGTTGTTTTGGAAGTATTAAACTAAAGACAGCGATGTACCCATTAAACAGAGACTTTTGAGATGTGAAGCTTTTCTAACTTATGCTTTCAAGTGCACATTTCCAACAGGTCTAAACCAGCATTTAGACCTACAAGCCTTTTTGTGAAACAGCTGTATGTAATCTTGACTGAATTGTATATATAAGGCAAGGCACCTCCATTTGAACTACAGTGCTTCCTCTTGTTGAGAATCAATTAGCTCTATTTCCACTTGTGAAAGGAGCATGTTATGGGTGGGGAGCTTGCTATTTTAGTGGTTAATAACTTTTTTTGAGTGAATTCTTTATGAAAAGCTTTGAAGCACCTCAAAAAGAATGTTTTGTTTGATCCACAGAAGAGGGTCCTTGGGATAACTTTTTGAGACTTAAATCCTAACATAGGAAATTTATTGTAAGTTAAAATTCACAAGGGTTGGGTTATATTATGATTGCCAATCACCATATATACATGATATTTATATATATTTGCTTATTTCAGGAGGGGTCTTAGAAGGCTATATGGGGTTAACTAAAAATCCGGAAGGTTAACCATCCCCACCTCATAGTTTCACAACTTTGAATTGCTTATATCTGAAAATTGTTTATGTAAAATTATGTACTTATTTCTGATATGATATAATGTTGGATGATGAAATGTATATACGAAGTGTATGAAAACACATGATTTATTGTAAACTTTCATTTATAAACTGATCTATTTGTTAAAATATACCATATGGTTGTGGTGATAGCCTTTTGGATACTAATTGCGTTTTTGCATTGTTTTCGTAGTATTTGTGTATCCATTCCCCTTTATACATTGTACGATGACTAACACCATTAAATAGACAGCATTAAATAACAGCACTGCCCATTCGAGGAGAATCTTACATTTTTGTAGACCGAATCATAGAATAGAATCATAGAGTTGGAAAAGCATTCCAGGCCACCCAGTCCAACCCCCTGATCAATGCAGGTGAACCTGGGGTGAATAGAATTCATAGGCCCCATGGTGGCCTCCAGAGGACCGAGGACCATGACCCTTCATCAGCCCCTGCCAGCATGAGCAATTGGCCATGCTGGCAGGGGCTGATGGGAATTGTAGTCCATGAACATCTGGAGTGCCATAGGTTCGCCACCACAGACCTAAAGCATCCGGGACATGTATTTGTCCAGCTGTTGTTTGAAGATGGCTGGTGAGGGGAAACTAGGTAGCCAATGATACTGTTGAACAACTCTTAGTGTAAACATTTTTATCCTAATATCAGCTGGTTACTTTCTGCCTGTAATTTAAACCCATCCTACCCTCTGCTGCCAACAGGAATAAGTGACAGCCCTTCAAATACTTAAAGAGAGCAAGCATGCCCCTCCCCTCAGCCTCCTCTTCAGTCTATTTATTTAGATTTCGTATCACCCTTCCCTAGAAGGCTCAGGGCGATTTACAACCTCAGTTAAAACAATACAAAATCATAATAAATACTTAAAAACTTGTCCACTCAATTACATCTAAATCTAAAATATAAGTGACATAAAACTATCACATGCCATCAAACAGCTAATACTTGAGTCTTTCCCTCTACCACACAGGGTCATTTAGTTTAGTGAATGCCCTGTAGAAAGGATTGGTGAAGCAGGGAAGGAAAAAGTGAGAACGGAACGTTATTTCAAAAGGCAAAAAAGACAGGGACAAGGGGCTGGGAGGGGGAGGGAAGATGAAGAGGAGGAAGAAACAACAACGATCACACCTCCAACGGAGCCAACCCAAACAACCCAAAGTTCCCAGTTGACAGAAAAGCAAGAAGAACTGATGCAGAAGATCCTGGAGCACATGAACAATGTTAGCAAAAATCAGGCCTTCAACAGAAACAAATCTGCACCATTCTTTATATGACAGCCCTTGAAGTACTCGAAGATGGCTATCATATCTACTCTCAGTCATCTCCTCTCCAGGCTAAACATTCCCAGCTCCTTCAATCTTTCCTCATACGACTTGATCTACCACTCCGCTGTAGCCCCTGGAGGAAAAGGTTGTTTTGGAGGGTGGACACTTTGGCATTACATCCTTCCTTTGGCCCCTCCCCAAATCCCCCCCTTCCCTACTGTACCTCCAAATCACCATGGTTTTCCCACTTGGGAGTCAGTATCCAAAGTCCCACTCATAATTATGGGACATTGCAGTGGATTTTCCCTCTGGGCCAACGTTGCTCAGATACTCTTCCAAGCTCTGGGATCATGCCTGGTGGAACTGAAGAGAAAGGGGAAGTCAATGGCTACTTCAGAGGGAGGACCTTGGGATAACTAATATAAGGTTGCCCCGAGGAGAGGTGTTCTCTTCCCAGGAACAGGGTAGTGGAGCATCTCTCATCCACAGAGAGGCCAGATGCTCCAGTCAAGTAGAAACTGATGAGACAGTTGACCCCTTCAGAAGTTCATGTGGCCATGTTGGTATTAGTGCATTCTATTAAAATTCAGTTATAACAAATTCTAGGTTGAAAGAGTCTTCAAGCTTTATGGGCAATGGTAAGCCTGGTACTGCCCACCAATGGGTGTGTGTGTGTCAGTATTTGGAAAGGGAACAGAGGATTATAAGCCCACAGACCAGAAGGGGGCAGCTGAAGAGGTCCTTGGCTGCTCCAGGGTGTTTAGGAACAGGTGGGTGAAGAGAGAGTCAGGGGAGACTGAAAGGCTATTCTGGATTACACTGGTCAGGCCCTATTCAGATATATGTGGGCACTGAAGAAATATCATTGTTGTTTCTTACCTGAGCATTTTCATCCTGTGTGTCTGGAAAACAATCCAGGATACACTGCAGACCTCTGCTCTGTGAAGCCCAGCAGCTGCAGTATGGCTGGATCGCCCAGATATAAACATGGGGAATCCAGAATTTATGGGGACCCTGTTGTGCAAAGCAAAGGCGGCCATCGATCATTGAATCACGATCTCTCTGCTTACAGTGTGGACCATGATGCAGAGGAGAACTAAGGTGCTCTGAAGTTCCCTTGAGGTACCCCAAATTCTGGGAACGATACTCTTTCCTAGAGAAGAGAATAATAATATGTCCTCATTGCCAACAGAATGGAAATTAGTTTCATGCAAGAAGATCCTTTGCCCTGCTGCCAGAACAGCATGGATTGCTATTTGAATAGCCCAAGGAAGACAATAACTCAGTAAGAAGCACACTCTAACATGATTGGGGAAATGGGTGCCAGAGCCCCATGAGGGCCTCCCTTCCTAAACTCAAGATTGGGCAATGGATTCCTACCCAGAGAGAACAGCAAGGGTTGAAAGATTTGGTTGCTGCCAAAGCTGGATGTGTTGGCAGACCACCCTAGCTGCATACCAGGGCTCACGCCAAATTGAATGACCGGCTAAGATTCTCATCCCACAGATGGGATGTGAAGCTAACATTTACAGCTGGAAAATTTAAACTAGCCTTATGTGTTTTGTTTTATTTCCTTAGATGCACTACAGTCCTTTAGGTGTTATGTCTCACAACCTTAAGCCAATGAATGGACTCTGAAGTGCTGATCAGTAGTGTTTATTGAAAAGGCATCGAAGCACCATACTTGGCAAAGCTGGCATTCACAGTCCCCTTTATCCCCCATAGAGAACCCCCCTTTTCCCAAGAGTTTGTGAAAAACAGTCTTTGGAGCTAAGGCGCCCCAAGGTCAGCAGCAGATAGCAAGAGAGAGCCACCTGGCTTCCTGCCTTACAGGATAATGAAGCTAACAGTTCCCATGGGACAGGAGTACCAGGGGAAGCCTAGTTGTCTACAAGCGTGTGAAGCAATAAAGTAACGATCAAGGAAATAATGCACAGATGACAGTGGATACATATAGCAGGCTGGTTACAAATATCTTCGTAGCAGCAGCAATTTGTTATTTTAAGCAGTTGCACGATTCTGGAATGTATCTCAATCACCTAGATAGCATTCCCCTGATATTAGGTTCCCTATGTTCTTATGTTCCTGATTCTACAGCTGTGTAAAAGTAAATAATGATCTTGTCCCTTTAAAAAAAATGATGAGTATTTATTAAAATATAGACATGAAAGAGATACAAACAAAATTCTAAGATACAAATTACAGAACTACCATAAAACATAAAGTATACGTGCTCAAAATTCATTTTTCATTCTACACAGGAAAGCATTTTATTTTCTGAATTTAATCAGACATTTTGCCATGTAGCAAACAAAATGTTTTTTAATAGATGAACAAAATCTTTTAATTTCTCTAACCTTATTAACCTTTTTCAGGGTCATATTCTTCTAATTCTGAGAAAAATTAGCCTTGCAGATGTTACAGCAGTTGGCACAAATTCAGTCATCTTTACAAGAGAGAGCTAAATAATTTAACAATAAAACCTTGGTGGGTAATGGTATCTCTGTCTTCTTTTAAATACATTTTATTAATTCTCTGTAAAAATACATAAAATAGTGTGCAAGAAGAACAAGGAAGAAAAAATTCAGTTAATATCAATTCCTACTTACATCTCCACATCTATCCAAGAAATAAATATATCCCATGTCTCTAACTAATGTGTGTCATTACAATAATAAATTCATATCCCATACCAAATCAGAAATACAAAAAGGAACAGAAAGCAAACTGAACTGATATAATATCCTCTAGAATCAATATTCTTTTAATTCTAAAACTTAAACTCAGCTGAGAACAAATCTGAGTCATATTGTTCTTTCATAAATTTTAACCAGCGAGACCATATTTTCTCAAATTTTTCTGATGTTATAGTTAGCTTATCTAATTTTAGTTAGCCTAACTAATTCTGCACTACCTCTTTATTTATTTTGTGCTGCATTTCTCCTACTGTATCTTCTGTTTCATTTTGGATTTGTCAAGATTTTGCATGTGACTTGTAGGCAGTTTTGGTGGAAATCGTTATGGAAGGATGTCGAGGCCTGTGTGTAGAGCTGTCCTGTGTGTGCTACGGCTAAGCAGGCCTCAGGGAAAACCCGGGGGCTGCTAAACTTTTGAAAGCTTCTCAGAAGCCTTGGTTGGTGGTTGCCATGAACTTTATAAGTGACCTAGCTCCAGCCAGAGGAAGACAGTAGCAGAATGTTTCCCAAACAATTCTCCACAGTGCAAAAGTTGGCCAAGTTGTTTGTGAGTCACATTTGTAAGTTACATTCAGAGGGGCCCAATTTGTATCCAAATTCTGGCAATGCTTTCTAAAGTTGATGGGGGTGGAGCAAGGATTAAGCTCCACCCACTATCCTGAAACCAGTGGGCAATCAGAGAGGGCGAACCAGTCACTTGAACAGTACCTGAGGTGCTATGTCATCAGGACAACTAAACTGGCCAACTTCAGTTTGCTCAATCTGCTTACAGTAATGCTATGCATCAGAGTACTGGATAGTCCCCTTTCAAAGTAATCAGTAGAAAGGAGGAGAAGCCATTTACTTAAAGGGGAGGTAGAGGGGCCAATGGACTTGCAGGACTGGTTAGGGAATATTCAGAAGTCTTGGCCTCATATCTACAAGGCTTTGGTGAAGGCCAAAGAGACTTATAAGTTCCAAGCCAACAAGAAGTACCAGGATGTGTGCTTTGAGGTAGGGGATCTGGTTTACATCTCTACTAAGAATCTACGTTGTGCACAGTGCAGGCGCAAGGTGGGGCACTGATATTTGGGGCCCTTCAAAGAGGTGTGTGTTATAGATGAAGTTACTGTGGAGGCTAAGTCTTATTAGCCTAAGGCTTATAGATCTTTACACCTTGTCTTTCATTCCAGCTTCATGAAAAGCGTCTCCCGCTGACTTGTGGCATCCACAAATGGGAGTCATTTTCCCCCTTGTACACATCCTGGACTCTAGAAGGCACCACGCCGGCTTGTAATGTTTCGTTTTCGGAAACGTTTTCCTGAGGGAGGTGATGAGTGAGTGAATGCATCAGATTCCCTCGGCCGCTGTTTGATGGATGAGTTTCACCGCAATTATCTTCAGTGCCCTGGGAGTGGGGGGTGGGGTGGAGGGGCAGAACATCAGGACTTGACCTGTTCTGGCTCGATCCTGTCCTGTCTCCCAGCTGGGATGTGGGATCCTCTCTCTGGGACAGCTGACTTGCTTCCTTCCAAGTTTCGCTTTTAGGTGCAAGCATTAGACACCTGTTGGATTTTGCGATTCAAAGCATTGGTGAGTATAAAACATACTGCGTGTATAAGCTTTAGATCTCGCTTATATAAGTCGAGGCACCTAATTTTACCACAAAAAACTGGGAAAACTTATTGACTCGCGTATAAGTCGAGGGTGGGAAATGCAGCATCAATTGAGGCATCAGTAGGTTAAATGTTTTTGAATATTTATTTCAAAGAAAAACAGTAAACTGGCTCTGTAAATGGAAAAGAGGGTCAACAAGAACAATATGAGTATCAACAACAATAATCAACTTTAAAAGTACAAAAAACCTTAGCTCAACCATAAACCAAGGCTTCAGAAACACAAGAGTTAAAATCCTTCAAAACTGGATTCCCTCATCATTATCTGTATGTCCAAATGTAACCCAACTTAGACTTTAAGAGGGGATATTGTATCAGAAATGAGAAAATCTACTATTATCTTCCCCATTGTAGCAAACAATGGGGATGGGGCATCCTCGGGGTCCAATAACTTTGGATCCCCTGACCCAAACTTCACCAAACCCTGGCTGGTATCATAAAGAGACTCTCTTGATGAGACCAGCCAGGTTTCAGACTTTTGGTTCAGAGGGTCCAAAGTTATGGACCCTCAAAAGGGTAGCCCCATCTACTAATAGCTCCCATTGAAAACAATGGGGAATGGGGGCACCTCTTTGGGGGTCCATAACTTTGGACCCCCTGAACCAAACTTTACCAAACTTGGCTGGTATTATCAGGAGAGTCTTCTGAGGGTACCCTGAAATTTCGGTGCCTCTAGCATAAAAACTGCTGCTCCTGCTGGCTGGCAAAATAAAAACACACAAAAAATTTTAATGACCAGCATATAAGTCGAGGGGAGCTTTTTCAGCATTAAAAATGTGCTGAAAAATTCGACTTATACATGAGTATATACGGTAAGTTGTTTTGGTCTAGTGAAGGTTGCGCTGTGAGACTGGAGGGGTGCTGTTCCCCCTTGAGAACTGGTACTGCGGGGTGGTGTTATGTGACGTGGAAGGGGCTTGGAGAGCGGGAGTAGTTTTAGCACTTAATACTTAGTTCTGGCAATGGAAGTTTAAATGCTTAATCCTAAAGCTGTTTTCAATAAAGGAAACCATTTGAACATGAAGTTTTGCTATTGAACAGTCCAGAAGCATGACACTGTTCTCTTCTAGACCATGTAAACGAAACACACACACACATACACACACAACCAGAAAGACAGAAAAAGAAACTGTTTAGAAAAGGGTCATACCACTGTTTGTCCCCCTGCCTCCAAAATCAGCATCTGCACAGCAATCAAGCTGCTAAATTGTTATGGTGAATTCTTACCCAATCTAGCATTAGTATTACACAGTCTTTTACAGAAACAGACAGTTTCCATGGGGTCAGCAACACGGAACAGCCTCCACTGAGTCATTGCTGATGCCAGCCACCTTCCCTTCTCCATTTGCCTTGGGACACTTCTCTTTACAGCAGGGACGTAGGTATAAATTTTTTATGGGGGGGTCGGGGTGGGGCCACACCCCCACCCACCCCTAGGGCATGGCCATGCCTCCCCAAGCCCCGCCCCTGCCCTAGCGCTTATAAAAGCAGCTCTCCGAGGTCGGGGATGGCAGACTCCCCTGCCCTGCCCTGCCCTCCCCTGCCCCTCCCCTCTGGGCAGAGGCATAGAGGGAAAATGGAGCCCGGTGCAAAATCTGAGTTTGCACCCCCCCTCCCCCCGGGCAGCCGCTGTGATGCTGGAATCCACCCCCAAACAGCATCACTTTCAATGGTGTTTAAACTAGAGAGCCCAAATTCTCCTTTTAAATCCACCTTAAAGGGAGAATCTGGGGTCCCCAGTTAAACAACATTGAAAGTGATGCTGTTTTGGGGTGGATTATCCCCCATCCTGAAACAGCATCACTTTCAATGTGCTGTAGTGGTTAAGAGCAGGTGCATTCTAATCTGGAGGAACCGGATTTGATTCCCTGCTCTGCCACTTGAGTTGTGGAGGCTTATCTGGGGAACTCAGATTAGCCTGTGCACTCCCACACATGCCAGCTGGGTGACCTTGGGCTAGTCACAGCTTTTCGGAGCTCTCTCAGCTTGCTCTACCCACCTCACAGGGTGTTTGTTGTGAGGGAGGAGGGGCAAGGAGATTGTAAGCCCCTTTGAGTCTCCTACAGGAGAGAAAGGGAAGATATAGATCCAAATTCTTCTTCTTCTTCTAAACTGAGGACCTCAGATTCTCCCTTTAAATCCTTGCTGAAGGGGGTGGATTTAAAAGGAGAATCTGGGGAAATTTGGGGGGTGCCTGCTGTCAGGGGTGCAATTGTTAAGCTAAAAGCACCAAACTTTCAGGGTATCTTTAGGAGTCTCTCCTAATGATACCACCTAAGTTTGGTGAAGTTTGGTTCAGGGGGTCCAAAGTTATGGACCCTCAAAGGTGTAGCCCCCATCTTCTATTAGCTCCCATTGGAAACAATGGGGGGATGGGGGCACCCCCTTTGGGAGTCCATAGCTTTGGACTCCCTGGACCAAACTTCACAAACCTGGGTGGTATCAATAAGAGACTCTCCTCATAGTACATCCCAAGTTTGGTGAAGTTTGGTTCAGGATGTCCAAAGTTATGGACCCTCAAAGATGTAGCCTTCATCTTCTATTAGCTCCCATTGAAAACAATGGGGGATGGGGCACTCCCTTTGGGAGTCCATAACCTTGGACCCCCTGGACCAAACTTCACAAAACCTGGGTGATATCAATAAGAGACTCTCCTGTTGATATCTCCCAGCTTTGGTGAAGTTTGGTTCAGGGGGTCCAATGTTATGGACCCTCAAAGGTGTAGCCCCCATCTTCTATTAGCTCCCATTGAAAACAATAGACCCCCAAACCAAACCTCACCAAACCCGGGTAGTATCTTCAGGAGAGTCCCCCAAACAATCCCTGAAAGTTTGGTGCTGCTAGCCCAAACAATGCGGAGGGGCAGAGCTTCGGACATGAATGGGGGGGTTTCAAACCCGAGAAACCCCCCCTTACCTACGTCCATGCTTTATAGAGAACTGTACTCCTCCCTCTGCAAATTAGCAGAAATGACAAAAGTCCACTGAACAAGAGCTAGACTGTGCCGCTTATTACTTATGTAACAAGATGACAGCCTCCTGCAGAAATAAAAATATTAAAATAGCTAACTGTAGTTTCGGTTGTTGGGGGTGGGGGCAGAATATTCACTCTTGTCCATATCAAATCATAAACCCCTGCAAGGTCTGTTTTGAGACTACCTGTCTCAGTCAGTTTCAGAGGGTAGCCATGTTGTTCTTCAGAAGAACTCAAATCTAGCATCTTTGTCAGAATCTAGAGATGCGTCTTGCCAGCACCAGCTGTGAAATCTACAAGTTTAAGTACAGGAGAAGATCAGCTGCATGCAAAGAAGATGTCCTCAAAGTCCAGAATTAGATCCTTGATTGATCCCTACTAAAACAAATAGATATTGCAGAGACTGAAAGAGTGAATACTAAAATAGAAAATATCCTGTGGTTTAGAATGTAGAGACAAAAGGGTTTCAAAATGTGTGGACTCAGAGAAGAGGGTAACTTCAGCATCAGTTCAAGGAGTCTTTTAGGATGGATGTTTATTAAGATTTCATGTTGTTATGCCTCCAGGAAGCTTACCTATAACGCTACAATTGTTAGATGAAGAAGATGGAGCCCATCCTCTGCAGGAATGAAGCAGCAAATGCACAGTTTACCCACAGTCACTTGGGACAGACCAATCCACTGATACAGGAGTGCCAGTCCACCCAGCATCCCCCTCCCCATTCCTCTACCATCCATGGAAAGAACAACCATGACCCTGATCAAAAGTGCACTTGGAGTAGGCTAGTCCTTTCCTCTGCAAAACATCCTTAATAATGTCCTGGAACATCAGAGGTACATTGCTGGATCAGATCTGTGGTCCATCTAAGTCTTTCTAGGAGTTGGAGCTTGAGATATGGACTACATGCCTGGAGGCATTACATGCAAAACTGCAAGAGAGCTGTAATATTTAACTGTACAACATTTCTGTCTCTCACAACTTGCCTCTCACTTGAAAGGGAAACTGTAGGCCACATTTTTATGATCAGTATTGAGACATGCTGTTTGCATCTGGACAGTGTTGCTTCCTGGTGTGGCAGATCTAGCAGCAGGCAGAGGCAGAAAAGCCAGAATGTAAAAACCCTCACAGAGCCTGAGAGTATGAGTGACAGGCTGGGAGTGGGCAGGACTTAGAGCTTCAGACAGGATTTGAGAGGAGTTCAGCTCTGAGCTCCAGACAGAGAGAGTTCAACTCGGAGCTCCAGAGAGAGCAGACATTTAGTGTCTGGGAGAGACATGTGATTTTAGAGGGAAGAAAGAGTAATGAGGGAGAGAAAGTCTCTATCTCTAGTCAGGAAAGGAATTTACTTCTAGGCAGAGAAAAATTCCTAGCCCAAGTTCTTGGAGCTAATCAGTAATAAAACTGAGGGAACTGACAGGGAAAGAGGTTGTGTCAGAGAGGAACCAATTCTTTTGTCAGGCTGCATGTGTGAGAGAGATTTTTCCATCCCCAGTTCTGTAGTAGGATTTACTTCAAACACTACGAGGTTCTCCTAAGGTTTGAAAAGGGGAAAGTGTGTTAGGAAATACTCCTTTTCATATAGTTAACAAGGCACCAGAGTTACCATATGAACCTCTGGGCGCAAGCTTGAATATATTCTGTGAAACATCTTGAAAGTCTATTATATTTTACAAGCATGAAGATCTCCATGACAAGCTGAAATCTTTTCTAAAAGCCAATTACCCTCTGTGCTGAACTTTGAAAACACTTTAATATCAGTAACTAAAAAACTACTTTTTTCTATGCTGACAATTCCTAATCTAATCCCCTGAAGTTGGTTATAAAATTCTATAATTTATTAGTTAAACTTTTAAAAGAGGGTTCTTGCATGGCTATCTGAGGTAAAACAGAAAGAGAGAGGCCCTTTCCATACTACAGGTTTACTCTAGATTAATTATTTGAGGATGCTCCATATTCTACAAGTTTTCCACAATGTCGAGCCCTGTAGTACAGATTAGTTTTGCTCACTTTCTGATTTGCGCCACATCTGGCTGTTTACCCCACTTTCCCCCTGCTCCTGGATGTATGTAGAGTTTTTTCAAAAACCCTGGTTTAACTCCAGATGTGCCCGGCTAGTGTGTAAAACTTTTGTGGCTGCTCCACTTTCATGGTGCCCGCCTAAGCTGTGACGCAATTCAACCCAGCCAATCGGAAGCCACTACTGAATTGGAGTTGTGCGCGCAGATGTTTAGGTTTCAATTTGCTCTCACTCGCCTTTTACTGCTCCTCGCGGTCGGTCATGCTTTCCATTATCTCTTCGTAGCACTCGTTGGATCGGCAGGAAGGGAACACAGACCATTGTTATGCCATTTACTCGGGGGAGGCTGTCCATAAGAGGCAGAGAGCCCCCCCTTTTGATGCAACCAACATGTACTTCAAAGATGCGCTTGTAGAAGGAAGGGGATTCTCTGCTATCGTGGAGGGGTGGGGGCTATCCAGGGGCATAACGAGACAAACTGGAGCCCTGGGTAAAACCTGAGTTGGTGCCCCCCCCATGGGCAGCCAGCCCACCACAACCCATTTTCTTTTGCACCTGGTCATTGGTGCCAGCAGGGGATGTGTTTTTAGACACCAGAATTTCAGCGTATCATCAGGAGACTGTCCCCAAGTTTGGTGCAGTTTGGTTCAGGGGGACCAAAGTTATGTACCCTCAAAAGGGTAGCCCCTGTCTCAGCTCCCATTGGAAAGGATGGGGCCACCCCCTTTGAGGGTCCATAACTTTGGTCCCCCTGAACCAAACTGCACCAAACCTGGGGGTATCATCAGAGCAGTCTCCTGCCCTGAGTTTTGAGACTGTGCCTTCAGAAACATGCCCCCCCAACCTGCACCCCCCATTGACAGCAATGCAGTAAACTCACTGCAGAAGAAAGCTTTTTGGGCAAATTTCTGGGATGTTCCTGCAGGGGACGCATTTTTGGATGTATTGGCACCAAAATGTTGGGGTATCATCTGGAGATGGTCCTTATGACACCCCCAAGTTTGGTGCAGTTTGGTCCAGGGGGGGCAAAGTTATGGACCCTCAAAAGGGTAGCCCCATCTCCTATTAGCTCCCATTGGAAAGAATGGGGGATGGGGGCACACCCTTTGAAGGTCCATAACTTTGGTCCCCTGTGTAACAAACTAGAAAGGTCCAGGCAAAAGTAACCATTTTCAGTTCTTTATTGTACTGGCAATCATAGTCGAATACAGGCGATGCGAGTTCTGAGCGGCTCAGAACTTTGATAGTGATTATAATACAGTAGCAAGCCTCCTTCCCGCCCAAAAGAAATCAAACAGTGCATAGTTTCACACAGACCAGAGAAGATAACACGAATGTGAAAATCCCCAGTCCAGGCAGACTGCCAGGGCTGGCAGGCAGAGAAGGAGTCAAGGACAACACACACAGAAATCTCTTCCTGACACCCTGGACCAAGCCTCACCAAACCGGGGGGGGGGGGGGGCATCAGGGCAGTCTCCTGATGAGACCCTGAATGTTTTGAGACTGTGCCTTCAGAAATATGCCCCCCCAGACAGGCCCCCCCCCCTTTGGATGCAACCAGCCTGTACTTCGGAGATGCTCATCTAGAGGGGGGGGGAGGAGGAGGATCCAGGCATGACAAGCTGGGGGCTGGAATAGAAGGGTGGGTAGATCAGAATCACCAAGATAGTTAATAACCCCAGTGAAGTGAGAATACTACAGTTTGTTTTTAAAGTGCAGGCACCAGCTCTGTATTCTGTTATTTTCATTTGTCTTGGAGCAGACAGAATTTCATCTCAGAAAAAAATAGCCAGGTCCTTGCTGCTTTTTCAAAAGACACATTCCAACCAAGGATGTCTTGTGCTCAGTTGTGGAGAGCCACTCCATTGTAAATGAAAAAGAACTCTGTACATGCTTTTGGATTGCCAACAGATCTGCTGGAAAATGTCCTTTTTTTAAAAAAAGTCAAGGCTTAATGTGTGGGAATGCGGAGCACAAGCGCACGATAGGCAATTGGAAGGAAGGTTTCTGAGATCTCGTTATACCCCCGCGAGAAAGCATGAGATAACGGTAGCCAATAGGAAGACAGGAGTGTCATCTTCTTGTTGCCATGTCACGCGGCAGCAATGTGTTCGAAAGTACCCGCCCCTGCACGGCACGACAGCTAATCAGGACATCCATGGCAATCGAGGGCAACAGCAGTAGTGTGGAAATGTCGGCTTTCTTTAATCAGATGCAGAACCGGATACCTGCCATGGAATGCGTTTGCAGTGTGTAAGAAAAAACCTACATCAAAAAACTTCGGTTGCTGCTCCACATAGCATTAATCCACATCTACTTTACATTTTTTGCCAGTGCGGAAAGGGCCAGAGAGAGAGAGAGAAATAGAGGGATCACCTCAGTTCCCTAAGATGGTTCAGTTAAACTGGTTCAGGGACAGCTATGGCCTATAGTTTTATTTATTTTATTTTATTTATTTTTTTTCGATTTATTATACCGCCCCATCCCCGTAGGGCTCTGTGAAGAAAAGATGATCTTAGGAGATTTAGAGAACATTTGTTTCCTTTGGGAGAAGTGTTTCCCTTGTGATCTCCAGCCTTCACATCTGGCCATAATACCAGTTGGCGATCCTGCTCCAGACACCAAGTTTTTCATATTTGCTGATGTTCATCAGGTGTTTCTTTCATTTTATACCCGAGGTTCCCTCAGTTTTATTTATTCTTGGACTGCAGTTAAACATATATATTTTCAGCAGCGTAATACAGGAACCACCCAGCTTCCACACCTTTTCCAAATCTCACTTACCCTCTAGTCACTCCCTAGAATGGCCCCCCTTATCTTCCCTGCTTCTTCTACTCCTGGCCTCGTTAATTCCTGGATGAAGCCACAGTACACTGATTTGCCACACATGCATGTGCAATCATCTCTTTTATAAATCCACTTCTATTCTTTTTTGCATTTTTTTTAAACCCGAGGATGCCTTCAGGTCTGTAGAAACATCACTGCTGTGGTCATGCAGCTCCACTGTCTTCCTGTGTTTTTGATCCACACAATATATGGATATGTTATGAATATAGTTTATAGATAATTTCAAAATAAGCCTATTAGAGCCTCAGATGTCTGGCAAGATAGCTTGAAACTTTGGCCCCTTCCGCACACACAAAATAATGTGTTTTCAAACCACTTTCACAACTGTTTGCAAGTGGATGTTGCCATTCCGCACAGCTTCAAAGAGCACTGAAAGCAGTTTGAAAGTGCATTATTCTGCATGTGCGGAATGAGCCTTTGTGAATTAGAAAGGACTAGTGAAAGAAGATACTCCTCAACAAAAACTGCAGTTTTTTTTAATGCCAAGTCACAGCTAACTTATGGTGATCTTGTAAGGTTTTCTACTCAAGAGATGTAGCTGGTTTACCATTGCCTGCCTCCACATCACAACTCTGGCATTTCTTGGATGTCTCCCATGCAAACACTAGCCAGGGCCATCCAATCGTTCTGGGCTTGGTTTTTTGAAGGTCTGGGAAGATTTTTGTTTGTGTGGGGTCTTTTCTTTTCTTTGTTTTTTGGGCTGTGTGCTTGCCTCAGGCTTCTGAGAGGGGGGGCTTCTAATGAGGCACCAGCTCTGTTTTAATTGACATCCAGCTCTTTTGAGAAATCTCTGAGAGGCAGTTTTTATTACTAAGAACCAATCTTTTGGGGGAGAGTGGAAGGCAAGTTAGGGACTTGACTGAGAGCAGAGGGTTCAGCAACTAGATCTCAGTCCCTGGAGCTCAGTGAGCAGGGGCTTGGCTAAGCAGGCAAGGCTAACACTCATTTTTTTGTGGAGGACTTTTTGAAAGGGAGGCCCATATATCTGTGTCTGTACTTTTTAAGACTATTAAGTATGGATGGTCAGGGAGTTGCTGCTGTCACCTGTAACAGCTGTGGTATGTTTGGTTTTTTGCTCGAGGATGTGGGTAGCTGTCCGTGCCACAAATGCAAGTTGGCTGCTCTCTTGGAAGAGAAGGTCCAACAGCTGGAGGTGTAAGTATCTACTCTTCAGCCTGTTCAAAAGAATGATGATTTCTTGGACAGAGTGGACCAGATGGTACTGGGTGGGGAACACACAGGGATTTCTCTGAGGAGGACAGCAGCTTTCAAACACAGGAGGTAGGCAATTGAAGGAATGTGACACATAGAAATAGGGGGACCAGGGAGCACTCTGTGAGTTTGAAGTTACAGAGTCGATTTGAAGTTTTCTCCCTTGTCAGAGAGGATAAGGAACAGGCACAGGAGCAACAGAACCAGTCCTCAGAGAATGTGCAACTGACAGAAGGTTCAGTCCATGGATTGGCCTCCTCGAAACCCCAGAGGAGACTTGTGGTGGTGGCGTGCTATCTCCCTGGGGCAAAAAGCCGTGATTTCCCAGAGAGGCTGACAAGCCCACTGACTGTTATCCCTTCTTTTTGATCTGCACGTGAACAAATGACACTGCAAGACAGCTGTCAGGACATCACAAGGGATTTTGAGACTCTGGGAAGGAAGCTGAAGGATCTGGATGTGCAGGTTGTCATTTCATCTCTATTCCCAGTTGAAGGACACGGCCCAGGGAAGAAAAGAAGACTACTGGAAACGAACAATTGGCTTCACAGGTGGTGCCGTCAGGAATGTTTTGGCTTTTTGGACCATAGTCTGCGGCTTCATGAAGATGGACCACTGGCAACGGATGGGTTGCACATCATGGCTATAAGTAGGAACATTTTTGCCAAGAGGTTCACAAACCTGATTAGGAGGTCTTTAAACTGAAGGTATGTAAGGGAGGGAGACAGTATTCAAGCAGGCAGGAGTTCATCAAGTGATAGCGATACTGGTCTGAAAATTATTGAGAGAACTGAGTGAAAAGTTCAAGAATCCAGCAGTCAAGGACGTAGGTAAGGGTTTTTTTTCTTGGGTTCAATCTCCCATTGCATGTACGAAGCTCCACCCACCCACCCCCGTTTGTGGGTTTTTTAATTTTAAAGTGTTTTTTTGGTTTTTGGCCTGCAGGGGGCACAGTTTTTAGGCATCAAAATTTCAGGCTATCGTCAGGTGATACTCCTGATGATACCAGCCAAGTTTGGTGAAGTTTGGTTCAGGGGGCCCATAACTTTGGACCCCCAAAGGGAGTGTCCCCATCCCCCATTGTTTCCAATGGGAGCTAATAGTAGATGGGGCTACCCTTTTGAGGGTCCATATCTTTGGACCCCCTCAATCAAACCTCACTAAACCTTGGTGGTATCATCAGGATAGTCTCCTGATGATACCACCCAGGTTTGGTGAAGGTTGGCTCAGGGGATCCAAAGTTATGGACTCCCAAATGTGGTGCCCCATCTCCCATTGTTTCCAATGGGAGCTAATAGAAGATGGGGGCTACACTTTGAAGGTCCATAACTTTGGACTCCCTGAATCAAACTTCACCAAACATGGGTGGTATCATCAGGAGACTCTCCTGAAGACAGCCTGAAAGTTTGGTGCTGCTATATTTACAATTGCACCCCTGACAGCAGGCACCTCCCAAAAAATTTCCCCAGATTCTCTTTTTAAATCCACCCCCTTCGGCATGGATTTAAAGGGAGAATCTGAGGTCACCAGTTTAAACACTGAAAGTGATGCTGTTTCAGGGTGGGGGTAATCCACCCCAAAACAGCATCACTTTTCAATGTTGTTTTAACTGGGGACCCCAGATTCTCCCTTTAAGATAGATTTAAAAGGAGAATCTGGGCTCCCTAATTTAAACACCATTGAAAGTGATGCTGTTTGGGGGTGGATTCCAGCATCACAGCAGCTGCCCATCAAACCTCAGATTTTGCACCAGGCTCCATTTTCCCTAGCTGCCCCTCTGCCTGGAAGGGAGGGAGAAGGGACTGCCGACTGCCAGCTGGGATCCCAGCCAGTGGGGGGCTGGGGTGGGCAGGGCAGAGGAGTCTACCGTCCCTTGCCTCGGGAGCTGCTTTTATAAGCACTATGGCCAGGGGCGTGGCTTGGGGTGGCATGACCACACCCCCAGGAGTGGGTGGGGGCATGGTCTTGCCCCAGAACCCCCCCATAAAAATCTATACCTACGTCACTGCCAGCAGTGGATGGGAAAATTTTTTTAGATAAGCAGCTGGTGGAATGAACCATGGCCTTAGATGTTTCTACACCAATGCAGAGAGCAAGGGAAATAAACAAGACAAACTTGAACTCTTAACATGGCAAAGCAAAGATGATATAATAGGCATCACTGAAAACTGGTGGGATGAGTCTCATGATTGGAATATAGTAATGGAGGGGTATAACCTATTTCAGAGAAACAGATCAACTAGGAAAGGAGGAGGATTAGCATTTTATATCAGGGATGAGTACACCAATGAGCAGGTCCATTACTTAAATTCTGGGAGCCAGGTTGAGAGCATCTGGTTAAGAATTAAGTGGGAGAGAAGCAACAGTGATCTCATTGTGGAGATCCATTACAGACCCCCAAGCCAGACTGAAGAGTTGAATGATACCTTCCTGGAACAGATGACCAAATTTTCAGAAAGGAGAGAAGTAGTAGTAATAGGAATTTCAATTATCCTGATATTTGTTGTAAGTCAAACTCTGCCAAGACTATAAAGTCCAACAAATTCCTCACTTGCCTTGCACACAATTTCACGGTTCATAAGGTGGAAGAAGCAACAAGGAGATCGGCTATTTTAGATCTTCTCCTAACCAACAATGATAACCTGATTAATGGGGTGGGAATGGTAGGCTCCTTATGGGCAAGTGACCATGTTCTCCTGGAATTTGTTATGGTCAAACACATATTCTAGACCAGGGGTAGGGAACCTGCGGCTCTCCAGATGTTCAGGAACTACAATTCCCATCAGCCCCTGCCAGCATGGCCAATTGGTAGTTCCTGAACATCTGGAGAGCCGCAGGTTCCCTACCCCTGGTCTAGACTTTAAGAAAGATGATTTCAGTAAACTTAGGAAACTACTGGGTGTGATCCCATGGTTAAAAATACTAAAAGAGAAGGGAGTGCATAATGGATAAGAGTTCCTTAAAAGTGAGATTTTGAAGGCACAATTTCAAACAGTTCCAATGAGGAGGTAAATGGGAGGTGTCTAAGGAAAACAGGATGGATGTCTAAAGAACTTTCAACTGAGCTAAGATTTAAAAGGAACATGTGCAAGAAATGGAAAAGGGGGGGAAATCACTAAAGAGAAATTCAAACAAATAGCCAGGATGTGTAGGGAGAAAGTCAGAAAAGCTAAAGTGTGTAGGGAGAAAGTCAGAAAAGCTAAAGTGCCTAATGAGCTCAGGCTTGCAAGAAAGGTTAAAACAATAAAAAGGCTTATATGGTGATGTCTGTAACAAAAAGAAGAAAAAGGATTTGATAGGGTCAGTCACTGCATGGAAAAGATGGCAAAATGCGAACAGGGGATGGAGAAAAGTCAGAACTACTGAACACCTTTTCTCAAAAGGAAAACAGTCCTTAACCAGGGGGAAATGGAACAGAAGGTATAGTAGAGAAAATTCATCATGGAATAAAGAGATAGTACAGGAATACATGGCTATAAATGAATCCAAATGTCCAGACCCTATTAAACTACATCCTAGGGTATTAAGTAATCTCAGAACCACTTGCTATAATCTTTGGCCCCTTCCGCACACGCAAAATAATGCGTTTTCGAACCACTTTCACAACTGTTTGCAAGTGGATTTTGCCATTCCGCACAGCTTCAAAGAGCATTGAAAGCAGTTTGAAAGTGCATTATTCTTCATGTGCGGAATGAGCCTTTGAGAACTCCTAGAGAACAGGAGAAGTCCCAACAGACCGGAGGAGGTTGTAAGGTTGTTTCGGTTTGCTAGCAGCTCGTCTCAACCTTGGATTCCTGCTTCTAGGCACCTTGCCCAGGACTTTTGTTATCTCTTGCTTAGCCTTGCTGCGTGCTTGCTACTGTTCTGTGTGAACCTGTTCTTAGTGGGAATAGTATGATGGGAAGAATGGGTTGTTTGGGCTGGGGTTTTTCGCGGGAAAGCATTGGCCCATAAAAGCGGCTGCTTGTGGAGATTCTGGTCAGAGTGCGCATTGTCTGTAGAAGATCATGATTGCCAGATCAATAAAGAACTGTTAAAGTTACTTTTGGCCTGGACCTTGCTGATTCCTTACAGAGGTCTAATGTTGTCCCCATCTTCAAAAAGGGACAAAAAAAGGACCCAACCAATTACCGCCCAGTCAGTCTGATATCAACACCAGCAAAGATTCTAGAACAGGTCATTAAACTGATCACTAGAGCAAATTAGTAGAGCAGTCTGCATACTTAGAAGGGAATACTGTGGTCACTAAAAGTCAACATAGATTTCTCAAAAACAAGTTATGCCAGACTAATCTTATCTCTTTTTTAGATAGAGTGACAAGCCTAGTAGACAAAGGCAATGGTGTGGGCGTAACATACTTTCAGCAAGGCCTTGGACAAGGAGCCCTATGATATTCTTGCAAGCAAGCTAGTAACATGGGAGCTAGACAATGCTGCTGTTAGATGGATTTGTAATTGATTGACTGACCAAATCCAAAGAGTGCTTACCAATGGCTTTAAAAGGGGCTTGGATAAATTTACGGAGGAGAAGTCAATCTATGGCTACCAATCTTGATCCTCCTTGATCTGAGGTTGCAGATGCCTTAGCAGACCAGGTGCTCTGGAACAGCAGCAGCAGCAGCAGCAGGCGGCCATTGCTTTCACATCCTGCATGTGAGCTCCCAAAGGCATCTGGTGGGCCACTGCGAGTAGCAGAGTGCTGGTCTAGATCAGTGGTGGCGAACCTATGGCACGGGTGCCAGAGGTGGCACTCAGAGCCCTCTCTGTGGGCACATGCAAACAGAGTTCATCATGTGGGGGGGAAATCGCCCCCCTCCCCACTCATCTAGGCTGGCCTGGGCCACTGGGCTCGATTATTGGCATTAAACCTAAGACCTAGTTTTGGGGAATCAGTATAAGTAACCCTGTTAAGCGCTGTTAATCCCCACTGATTCTCATGCAAAGAACTAAAGCCTTTGGGGAGGGCGGTATATTAATATAATAATACATAAATAAATAAAATAAAGCACGATCCTTTACATGGGAGTGAGCTCGGTTGCTGGCAATGGGACTTGCTTCTGAGCAAACCCTCCTACGGTTGTGATTCACCGGTTCGAAGAGTTGCATGGTTGCTTCAAAGCAAAGTAATGACTACCACCAATCTTACTCCCGAGTAACACATGCCTCGGAGCCAACCGTTTTTTCTAAACTAAAACCTCAGTCTTCAGGTTAAATTGCCGTGTCAGCACTTGGCGATAAATAAGTGGGTTCTGGGTTGCAATTTGGGCACTCGGTCTCGAAAAGGTTCGCCATCACTGGTCTAGATGGACTCTGGTCTGATCCAGCAGGCTTGTTCTTATGTTCTTATGGCTCATCTTCATCCTGGAGAGAAGTGACTAGTGGGGTGCCGCAGGGTTCTGTCCTGGGCCCAGTGCTGGTCAATATTTTGATCAATGACTTGAATGATGGAATAGAGGGCTTGCTAATCAAATTTGCAGATGATATCAAATTAGGAGGTAGCTAATACCCCAGAGGCAGTGGTGGGATTAAGCAAGATCTTATAAACAACCAGTTGTTAAATTATTTGAATCCCACCACTGTCCAGAGGATAGAGTCAGAATTCAAAATGACCTGGACAGATTAGAGAGCTAGACCAAAACTAACAAAATGAATTTCAACAGAGATAAATGTAAGGTATTACACTTAGGCAGAAAAAGTGAAATGCACAGATATAGGATGGGGGACACCTGGCTTGAAACAGTACATGTGAAAGGGATCTGGAAGTCTTAGTGGACCACAAATTGTACATGAGTCAGCAATGTGGTGCCGCATCAATAGAAGTATAGTGTCTAGATCGAGGGACATAATAGTACCACTCCACTCTGCATTGGTCAAACCTCGTCTGGAATACTGTGTCCAGTTCTGGGCACTACAGTTCAAGAAGGATATTGACAAGCTGGAACGGGTCCAGAAAAGGGCAACCAAAATGGTTAAAGGTCTGGAATCCACAACCTACGAGGCGAGAGTTGGGAACTGGGTATGTTTAGTCTGGAGAACAGAAAGTTAAGGGGTGAAATGATAGCCATGTTTCAGTTTCATTTCAAAGGATGTCATGTTGGTGAGGGAGCGATTTTGTTTTCTGCTGCTCCAGAGATTAGGACTAGGAGTAACGGATTCAAGGTGCAGGAAAAGAGATTCCACCTAAACATTAGGAAGAACTTCCTGACAATAAGGGCTGTTCAACAGTGGAATGCACTACCAAGGAGTGTGGTGGAGTCTCCTTCTTTGGACCCCATATGTTTGTGTTCTTTTCTTCCATTGTATACTAGAGATCTTTGAGTAGTGTTGAAAGAGTTAAAAAGGAAAAAGCTGTTTTACATTTTGCTTTTTCTCCACATGCAATATAGGGAATCAAGGAAATGTGGCTGATCCCCCTTGGAACTGTGTGGGTTTTAAAAATGTTTCATCAGCAACAGAAGGCTTTGGTTAAGTTATGTTGTGATCATGGGAAAAAGAGATAGAGGTGGGCCCTCTGGCGCTAGAGTGACCTTTGTGATCATTGAATGTATCTCCCGATGCAACCACTGTGGAATTTCTAGTAACAACCTCTAAGAAACAGCTGTAGAGCTTCCCATTTCAGACCGCCTCTTATCCTACTGTGCTAAAAAGCTGCTTAGGGAAAGAAAGAGGTTGTGAGTACAAAGCAAAATTCTAACACAAAATCCATGGAACTCATTTTATTGGAACCTTACATTTCTATAAGATTAATATTCTGGCTAATGTTTGAGCTTTGATTTAGGGACATAAACCCAAATAAAGGTCCTTGGAGAAACTTCCCGAGATCTGCCTGGTCTGTCGCATATACCCAAGGGGGCTTTGGATTCCATCACTCCACACCCACACAGAACTCTCTATTTCTGGTGGAGTTTCTTGCAAAGGACTAATAAATCTCGCCACTTGTCACACATTGGTCCTCTATTACACACTCCTGTTCAAACTTGAACCACTACACCACGCAGGCTCTGCTATGTGCTGACACAACCTTTCCTGCAGGCCATACCCAGAAAGTGCTGTAATCCAACTACTTAGTAATAATTCTAGAGGGGCAGCTATGTTGGTCCCTTTTGGGAAAACAAAACAGAAGTTCAGTGGCACCTTCAAGACTGACATCATTTATTTCAGTTGCTTTGGAGACTTTAGAGCTCCCTTCATCACATGCATGGGACTGCCCACCCAAAAGTACCCACATTTATATCCAGAGTTCATAAATTAGAAAAGCAGGGGAAGAGTTGCAAGACGTTACCAAGGAGAGGCCAACATAAAATAAGAACCGAATCGAAGCAGAAGATGAACTCGTAAGGTGCTACTTTAGCACGACTGATGTCCCCGTCCACTTGCAGTTCTGTCTGCTTTTGCTAGCAGCCAGTTCAGGGACGTAGGTATAGATTTTTATGGCGGGGTTCAGGGGTGGGGCCACACCCACACCTGCCCCTAGGGAATAGCCACGCCTCCCCAAGCCCCACCCCCAGCCTAGCGCTTATAAAAGCAGCTCTTCGAGGTCGGGGATGGTAGACTCCCCCGCCCTGTCCTCCCCTGCCCCCCACCAGCTGGGCTCCCAGCCGGCAGCTGGCAGTTCCTTCTGCCCTCCCCTCTGGGCAGAGGTATAGAGGGAAAATGGAGCCCGGTGCAAAATCTGAGTTTTGCCCCCCCCCCCCCCCACCGGGCAGCCGCTGTGATGCTGGAAGCCACCCCCAAACAGCACCACTTTCAATGGTGTTTAAACTTGAGAGCCCAAATTATCCTTTTAAATCCACCTTAAAGGGAGAATCTGGGGTCCCCAGTTAAACAACATTGAAAGTGATGCTGTTTTGGGGTGGATTATCAACGTTCCACCGTGAAAACAGCAGTCACTTACCTCTCATAATGTGGCATAAAGTGGTCAAGGCGAGCAGGTGCATTCTAATCTGGAGGAACCGGGTTTGATTCCCTGCTCTGCCGCTTGAGCTGTGGAGGCTTATCTGGGGAATTCAGATTAGCCTGTGCACTCCCACACACGCCAGCTGGGTGACCTTGGGCTAGTCACAGCTTCTCAGAGCTCTCTCAGCCCCACCTACCTCACAGGGTATTTGTTGTGAGGGAAGAAGGTCAAGGAGATTGTAAGCTCCTTTGGGGGGTGCCTGCTGTCAGGGGTGCAATTGTTAAGCTAACAGCACCAAACTTTTAGGGTATCTTTAGGAGACTCTCCTAATGATATCACCCAGGTTTGGTGAAGTTTGATTCAGGGAGTCCAAAGTTATGGACCCTCAAAGGTGTAGCCCCATCTTCTATTAGCTCCCATTGGAAACAATGGAGGATGGGGCACCCCCTTTGGGAGTCCATAGCTTTGGACCCCCTGCACCAAACTTCACAAAGCCTGGGTGGTATCAGTAAGAGACTCTCCTGATGATACCTCCCAGGTTTGGTGAAATTTGGTTCAGGGAGTCCAAAGTTATGGACCCTCAAAGGTGTAGCCCCCATCTACTATTAGCTCCCATTGGAAACAATGGAGGATGGGGGCACCCCTTTTGGGAGTCCATAACCTTGGACCCCCTAAACCAAACCTCACCAAACCTAGGTAGTATCATCAGGGGAGTCCCCCAAACAATCCCTGAAAGTTTGGTGCTCCTAGCTTAAACAATGCGCCCCCTGCAGGCCAAAAACCGAAAAACACTAAAATGTTTTAAAAACCCAGGAATGGGTGGGTGGAGCTTCGGACATGAATGTGTGTGTGTGTGTGGGGGGTTGAACCCGAGGAACCCCCCCCCCTTACCTACGTCCTTGAGCCAGTTCCATTCCAGGTTACTTCTGAATGTTCCTGCTGTGGTTAAAATATTAAGAAGAGTGATTTTCACCGTGACAGTCCTCCATCACTGTGCAGCCGGTTTAATGCTGGAAAGTGCAGGGGATTATTACACTCTAATAAAGTGTAGGCCCACCCCCACTTGCCATGGGGCTTCTCTCCTTTGCTTCCAGAAACGCTGGCTGCTTCCTCCTCAGCACTGCCCCCCTGGATGTCTCTTGGAGACTGGTAACCGCCACCCGTCCATGGAACCCTCTCCAACTTCCTCCCTTTTCTCTCAGGCAGCTGCATGCTTTGCCCTGCCTGCTCACTGTGTGGAATAGACTCCTTTTAAAAAGTGTTTTTATTTTATTCAATTAGTCACTGCTCACTCATTGAAGAGTTCTCACCAGGGACAGCCCTGCCATACATAGGTTATCAATCCTTTTAGCTCTTTGTCTCCAGCTAATCCCCCCAATTTAAGCAGAGGCTGCCTGCTCAGGTTACAGTCTTGGACCCACCCCCTGCATACTGTGGTTAAATGGCTAACAGTGAATCAGCTGGAAACGAATGCTGATGAGATAGCAGTGGCGCTGGTTGGGGGAGGCTGACGTCGTCGTCGTTGTGATCCTTGCTGCATTGTTTCCTATATTTGTCATTCCATTTTTTGCATTGCCAGACATCTCATGCCTGATACATTTTGCATTGCTTCTAATTTTTGTAATCCTAGCCATCCTGTATTGCTTCTTATGTGCCTCATACTTCAGGGCTGCATTGTTTCACACCCTGTGATCCACCTTGAGCCTCAGTGAGAAAGGTGGGCTATAAAGTAAATAACACACACACACACACACACAAACACACACACAAACACAATGCCCCTGCATTTTCAGAAAGCAGGATAAGGGCCTCAGGATTTCTGGCAGAAGGTTGCTTGTTTTTCAAAACAACTTTTAAAATTGCCTGAAGAGAGTTTTTGGATAAAAGTTTTGCCTTTTAAGGAAAAGGAAAAGCTCACTGAGGACTGGTAGCCTGGAACTTTGGCAAACTGAGTAAATTCCTCATCCAAATTAAGCAGAGAGGCCCATTGAGGCCATCTGACTACACAGCCCATTCCTGTGTGCTGCCACCCATATGAGATATCAACTATGCATTGGCATTAAAAGAAAAGAAACGCATCCGGGTGTAAACCAATGGCATCGAACCCCAAATACCAGAACAGCCTCACCCACTAGTTTCATAACATTCATGTAAATATTAAGTAGTATGAGAGGCAAAAAAGCCCCCTGCTGAATCTCTCAGCCCCCCATCTGTGCCAAGGGCTGCTCTTTTAGGAACTGTATGTCAATCTACAATTCAAATCAGGCTGTGCGACTTGAAGGTTTAGGAGTCTTTATTGGCAGACACACAGGCTGGAGGGGAAAAGCTGGTTCTGCCAGAACATTCAAACAACCCCGATAGATCAATCCCATATTTTCCTCCCCCCCACAACCCATAATATTATCCCACACTACAGAAGATACGAGAGACAGGATAAGAGAGACAGGAGACAGGATGGACTCACGATCAGAAGGCTGAGATGCTGCCTCCTGGCCTTGGGTGCCTCCACAGACGCCCCTTCCGCACACGCAAAATAATGCGTTTTCAAACCACTTTCACAACTGTTTGCAAGTGGATTTTGCTATTCTGCACAGCTTCAAAGAGCACTGAAAGCAGTTTGAAAGTGCATTATTCTGCATGTGTGGAAGGGGCCTTATAGTGACCACCTGGGGGAAATGAAAGCATTTCGCCATCAGCTTATTCATCCCCCACCCCCCCTGGTGCTTCTCCCGCCTGACTTGCTTTAACGCTGCTGTGGCAGATCATTTTCTGTCAGTGGCCTTCAGTCTCTCTTGAACCCCACCTAGACAGACCATGGCTGTGGGAGCGGCAGGCACCAGAGGGCACATCTCAGAGCGCCTCTTCAGGCTCCCATCCCTGGGATTTAGCCAAACACTTACGGCAAGGATGCCCCAAGGGGACAGCTGGCATTTCCCTGCACCCCAAGTGGCATCTAAGTTGGAACAAATATGGGAAAATTTATCCCAGAAGGACTTCACAAATAAAATCCCAGTGGGCTGCCAAGGACTCAGTTGCCAGGGACATCCTGCGACCCAGAACTGTTAAAGCATTCAACAGACTTTGTAGTATTTGCTCTCCCAGGAAAGTTGAGAGAGGATGTTTGGAAACTCAGATTCAAGGACTAGGCCTGGGGCTAGGAAATGTTGGGGAGATGATGTTTTACTGTTTTGTTTATCCTACTTCCCTTCTCCTTCAGCTGATGAGAGGGTTTGACCAATGAGTCATGTCCACAAGTAGAATTTCCCATTGGGTCACAGAGTCCGTGATCGCCCCAGACTGGTGGCCACTACAGCCTTCCTACTCCTCCAGTGAGTGGCAAAACACCATCTCTTCTGTGGAAAGTTTTGCTTCTCTTCCTGTCCAGGACATGCTGTGCACAGCATCAGAGTTTTTCCATTGTTGCTGTTCACTTTGATTTCAGAGTAATTATTCATTCCACCGAAGGGATAAATGACTTTTCAAGTAACAAGGGCACATTTTTCCTCCAAGTTTTAAACATTTATTTTCTTATTTTATTAGAGTTTATTAGAGTATTTTATTAGAGTTTAGAGTATTTTATTAGAGTTTATTAGAGTATCCCATCCTTTCCCTGCACCAGGTCGGGCTCAGGGCGACTAACAATTAAAATCACTGGGGTGTTGTAGGGTTTCTGGGCTGTATGGCCGTGTTCCAGTAGCATTTTCTCCTGACGTTTCACCTGCATCTGTGGCTGGCCTCTTCAGAGAATCATCTTCAGAGAGATGTAAGGAGACTCAAGGTATCTTACAAGCTCCTTTCCCTTCCTCTCCCCACAACAGACACCTTGTGAGGTAGGTGAGGCTGAGAGAGTTCCGAAGAACTGTGACTAGCCCAAGGTCACCCAGTAGGAATGCAGAAGTGCAGAAACACATCTGGTTCACCAGATAAGCCTCCGCCACTCAGGTGGAGTGGGGAATCAAACCCGGTTCTCCAGATTAGAATCCATCTGCTCTTAACCACTACTCCATTGTTATATTTTTCTACCTGTAATTCCTCCAGTGTTATTTATGTGGTCCATTGTCCATGCAATTTATGGGGCATACCACAAGAAAACTGAAGATTCACATTTTGGAGCACCTCTCACACATCAGGAACAGCGTGGTAGAGGCTACTTTGGCGTTCTACCTTCTGAAAAAGAAGCATCCTCCAGAATCACTGAAATTCCTGGTGTTAGAGACAGGAAGTCTGATATCAATGAAACAAAGACTATTGCAGAGAGAAGACTTCTACACTTTTAAGTTGGACTGTGTTACACCAAGAGGACTAAATCAGGCTTTTGACTTTTCGTCTTTAGTTTAATTCACAGCTGTTGATAATTAAGAATAGCCTGGGGCATTTAAGTGTAGATGAGGGCTATTTTAAAAACACAGGCTGGGCATGAATGCCAGGCAGTCCTATGCTATTATTGTTGGTATGGTTTTATATTCCAGTACCATGTAAAACATGATACTATTACAGTATTATTCATTGACTGGGTCACCCTTATTTTTCTAGGAGTGGGTGACCAAGAATAACTGAGAACTGGTTAGGGTGGGTTTTCCGGGCTGCATGACCGTGGTCTGGTAGATCTTGTTCCTAACATTTCACCTGCATCTGTGGCTGGCATCTTCAGAGCGGTATCACTAACGGCCACCACTAACGTTTCCTAACGGCCACTCAGCCTGGAAAACCCACCACAACCAGTTGAATGCGGCCGTGAAAGCCTTCGACAATAACTGAGAAGTTTTTTTTTATTGGAGCATCTTAAGAACTGTCTATGAAGTAAGTGCATACCAGGGTTTATTTACTTTAAGAAAGGAAAAAGAACAATAGAAATCAGGTGTGCTGTAATACCTGTATAATTTCTTCTTTACACAGGTACTTTGGCCAAGCTGAAGTATAAATTACGAGGTCAAACCCAAACTGGGGGTTGACTGGCCAGATAGATTTGCCATGGAATACAAGATTACAAGTGTTTGAGTCTATTTTTACCACTGCTCCCCACCCCTGGGAAGCTTTGGGATGGAGAAAGGGAGAACTGAGATACAGGCCTGAGCTCCTAGGAAGATGGAAGATGGATGGGATCACCATCACCACCACCTGCTTTGATCTCTCACCATCAGAAATTCTCAGGCAAAGCAGTGGAAAATGTAACTGGTTTCCCGTACTTCCAAGTGAATGAATTTAAAAATAAATATTTTGATTTTTTCTGTAATCATGAGCGTTTGTGTTTCCTACCTGGAACCCTTCAGGGGTAGGGTGGTCTATTAAATTTAATCAATCAATCAATCAATCAATCAATTAATTAACAACAACAACAACAACCACCCCCGACAAGAAACTGTGAATCCACAGCTATTATAAATCAACTGTCCTTGTTTATACAGTTAGGCAGACCCTGAGAGATCACCAGGACAATTTGTTAGGCATGTGGACTTCAAAAATTGTTGTTTTAAATTCATTTTGCAACATCAGGGTTATATGAAATATTGTTTCATTCAATTTTGGCCGTATTGTTTCATAAATTGGTTTCAGCCCATCATTTCCTTTGGGGAAATACAGTCTGCTGCCTGAGCACCCACTATTTAAGGGAATAAATATTGGGATTCCGCTCCTTGTTCCCTACTAATGATGCTTCAGGTTCAAAATTAGTTGGAAACGGGTGGCTCAGGGCACCTTTTTAAAGGGGATGTAAAATTATACCCTTTTGTACAATTCACTTCAACTTAGAGGGTCTCACAATAAGAATATTTTGCAACAAGTTTTAATACCAGAGCTCAAACACATACATTCAAAACCGCAAACAGCAAATTAAAACTTAAGGCCAGAAGGAGAGATCACTGAGGGGCACACCAAGTAGAACACCATTTTTTTAACCTGCCAACAGAAGACAGTGATGGAAGGGAACTCCCTGAGTAAGGAGTCCCACAATCTGATCTAGTCTAGCTGCTACCCCCCACCCCCCAAGGGAGGGAAGGGGAAAAGGTTGGCAGCCTCTTCCTGGAAGAGGCCTGGCCAAGTTGTAGAAGTCAAGAGGAGGGCTGGTCACTCAGGTCAGCTGCAAGGTGGCAACTGCTAAGCCTGGCCAAGTTGCACGAGTTGTGCAGGGGCTGCTGCTGAGCCCAAGCAAGTTGCAAGCTATCAAGCTGCTGGACCTGGGGGAGCTGCACAAGTTGCACAGTAATAGCTCACTGAGGAAAGTTGTGTGGTGGCTGTTGTGGTTTGGGGGTGAGTCACTCAAGTCGCCTGGTAGTGAGTCACTCAGTGGTTGTTGCTGGGGCTGACCCTAATGAGTCCCCCATCAAGGGCAGCAGGGAGGTCAGCAAGGGTGGACTGGAGACCTCCCCCCGCCCCGAAACCAAGTCTGCAGAGCTGGCAATATTGCTGTGCAGCCTCACTGTCATGCTGTGTGTCATGGTGGCTGGGGTTGATGCTATGCTATGTTCTATTTCCCTCCTGCAGGTGCCTTCTGTAACCCTGAGGTTTTGAAGAACTGTTTCAGTGAATGCTGGTCTGTTTTGTTTCACACGGGGGGGGGGGGGGGGGGGGGGTGCTGTTACATGTTATCAACTGTTCTGAGGGAAAACCATTCTCTTGGCCAAGGGGTTGTGGATTACAAATTGGTACAGTGGATTATCTCTGGAGAGGATGTTCCAGCTGCTTGGTACTTGGAATATGGGTGCCATCCCATAGATTACAAATCAACACAATTGATAAACCCTGGGGGCCCCCCTGCTCCAGATGGCCCTGAGAAGGATCAGGTTGGTATGGAGAGGATTGATGCCATCTGGGAGACCCTTGTAGAGAATCTGAATTGCGCTGGGCAGACTGGTCCAGGCCAGAGAGGATCTTGCCCAGCAGCAAGAATCCTGAAAGGAAAGACACAGGGCTCAAGTGTGGCTAGCCCCTGCGGCATGCATGGCAACTGTGGGATCTTCGGATAAGGGGTCCGAGTCAGACACGGTGAGGCAGATCCCTGGGCGCGAGAAAAACTCGAGTACGAGGAGAAGTTCCAGCAAATGCAACATGAAATGGAACTTTTACAAGGCAGAGCTCAAACCACACAGGTACAACTGACACAGCTGATCAATGATCCTGAGGGCAATGCCCCAGTGGGGGCTGCAGGCCGGTGGATCTCAAGGCTCAGCACCAACTGGGACCATCCCAGCAGGAATCAGTACCCAGGGACAGGTACTGATTCAGATCCTACTCATGCCCACTCCCGCACCAGCACGGAGATGGATGATGGTGTGCTTCAACGGATCACCGCAACTATTACTGTATTTTCTGATTCAAGTGGATGCCCATATGCAGGATTATGGCCAGCAGTACCATAGCGAAGTAGAATGGGTCCATGATATGGGAGCACTCCTGGAGGGAGCGGCTGCAGATTGGTACATGGAACTCTTTCATTGTCAGGCGGATGAACTGTGCACCCAGGTTTCTGAGAGCTCTCTGCAGTAGGTTCGGAAATCCAGTTATGGGGGAGCAAGCTAAGTGTCGAGATCCCCTTGACCAGACAATAAGACACTTGTAGGATCACAAAGGTTTCTTTATTGCACACATAAGTCAGATCAGGTACAGTTTCAAAGACAGCTTCATCAGATAGACAGAGCTGTGAATCATATAAGCAGAACTTCCCCCTCCCCCTCCCCTCCAGATAGCGAGCAAGAGAGTGAAAGTAGTTTTGAGAAAATGGCTTTCACTTCAGAGGCCGCCGCCAGGGAGAGCAGATAAAACACCTGGCGTTTGTCAGGCAGCGAGCTAGCAAGCAGAAGAATTCACACAAAGCAAAACCCACAAAATCCAGGCCTGACACTAAGTGGGAGAGCAAGAAAATGTGTCAAGGAAATAAGTCGTTTGTGGAGTTTTCAGAACAGTTCCATGCGCTGGCTAGCAGAATTCCTCCCCATGTAGGTTTTCACACTGAACTGTAAAATTCAGTTTTGCCACATGCAGATGTTTGATTTTCAAACTGTAACATTTAATTCTAGCTTTAATTTTTCCTCTGCATTGGGTCCGATACAAACAAGACAAGCCTTTTCTTTGTCAAAGGATCTCCTGTTCCTGTAAACTGTCTCCTTCAGTGTTTTGATGTGGAATTAATGGTTGCCAGTTACAGGACAACTCCTGACAGTTTAGGCAGCTTATCTGTTTTGATGGATGCACTGAGTGGTGTCAACTGGTGAAGATGACTTATAATAAGTCTAGGTAGAGTAGACCAAGGACACCTTTTCTTTCAAAAACACACAATTAATTCAGGGAACCCACTACTGAAAGAGCAGCAGCACTTAAACTTTGCAAACCTGAGAGTCCCTGCTTCAATCTACAGTATTTTGTGAAGTAAGGTTGCCACCATCCCAGTCATTTCCACATGATAGTACTTATACAAATCTAAAGACAACCAATCAAACGGATCATCATGAGTTTATTTTGCACCTAATTGCTTTATTATTAGCTTGTCTGGGTCAGACTATGAAAATATTTTGGAACAGGTAATTCTACAAGGCCATTTTTGCACGGTCCAAATCTCCTCGGGTGAGCACAGAAAATATCCCTGTGCAGCCGAAAATTCCGCACAGTTTGTGAAGCTGCACAGGGTCTGCCCTGGTGTTGCTCCATGATATTTACCTTAGCCTGGAATTTTAAAAAATCACCACTTTGGAGGTTCTTTTTAAAAATCCCAGCTTGCGCCTGATCTCCCTGCCTGACATTCATGCAAGCTGCCACTCAAAAACAACAGCCAATCAGAATGCAGGACACCAAACAAGCTCACAGGTGCTTGCAGCAGCCACTCAAAAGCAACAGCCAATCAGAACAATCACTTGGTATATTTTCCTCAGTACAAGCTTTATTTTAAATCAATTAGCAGACTTATTCACTAGTCTTCTCCCTCTTACAGCAAAATCTGAGAATTACCTTGGCTGCCATTGCTGCCTGGGAGAGGGGCTAGCTCAGTGCTGGCATCCAGCCAAGCAGGCGTGACCATTCTGCTGCCGACTTGAGCACATGACGTGAGTGGAAGGGGTGGGGCTGTGGCCTTATAAGGGCAGACCACACATTCCCCTGCCTCTCCCAGGTTTCTCAGTCCTGCAGTAGTCCCAATCAAAGTGTGTGTGGGTGGAAATGGGGAGAGAGTAGTGATGCCCATTCAGGAGGATAAGGATTCCATCCTCATGGCCATCAATACGTATTTTCTGTTATCCATTCTGAATGAATTGCCTGCCATTAGGCGCTCCTTCAAGAAGAAAAGGCTCCCTATCCACTCTCTCCACGCATAGTTTTATAAGCCTGTATCACTGGCCCTTTCTCTACGAAGAAGTCTCAGACTCTTTAAAGAGCCTTTGCTCCTAGGAAGGGTGCTCCAATCCTTTAGTCATTTTGGTCTCTCTCTCCTGTACATTTTACAACTCTGCAATATTGTTTTTGAGATGCAAGGCAAGAGCTATATACAACATTTTCGTTAAGCTATCCATTACAGCTCCTTTCTTCTCTGTCTTGACCAGTTCAGACTCCACCAGCATCCATTTCAAACTGGGTTTTGTTTGTTTGTTTGTTACGTTCCTATGTGAATCATCTCACATCTACAACTTGTATCAGGTCTTAAGCTCCTATCATATGTTTACAGCTCACCCTCCTGCAAAATAGTGTATAACAGAGAATTCCTCATGCCTCAACTCACGTATACAAAGAGAACACCACAGAACAGTCAGTATCCAAACTTCCCGATTGAGATGACTGGTGTGTTTTCTGAATTACATCATGTGAATGGGCTGTCAGGATAAAACTACTAAAAGAGAAAAGGGCAGTTAAGTTAGCTCCTGTTAAAAGAATGGGATGATTACTGTTTCTCAGATACTCAACAGGATAACCTAGCAGATAAGTTCCAAAGGGACATTTTTCACTATCTCACTAAGGCCAAGACTGCATCCATGTGAGTGAATGCATCATATTAGACAGAAATAAATGTTAACTCTCAAAAATACAAAAGCTCACAGACCTTTTCCTCTCAGAGAGATACATCCTCCACCATAGAACCATAGAATTGGAAGAGACCACAAGGGCCTTCAAGTCCAACCTTCTGCCCTGCAGGATACACAATAGAAGCACTCCTGACAGATGGCCATCCAGCCTCTGTTTAAAAACCTCCAGAGAGACTCCACCACACTCCAAGGTAGTACATTCCACTGTTGAATAGCCCTTATTGTCAGGAAGTTCTTCTTAACATCCTGGCACCCTACTCTTTGTCCCAATCTCTGGAGCACCAGCAAACAAGCTTGCCCCATGGCATCCCTTCAGATACTGAAATATGGCTATCATGTCACCCCTTCAGGGGGATGCTATCCAGGTGACTGAGATGTATTCCCAAGCCAATGTGCCCAGTTGAAACAACAAATTGATGCTGCTAGAAAGATATATGTGACCAGCCTGCCATCTGTACATTCTTTCCTTGATCTCTGCATTAGGTCTTCTCACACTTTGTAGACAACTAGGCTTCCCCTGGCACCTCTGTCCCATGAGAACTGTATTACATCTGTTACCTTGTAGGGTAGGAAGCCAGGTGGCTTTCTCAAACTATCTGCTGCCAATCTTGGGGCGCCTACAGGAGAGAAATGGGGGGATAAATCCAAACTACTACTACTACTACTTCTTCTTCTTCTTCTTCTTCTTCGACGATTACGACGACGACGATGATGACTACTACTACTACCACCATGCAGTGAGTCACATACAGGGTTGCTTTGGAGAAAATTTAAGATGTCATGTTGTAGCTAAACAACTGCAACAGATTCCAAGGGACTGTATCATTATTTTAGCAATTTAGTAATTTATTACACAGAATACTTTTTTCAGGCTTTATTTGAAACGTTGTATGCATAATGATTTATTATTTTAAAACAATCCTATTGATTAAAACATTGGTTCCACTGACCCAAAAACATTGCATAAGTCGATCCAGCAATGTGCTTTGGAATGATGTGCACTAAATCAATGTTGCTTCAGGGATTTGGTTTTTAGAAAACAGTGAAATATGTTTGCTGGCTTTTATTGCAAATGAAGTTTTCCTTCACATGTGTGCACCACCAATAAGAACAGCCATGATGACAGCACTTTTCTTTGAAAATCCTCATTTAAGCCATGTGTGGAAGAAAATAAACTGTACTCCACAATTTTACAAACATCTGGGAGCATAAATATGGAATAATCCTGCCCAAATCAACAGCAATGCTTGTGGGTCAACCCCTAAAAAAATCAGGAGTAATCTGAATGTACAGAAAAGGTCTATAGGCACAGAAACAGCCATTATGGAAGGCCTTACTTCAGAGGATGAGACTGAGGGTTTATCTAGTCCAGTGGCACAAACTTTATTCCAGCATGAGCTTCCATTAGCTCCTCCCACCAGAGTATGAAACATGCATTCATAGAAGGTCAAAACAATGTGTTGGCATAATTTGTTTTAGCCTGGACACTCATTAGGTATCTTTCTGTTCTTTGTAATTTCACGTACACCAAGGATGAATGTGCCTCCACTGAAATTAACTCTGACTGTCATAAAGTTTGGTCCAGTTCATTTTGTAGTTACAGATTAAAGTGTGCTCCCATCTGTAATTATCGAGTGGAGAACCGCTGAGTGTTCTGGGCCACTGCTGTCATTGCATATGCCGTTCAGCTGAAATCTTTGTGGGGACCAGTTACCCACTGGGAACTCAGAAGTATCCTAGGTTGGATGGGGTCTGTTATTTTGTGGTAATACTCCTTTTTCATATTGTGGACCAAAAAAGGTGATCTTTATGTTTCTGGCAGACCTGTTAGAGACTGGCCACTTCTGAAAACAAATGGCTGAGCGTAGTCTGATCCAACAAGGCAGATCTTTGAACCAACACCCCCCACCACCACCACATATTCTTCAAGAGCCAATACAAATTGGAGTGTATGAGACAATAAAAAGCGCTTCAGACTTTGCCCTTGTAAGTTACAAATAGTATTCCAATGGACTGTGAATCTTGTACCACTGCATATAATTTAGATTCCCTTAAGGAAAATGTATGTGGGATTCAACACTCAAGAATGAGCAATTAACAGAAATCAGCTAGAATCTAAGAGGCAGCTGACTCCCTGTAATCCCTTTCCCAATTTCTTTTTTGCCTTTTAAAACAACCTCCTCTCTTTTAATTTATTTCAAAAATTATATTCTTTTTCACAAGTACTCCTTTGTCTTTTTTCTCTCAAAAAAACCATTTCCCTTTCAACAGCACCAGCGGGAAGATGCTGCTTTTTCCCGTCCCCTCCACTGACCTTCCCGTCCAGCGCTGCTCTGGAGGGCTTGGAGGGACACACCCAAGCTGCCTTCTGACCCCTGGAGGTTGGAGAGCAGCATGGGCGTGTCCCTCCAGCCCTCCAAAGCAGCACTGGACGGGAATGTCAGTGGAGGGGCCGAACTGGAGGCTGCCTCTCTGGTTCAGCAGAACTTTGGGGCTGCTTGCACGCTATCGTGCAAGCAGTCCCTGAGCCTCCACCGGCATAATTTATGCTGGTGGAGGTGCGTTTCCGCCGCCATGCAGAAACAGCCAAAGTTTTATTGGGGAATGATTACTTTCTATTCAATCTACCATTGTGAATTCTAGTACTTGGGGCAATACATCTGGCATTACTGCTACATAATCAATAGTGCTTACTGAGACAGGGTAAATGGGCTGCCTGAATTATCAAATTTTGCACCATGTAAAATATTCAAACTGTATAAAGAAAATATCTCCAAAAGTTTAAGTCCTGCTTGGTTAATAGATTGGTCCTGGGCACAACGATCCAAGAAAAAAGCTACCTGGACATCAATGCCTGAAGTCAGTTCAGAGTGTCCTGGCCATATCCTGGCATTAAAATCATACAGTATCTATTTAGTAGAGTACATTGGAAAGAAATGAGTGTGGACTAATGATGACAGTGACACCAAATCCCACTTTGGTTGACCTTCTTTCAAAATGCTGACTGAGAATGCTGAATGCTGAGTCATCGGCTTGGATCCTCCGATCTGTGCATTGGAAGGCAGCCTGACAACGGCAGGCCCAGCAGCAACCGGCCCTTTCAGTCAATAAACAGAGGTGGTTGTCTGTATGGTTCAGCCCCAGACACCATCACAGGGAATGCAGACAGATGAGTCAGGCACAGGCGGGAGACACCCAGGCCGGCGAAAGCCACCAGCCGGAATGTCCAGATCACTGCCAAAGCACAGAGTTCTGCAAATATCTTAAGTTACAAAATAAAAGGCTTTACTGTAACACAAACAACAACTGGGTCACTTTTTTGAGAGCTGGTCGAGGGAAGTGGAGCCTGCAGACTGGACTAGAACAGCCGCTGGGAAATACCTCTCCCTGAAGGCTGCCCCAGTCCTGACATGACCCGGCTTTTTCAGGCGACTGTCGTTTAAATCTAAAAAAGATCGATTCACAGATTTCCAAACATACTTCAACTGTCAAGAAGTCCAGTTTGAAGGAATCCTCAAACTTTCTTACAATAGAGGGGAATTGCACCATCTTTTTTGGCAATGCAGATCAATATGCAACCTCGTGGCAGAACTCTTTCCCACATGCTAAGCTGGAGATCAGTATTGGTGCACCATGTATAGATAGATAGATATTTATTACGGCCTTTAGGCCAGCCAATAGTTTAAGATCAGAGTACATGTGAATACATGTGAATACATAGCATTCCATTTATACAAAAATATAATATAAATTGTAAAATCCATTATAAGATCTATTGATAAATAACATTAACTTCAGGCATTATTACAGTCCTCGTCACACAGTACAGCTCTTTGTCTTAATAAGGAACTATGCTTGTTGTGTACCAGTATACAAAATTTAGCTACCTTCTGTGAAATGGCGGAAACACGATCTTCCAATAGCATTTTTACAGAATCTGTATCTGAGTTATCTATGACGAGTTAACAATGGTTGGATCAACAGCTCCCTTTCACCTTCGTGTAACTTGCAATGCAGTAAGATATGTGTCATTGAGTCTACTTCCCCTGAGACGCACACACAGGTTCTCCTGTGCCTTGGAATATTTTGGAATCGTCCCATCAGATTAGCTGACGGGAAGGCATCGAAGCGAGCCCCAGAAAAAGCCCATCGGCTTCTTGCTGACGTTATATCGGATAGATAAGGTGCAGCTGAAATACCTAGCCATGATTTTAGTGGTTTATATAGAACAGGTAGCCGGGGGGAATCTGTTTGCATCTCGATGTCAGTAAGGCGTTGGTGGACCATACCCATTGCTCTGCTGTTTCCAATCTCCAAAAGTTGCATTGGATCAGTGCACCATGTATACTGGAAAACACACACTAAAAGAGAACAGCACAATCCACATCCTTGGACTGCACGGTGGTGTGGCCTCCAATGGACTTCCTGGAGCCACGGAGAGGGAGAAAAAAGCAAAAACCCTCCCTGTCACCAGAAAGCCCTCCATTGAAGCCAATGGACTTATGCCACCCCAAAATAGCCTCAACTATTAGCCTGGCAAGACAGTTAATTTCCACTGGTTGTGGAGGGTTTTCCAAGCTGTGTGGCCGTGGTCTGGAGGATCTTGTTCCTAACATTTCGCATGCATCTGTGGCTGGCATCTTCAGAAGTGTATCACAGAGGGAAGTCTGTTACACACTGTGTCCAGTGAGAAGGGAATGTTTTATTTAAAAAAACATTATACCCCACTAACTGTCTCTTAATATCTTCCACTTTCTGTTTTAAGGCTCGTTTTTCCTGGTCTCTGCCTAGCCTGAGTAATTTGTGTCAAGAGAAGCCTAGACTTGCCATTTTATTCCTACGGTCAGGGAAAACACTCTATGGCAAACTGCATCTGTTAGTCCTGCCCTCTGGGTTGCCATAAGTTGGCTGTGTCTTGATGAAGAGAGCCAACGTGGTGTAGTGGTTAAGAGCAGTGGAGTGTTTGGAGAAATGGGTTTGATAATTCTGTTTTTCTGTTTTTGTTTATTTGTTCATTGTTTGTTATAAAGGTTGGGAAAGTATTGTAGGTAAAGATGTTTCATTTTCTTTTTTTCTTGAAATATAGATTGGAAAGAGAGGAGTTTAAACTGCTCTTTTAGATTAAGGATTTTGGATCTCTCTGTTAGTTTTCTTTCAAGGGGAATAGATAAAGTAGTTATAGGAGTCTGAAGGGTAAGTAGAAAGTGCAGGAGAGGGAAATATGGGAAGGAGGGAGGCAAAATAGCAGGGCAACTGTATTTTGGTGATGTTTTAATTGGGGGAGTTCAAAGAGATAGACAATTAGATATGTTTGTAATATGTTAACAATTGTAAACAGTTTTTGGTTTCTCTCCTTATGTTATCATATTAAATCAATCAATATAATTATATATATTAAAAAGAAATAATACACTACCTTTCGGTATATCGCTTTTTTAATACTGTAAACGGGCATTATTTAAATTCAGAGGCGGAGCGAGGGGGAACTGCACCTGGGGTGCGCAGAACCTGCGCCCCTGCCGCAGTACTGCCCACCCTTCTCTGGAACGCCATGCCCCCGGAATGCCCAGGCCACGCCCCCACCGTGTCACGCCCCACCCGGCCCCGTTGGCCCCACCACCATCGGAACCTGTTGTTAAAATTTTTGAATCCCACCACTGCCTGTAGGCATCCCTTGACATATGCAAACTAAAATAAAAACCATAGTTCAGCTGCCGGGGGGGGGGGGGGCTCTGTGACAGATATTAGGCTCTTATTCCCTGGCAGGTTTTGTTGGGGGACAGAATGGCACAGAATGACTGGCCGCCACTCACTGGCAAGCAGTCTGCAGTCTCTCCTCCTGGCATTTGGTAGGCACCGCTGCGAGTTTCTTTGTAGCCCCAGGGAGCCTGTCATCGGGGAAGCCTGTTTGCAACTGGGAGGGAGAGCGAGGAGTCTGGATGGAAAGTTACTTTCTCTTCTGCTTAGCTGAAACAAGTAGAGGTGCCCTGCCCAGGCCAGATGGCTGCTTATCTCTTCCTTTGACCTTGGAGTTCTGTCTCACCATTTTACAGCGTTCCCTTGTAGTTGGGTAGCGCAGGAAAAGTTGGGGATGAGCACTGGGGGTTGATATATTGGGGGTTTGGGAAAAGACCATTTAGAATTGGCTTTTCTTCTGCTAGCCACTGATGCTTTCCAATAAAGTCTTTTGAACCGATGGTTTTGGAATTTTGTTTGGTCTCAAATCAGGGCTTGACACCCAGAAAGCTGAAAAACTCTAGTACTTTTTAAAAGCTGGTGACAAAAAGAAAAAACCTCCTGGAAGCCATGCCAATGAAACCATTTTAATGGTTGTAAACATGCGAGAGTGGAGATGAGAATCATTTCAGGTGCACTTTTGGAAAAACCCTGTGTTGGCTCCTGTCAAGGTGATGCACACTGTCATCCAGGAAGGGAGCACAGTTTTTTTTAGTAGCACCAAGCCTCTATTGGCATATAGGGAGCACAGTTGTTTATGGATGTTGTCTCATGCAGTAAAAACTCTGTGTTTATCAATTCACCGGGAACAAACAAGCTCTTGGTGGAGGAGATAAGCCAGGTGTAAGGTTGTGGTTCAACCTTGACAGGGCTCCTGCTGTAGTTTCTGGCGGGGCGCCCAGAATGGTTATCAGTTGCTGTCTGCTTGCCTGTGTGAACTTCTGTGTGAGAAACTGAATTGTTTACTGTTTTTCTGTTCTTGGCGGGAACATGTCTGAAGCCTGTAAAAGCGGCTGCTTGAGTCCTGGGGAGCCAGTTTCCGCATTGTCTGTCTTTGACTAAGAATGCCAGCTCAATAAAGAACTTGATACAGTTGCTTTTGACTGGACTTTACTGGTTCTTTACACCAGGCAGCGATCAATGATGCAGGCGCCCCGCCCCCCGCCCCGCCCTCCCTGCAGCAATGCCAAGCTGGTAGCGGCAGAGCAGGCAGCAGGTCCGGGCTGAGCAAGCATGGCCACCCCCCACTGGCTGCACTGCCTTCTCAGCACCAGCTGATCTGATTAACCGGGAACCCCGGCTCCCCACGGTTGTAGTCTTCATTTGAAAAAGACTGTTCTGAGAAACTCTTCTGACTCAGACAGATCCCAAGTCAGTCAACCCATGGGAGATTAACAGAGCTGCTGGTTAGCAGATCTTTTGCTGAAATATGAGAGCACCACATACCATAAACTGAGGAGTGTGGCTGAAATCTGCTTCATACATGCAATACTAGGAATTCTGCCCACGCAGAATTGAACCCTGTCCTGAAGCACATGAATCCACTGCGCAACCTGCCCACTAATGTCAACACGCCCCCCGCTTCGGCCCCCACTTCTTTGATGCTTTGTCGCCAGCCAGACGGGGAAAGAGATGGCCGGGTTGTGTGGACCTTCGTCCGGTTCAGTCCCGGTCCAGTCCAGTTCCGGACTGAAGGCTTTCCAGCTTCTGCCAGCTGTTCTGACTGGATGGGAGGGGGCTGGTCCCAGATTTCCCCGCCCTTGATGCTGACATCCTTTGCAGGGATGGAGTGGCCCCTTCCCGAAGACGTGGCTCATCCAAAGGCTGTCCAGAGCGAAGCCCCCCCCCCACCAGCTCCTTCATGCCTGCCTTTTCTCAGCTCTGACGGTCACGCTTCCAGCGCCCCCCCAAATCTATTTACCCCCAAACATATTTGCTCTTTGCCTTCTGTAAGGATGTCACATTGTCTTCTCCTTAATGGCAAGCTGAGAGGGAATGATCTGGATCCCACAAAGAGGGGTCACTTTCTTCTCCCCAGGAAAGGGAACGCTTTCAAAGGCGCAGGCAGGAGGGGGAGGCGGGCACTCCCCCGCTCCCCCCACCCTCTCTGTGCTCTCTGAATTGTAACTCTACAACAGACTGGCAGGCGTCGAGGGCTTCCCATCCCGCGAGTGGGAAAGAAGGGGGTGGGGGTGGAGGAAGAGAAAGCCCAGCGGTGGATCCCACATGCAGCTTTGCTGCGCAGCGCCCGGGTCCCAATAATCAAAGGCAGAAGGGGAAGATCCAATATAAAAAAGGAGGAGACGAAGAAACGACTTCTGAAAACAAACCAAAAGAATTCCTTGCCACTGACTAGGTTAGAACCAGCCACCTTTCACATGGCAATGCAAGGCTTAACTAGCTGAGCTACAAAGCCATTGCTGGCTGAAAGGGGGAAATAATAGCCTTTAAATGAATGCAAGGTTTACTTCTCCCTTCTCCTTTGCATTGCTATGTAACCGGCCACACGTTACTTCAAACAGACGTCAATCTCGGCACCACAAAAAAAAAAGCTGCGCACGCATCCCACTTACCCCACTGCTTCCTTATTGGGCAAAAGGCTCCACGTCACTACCAGGGGCAGGAAACTCAAACCCGGAGTCACCCCTGACTTCCCCACTGCCCCACGCTATGTGCGTGGTTTTCAAAATGGTGCTGTAAGGAATTCCATAGAAGCAGAAATAAAAGGCTTTTGGGTGTAAAAGACCGTTTATTCAGACATCCTAGAAAGCTCACGTACACGCCGTGGCAGGAATAACATTTCCCGCCAGAAGCACAGGTTAGAGTAACTTCTATCCATCCTCCATCCCTCCTCCCGGCTTCCCATATGGGGAATGGAGGTCTCCATCTCCCTCGTAAGAGATAAGCGTCTCCGCCGGGCAGAAGCTGGCCCAATCGCCCGGGTTGTGGAATGTAGTCAAGGCCAGGTGGCTGACCACCCGGGCCTTCATCAACAACACCACATCATCAATCCTTTTTTTTGCACTCTGCCTCCCCTTAAAAGACTTCTCCCCCCCCAGGTTTGTGCGGGAAAAGGTGCTGATGGAAAGCAGAAATGAGGGCGGGGGCGTCAATATTTTCGAATAGACCCATTTTGATTATTATAATTCCAGAGGAATAATCTCCTAACCCAAGAGACTAAATATTGTAAGCTATGCGATTAAAAGCCGGTGAGTCCAGGATGGCGCCAATTTCGTGAATAATGCTTGTGGCCATCAATAATAGTCGGTGGGGGTCTCTCCGGGCGGGTATCGGCCAGGCATCGGAAACGGGAGCCTCCTTTGGAGTAAACTGGAAAATTGGAAGACAGGATGGATATTACTAAGAGAATTAGGCAAGTCCAAAACGGCAGTGATCATCATTAATCACTTTTAGTAATCTGAAAAGGTCCTGTACTCTAATCTTTTGCCTAATTTTGAAAAAATTTTACGCATCGCCTCTGAGATTTTTGGTAGACAAATACACCCAGGCCTCACACGCAGAGGGAAATCGAAGCGTGCTTCTATCCGCTTGAAGCTTTGGGAGTCTTTAGCCTGTTTGTAAAGCAGTCTGGACTCATTTTCCACCCTCGCCAGAGATGAAATCCACTGCTGAAACTCCGGTGGGTCCAATAAGCTTCCGCAGGTAGTTGGCGCAACGGAGGGAAGGAGCCACTCCAGACACAATTCTCAAGGGGTTTTTTTTTTGTACCGCTATGAACCGCATTATTATAGGCGCGTATTCTGCAAACGGAATTAGGCCTTCCTCCGCACCAATTGTCTTGGTGGTAAATTGCGGTGTAACAACGTAAATACTCGCTCCAGGGTTCTGTTCATTCTCTCTGACTCCACCGCCACTTTGAACGCGGGTAGGGGGCGGCAATCGCTGGGGCGGCCCCCAACAAACTCTAGAAAAGCTTTCTCAGCAACTTTGAAATCGAATGGGTAGCCCAAGGGTCGGAGACGCACCTTAACGGGCGGAGTGTAGACGATAAATATGCTGAATGAACAGACGCTGCTTAATCTTAGGAGCTGAGGTGGGATGGAAGTACATGGGATGAAATGGGCTTGTTTGGAAAATAAGTCCACGCACCACCCACAGGTGGACCGTGGTTGCCATGACATTCTGGCAAATCTGTAATAGTAAATCCATGGAGATGACTTCCCAGGGCGGGAGGCCACCGGGAGAGGTTTCCAACAGACCATGCGGGGTTTTCCCTGAACGCTCTTGGCTTCCGCACAAACAGAGCAACCTTTTAATATACGCCTCTAATCGTTCCCGCGATCGCTACCACCAAAATTGGGATCGGTCCATGGGCCAAATGCAGAGTTTTGAGAAAGCCAAAATCGTCCAGCTTGAGCTGGGGCACTCATGACAGGCCTCGCAGAACCTGCTTACTGGGAGGGGGGGAGGCATGCGTACCAACAATCCCCCCCGCCGCCAAAACAATTCCATTCTCCAAATGCAATTGGGAGTCACTCCTTCCTCCGCCGGTGGTTTGCGGCAGCCCCGCACTTCGAGTCTCGAAGTTCTCAGAGGAAAGGAGAGACCAGGCTGGGAATGGGCGGAGAAGGAGGGGTGGACGCCTGAGATCGGGTGACAGCCAGCCCCAATTGGGGAGGGAGGGGAGAGAACAGTGCACGGAATGTCCCGTAAGGCAGCTCCACCCCCCCTCCCCGGGTAGGCGCGTAGAGCCGCATCAGCCAGCGCTTCTATTGGTGTTTCCGGGAAAATGGACCGTGGAAAGCAGAAACGCCAGGAAAAGAAAATCGCCCGAACGGGTTGCTTTCGCGGACATCTTGAGTGGGGTGCGAGAGGGCTGCCAAGTTCTTGTGATCCCACCGTAAACTTGAAAGGGGTGTTTAGCCCTCTTCCAGCCAGTGGCGCTCAAGTGGAGAGCAAGCTACCTTTGATGGTCCGCAGTCTCCTTTGTATCCCCTACAGTCCAGTTGGAGCTCCAGCACCAGAGAATTTTCTTTGATAAATAAGACATTGACGGAACCAGCCTATCATACTTTATTTCTCTGCAACATTGTGGTTGCCCTCTAAGCGCTTTTGTCCGAGTAGCATCCACGCGAACCACAAATGGGTAAGATCTGGATCAGGGTGCTTCAGGATAGGTTCGTAGTAAAAGCCAGATTTCAAAAGCTTCGGAAAAAAGGCTGTTAGTCTGACATTCTTTTAGACCAGGAAAGTGGGGCAAAATTCCCGGGTTTGCGCAGTCAGTGCGGATCTTTACCTTTAGGTGCTGGGTAAGAGGTCTGTGAGTGGGAGAGTCAGTTCAGCGAATTGGGGTATAAAGTCACGATAGAAATTAGCGCAAAACCCAAAAAAAGTATTGGAGCTCCTTTCGGTTGGTGGGGCAGTAGCCATTGGAGGACTGCATCAATCTTAGCAGGGATCCATATTTGTAAGCCCTCGGGCGAGATCCGTAACCCAAATAGTCAATAGAGGTTTGCGTGGAAATTGCAGCACTTGGAAAGTTTGGCAAAGAGGGAGTTGTTGGAGCAAACGCTTCAATACTTCCTAACCAACGCCCATGCCCTCCATGGTTTTGGCGGTAATAAATTCAGCAAAAAACGTCATCTAAGTACAATAACTACTCCCTTGTATTAATAAATCATGGAGAACTTCTGCTGATAAGGGCCATAAAGTCTGGGGCCCCACTTTAACCCGTAATGGCGGATTATTAAGTATTCCAAACTGTCCAAACTTCGTGCATTAAATGCAGTCAAGTGTTCCATAACCTTCTGCAATTTTGACCTTGTAGTAAGTTACACTCAAGTCCAACTTAGTAAAGATGCCCCCTGCCCAACGCCGCCTAAAAAAAGGTCCTTGATTAATGGCAAAGGGTATTTATTGGACAGGAGAGACTGCATTGGAGTCCCTTCGGTAATCTGTGCAGAGCCGCAGAAGAGCCATCTTTCTTTCTTTTACAAACAATACAGGAGCAGCATCTGTGTGTTTGGTGGTTCGGGCCGTGATGAACTCCGGCCTGATAGGTTCCTTTGTCTTAAGAAGGCACGAAGTCTTCCTTCTCATTGGGACCTGCATGCGTAGATCTCTACTCTTTGGGCAGTTGCGCCCCTGGCTGTATTACGCATTTTGCAGTCAGGTAGTCTCTTTGGCGTGGTGGTAACTGATCGCATTCTTGCTCCTGAAATAATTCTGGCTAAATCTTGGTAAGCCGGGTGGAATGCCGGTAGAATCGGGAGCTACTCATCTAGATGCCGCGGCATCAGCTGATGAGTTTGCTGTCAGGGTGTCAGAGAAGCCGAAAGTTTTCCCCCAATTCATGTGTTCACCGCGAGGGAGGGTCAGTGAATTCTAAGATCCTTTCTTTCCAAAATGAATTCTTGTCTATGCAACAACAACCATGGTATGCCCAGAACAATGGAGTGTTTAGTCACTGGCATGCCAGAATAAAACTAATTTTCTCCCAATGGTCGGGCGCAGCGGAGTAGAGAAACCGGTTATGCGCTTTGAACTGGGCCGGTCCTTCGCTCCCGAAAGAGGACTGCCGCCCATTTGGGTGAAATGGTATGCGCGTAGCCAGGGGGACTTGGTCTAGACCTCCAGTTCCTCCGCCACCCAATGAGCGCATTAAGCAATGGGAGCAGCCAGGAATCTACAAGGGCTGGAGGCTATAAATACGAAAGTATGTTTAGCGGGTTGGCCAGAAACGCTTTGATTGTAATGGGGGCTTGCCTCACTCAACACCGCTGCCTGGAGTCGGAACCCATGTCCATGGGGGCTGAAGAAAGGCAAACAGCTGCTTCCCCTCCTCCGGTCACCTTCGATAATCTGCCTTGGACGAGCCTGTTGGGGGCGTGCCCGGATTTATATGCGGGTGGGCTTGGCAGATGGGGTGCGCGCGCCGCCGGATGCCGGTTGGCTTCTGTTTTTTCGGGCAGTTACGCCAGATGACCTGGTCCTCCAGCAGTAAAAGACACAATCCCAGTCGGGCGACGGGCGCCGGAGGGTGGTCTCGGTAGGGGCGGCTTGGGTTTGGCTTGGTGGTCGCAGTGGTCGCCGTAGTGGCGGGTTTTGGGCGGTGGGCCCCCCGGCGCCGAAAGCTGTTTATTCCAAACGCAGGAGCGCCCATCACCTGGGATCCCAATTGCATCCAATCAGCGATAGTAGCGGGGGATCCAATTAAAAACACCGCTTTCTTTACGCAACTTGCCGCCGACAGCATCCGGAGAAGTTAATATTCGTGATTTCCATGCGCTTCAGGCCACCTCTGTGGGAGGGAGTCGAGCAGCCGCCGCCACGAAATTCACCGCAAGCAAATTTCTGCAAACGAAGCCGTGTTGCCTTGCTGAATAGGATTTGATGGTGCGGATAGCTTCATTTTCAGCACCCGATCTTGGAAGCGAGCCTCTTAAGGCTTGGAGGAAATGCGGGCACCGCGGCGTAGTATCTTCTATCTTGCAGGTTCAAAAAGAGTCACAAACCAGTCGGCTGGCCGCCCTATCCAGGACTGAGCCGATGTCCCGTGATTTTTCGGCTTCAGACCGGGTATATATAATCGGCCAATATAGTCCTCCAGCTATGTGGGCATCATCGAAGCTGCAAGCATGAAGTAGGGAAGTTTTGGAAGCCGGGTCCCATCGAAACGGGCAGGTATTGAGGTCTGTAGTATCCCCTCTCCATCGGGTTCCTCTCTTGGCGACCGCGAGGGGCTGCCGGTTACAGCAGGTGGTTGAGCAGGTTGAGGCAGCGGTTGCGCAGGGGCCGGAATCGGTGGAGAGGTATCAACGCCCGGTATTGGCCGCTGATGCGCTCCCGGGTGGGAGTTTCCCGGGTCCTTGGAAGGTGGTAGGACTCCAGCAGCTGCCGCCCTTCTGGCTCGGGCTGTACCAAAGTGACAGCGTAGACTCCAACTTTGGGTTGTCCTGGTCTGCTAATGCTTCTTCAGTTCCTCCTGCAAGCCAGCTCTCTCTCCCTTGCGCAAGTCAATGCATCCTGGTGCGCATGCAAAGCTGCTTTCTCTCGCTCCACTTAGCCAGTTCCGGGTCCCGCTGAACAGCTGCAGTAAGCGGTTACACTTTATGCACGCTAGAAGGCGTCTGGACGCTTTCGCTGGACGCTGTAAGTCCAGTTTGGAGTGTTCCAGGATCCTTTATCATGGACTGGATAGATTCTGCGCGATATTGCCGCTTGGCAGCAGCTGCCAGTTTCCTTTGGCACGGTCCACCCGAAGTGCTGGGATTTCTTTGCGCTGCTGTTCCCGGTCTCTTTGCAGGTGTTTCACGCTTCCTCTGCTGCAGCTGTTCCTTTCGCTCCTCTTCCCATAGCTGGAGCGCTTCACGAGCCCAGGCTTCTTGGGCATCTCAGCAGTCGGCCCACTTCCCAACCATCCCAGCTCTCTTTCGCCATCGGGAGAGGGAATAGGATCCGATGGGGAGTGCAGGCTTTCTCCGGACTCCTCTTCATCTGGAACGCGAGGACGTCAGTGGCTTCCACCGGGTGGCTCCTACGGGGTATACCCGTGGTGCAGTGCCGCTGGTCCGGGGGATCTGGGGGGTTCCGGATCGGAAGACGGGGTACGGATACCCCTCCCAATCCCCGGTATAGTCCCAGTTTCAACGGGTGGTTCTTCGGACGGGCCCCAGTGCTATGCCACGGTGTGATCTTTTGGGGAGCATCACTCAAAATAATACGCAAGTCCAGGAATCGCTCAATGGACTCCCTGTGTTGCCGCATGAAAGGTGGTTAGGCCCGCCTCCCTCTGTGAGACAGGTTGCATCCGAGGTTCTGTAATCCATACCTAAATGTAAACGGTAGATATCCGGACCATCCATGCAGGCGCTTCGGATCCATAGACAGCTCCCCAAACCACCTTCATGTAAGTCCCTATGGTCGCCTTCACGCCCCTCGCTCCACCAACGGGAGGTAAGCGCGGAAGACTCGCGGTTGATATCGTAGGATCGGGAAAGAGTCGCCAGCGAGACCCGCTTCTCCCGCCGGTTCCTCCAAATCCAGAAGGGAGAGCTCGAGCCCTCTTTGGGGCTACCCCAACCTTCCACAGGTAAATATTCAACCTCTCCATGCCGGTGACACCAGAGGTCCACTGCACTAGGAAGATAGATGAACGATGGATTCCTGCCACAATGTAAGGAATTCCATAGAAGCAGAAATAAAAGGCTTTTGGGTAAAAGTAAAAGACCCGCTTATTCAGTGACACATCCTAGAAAGCCTTCATCGATGACGCAGTGGCAGTGGGAATAAACATTTCCCCGGCCAGAAGCACAGGTGTTATGCAATCTCTATCCATCCCATCCCTCCCCGGCTTCCCATGGGAACGGAGGTCTCATCTTTCCTCTCAAGAGATAAGCGGTCTCCCCGCCAGCAGAAGCTTTCGGGGCCTCCATCCGCCCTGGTTGTGGGAATGTAGTCATACAGGCAAGGTTGTATGGGGCTGGGACCCGCTCATCAACACCACTGAATCCTTTACAGGTGCACTTCCGACTAGGATCTTAAATGACGCGCGCTGAGGGGGTAGGAGAGCGTCAGAATCGGGGTGGCTGCGTTGTCACCGCTGGTGTAGTGGGGAGTGCAGCCAGACCCCGGGTTATTTGCCGCCAGTAGCCCGCAACAAATGGTGAGTGGGGAAATGGCCTCAGAACAGTCTTTTTCAAATGAAGACTTTTCCATCTGGGACGATGCCTTCATGGGAGTTCTCTAGTAGCATTGATTTTTTTTATAAAGGCGATGCCTCATATCGTAGGGGAAAGTTTGAAAACTTTGAATTTAGAATGTCCCGATCCCACCCCATGGTACCAAATCCTTGTTTTGGTTAATCTCTTACACAGATCACTTCATAGAGCTGAAGACAATACCTCCCCCACAACCCCCTGTTTTTCTTTTTATAACACTTCAGTTATGTGCTGGGAGAAACACGTCAGCCTTTTATCAACACAGTTCTTCTTGATCAAAATAGTTTGGTTACCAATCAACAGTGATCCATTTTGGAAATGAAAATTAGGTAATTAGCAAATCCCTATGAAGCGTCTCAGACCTTCATCAATCTCCATGAAGGAGCAGCAGTGGCGTAGGAGGTTAAGAGCTCGTGTATCTAATCTGGAGGAACTGGGTTTGATTCCCAGCTCTGCTGCCTGAGCTGTGGAGGCTTATCTGGGGAATTCAGATTAGCCTGTACACTCCCACACACGCCAGCTGAGTGACCTTGGGCAAGTCACAGCTTCTCAGAGCTCTCTCAGCCTCACTTACCTCACAGGGTGTTTGTTGTGAGGGGGGAAGGGCAAGGAGATTGTCAGCCCCTTTGAGTCTCCTGCAAGAGAGAAAGGGGGGATATAAATCCAAACTCTTCTTCTTCTTCTTCCATGCCAGGTCGGTCTTCCTTCCTTCCTTCCTTCCTTCCTTCCTTCCTTCCTTCCTTCCTTCCTTCCTTCCTTCCTTCCTTCCTTCCTTCCTTCCTTCCTTCCTTCCTTCCTTCCTTCCTTCCTTCCTTCCTTCCTTCCCATTCATTCTCTGCTGGCTTTTGGCTACACTTCTTACAAGGCCTCACAAACATAAATTATTCCAGCTAAGACTGACCACAAAGTTGCCTTTAGGTAAATTGGCTCCACGTTCATTTCCAATGAAAATATCAGTAAAGAATGTATGACTGGATAAACCTGTCCATTGGAGCACAGCCTGAACACCCTCCCTGGAAAGAGCCCACCTGAAGCCAGAGCATCATGCAAGACAGAAGTGCCACTGTCGACAAAAGGACATATCACAGCTCCACATTATTAGTACAGCAATTACAGGGAGAGAACCTCTGTGCCAGCTACGGAGCTCACTGATACCTTGCCTATTTGGTGGGAAATCACAGTGGGATCCGAAACCCCCTACCTGACCCTGCACTACTGCTGAAGCCCTGGTGGGCTCCTGGAAAGACCACGAGACCCTCATGTCAACTGCTCTGAACTTCCTCAAAAATGAACAACAGGGATATGCATCATAAAACTTTCCAGTTGGGTAACTATAAGACCTGATCCAACCCAGGTGTTGGGAGGGTTTTCTGGGGCTGTTTGGCTGTGGTCTGGTCATTTTTGCTCCTAATAATTTGCCCACATCTATGGCTGACATCATTGGAGACAGATCATGGCAAGATGTGCTAGGAGCAAAAATGACCAGACCGCACCCACACAGCCTGGAAAACCCACAACAGGGGGTGATTCCAGCTGTGAAAGTTTTCAACAGCACTTGATCTAGACATGTTGCTGTTGACACCAAACCAGTTGCCCGTCTGGTAGAATTTTTGCACGGACTCATCGTCTCATTTAAAACTGTGAAGAACTCCTCTGCCAAATCTCTTGTCAGTGAAAGATTAAAGGTGCAAAAAGCTGTTAACCACCCTGGCAAATCTAGTATGGAAGATAAAGTTCGGTAGGGAAACGGAACCTTTTTCTTTCTGGCACTACTGGCTTTCTGGCTTTTGCAGTTTTGGGTGGCAGAGGACTCGCTTTGTTTGCATGCAGAAGATCCCGGCTCAGTTCCAAGCATCTTCAGTTAAAAACAGGGTCAGGTACTAAGCAATATGAAAGACCTGTTCCCCAGGCCCCGTGGCAACCTTTATACAGTCAAAGCAGACAATACACACCTGACCAAACCCAATAGTCTCACTCAGGCCCTTTCCACACAGGCCAATAAACATGGGTGCAGGACGGTAAAAAAACTGTTTTGGGTGGGAACTTCGCACAGATCCCATCCCTAAAGCGACTCTGCCCCGTGTTATTTCCCCCAAACCATTTTTTTTAGAATCACGCTATAACTGAGTCTTTTTTGAAATCCCGGGTTGCAACCACTTATGAGCGAACGGTCAGGCAGGAGGCGCTTTATTTGCCTCCATTTTCCTTTTTTTTTAAAAAAAATCACAGCTTACATCTGCACAGCTACGCAGGTGCAGATGGTCGTATCGTGAGACATCAGCATAGTGTTGGAATTCGCAAGTGTCTGTCACAATTCAGACATGAAGGGGTTAATTAAGTGCATGCTAATTAGTCAGAGTTTTATGGCCAGTTCATTGATTAAGCTATTGGTCAGCTAACCCCAGCATTGATTAAGTGAGACAAGTCATGTAGACAGAAGTTATAAAATAAAGTATGTTTCTTTGTCTCACATAGCACGAGGCACACATTGTTGAGATTACCACAAGAGGTGAATCTCTGCCTTGCTAGGTAGGTGCCACATGGGATCACATGGAGCTGAGCTGTGTAACCAAGTTAGTATTAGGATAGAAAGCTGTTCTTTATTTTCTTCCATGTAAACTCTTCCTATTAGTAAGTAAACTCATTTATATAAAACCAGCAACTGTCTCATGGTCTCTTATTCTGCTACTCTGCTAAATATTAAGTTAAATAACCCAACACATGGCTGGGGGCGGGGGGGGTGGTGGTGGTGGTGGTTCATTTCTGCATGGCTGCGTAGCTATGCATCGGTGGGAAGTAAAAAATTTTAAATAGATGCGTCTCCGTTCAAAGGCGCAACAGCAACCCAGATTGTTTCCGGGGCCTCCAATTGCAGCCTGCATGTGAACGCGAAAACAGGAAAATGGGGTTACTTTATCTCAACTGCAACCCGTTATACGTTTGCAGTGCAGAAGGGTCCTCAAGTGTCAGGCAGTTTCATGTATTTAACCAAATCAATTTAACTGGGAATGGTTGTTTCCGCAGCCTTTCCCACTCATTTTCTTACCTGTTGTGTTCAGACTGTGTGCAACTATTCTTTGAAACATTATGCAGCATTTAAACTGAGCATGATCATCTTGGCAGGCCACCATGCATATCTTTATGACATCTTTGTAAAATGTTTTGCTCCTGCCAAGAAAATCTCGCCAAAGCAGAGTGAGGCATCCTGGCCAAACTCTTGAGCAATCCCAAAATACATGTTATAAACACTTGTTGAATTGAGATGTGATGAATCAGCTGCAAAATCCCCCCCTCCCCCCCGCCAGCTGCAACAGTCAAAACCTAGATGCTTTAAGAAAAAGAAATGGGTAACTCCTGTGGGGAAGGTTTGCCAGTCTCTGCATACGGCAAAAGGTCTCAGCTTATGTTCCATCTCTTCTCCTTCAAGAGAGACTGCCTTGTTCTTGTCACAGCTCCATCTAGTAGGTGAAGCTCAGAGGGTAGTCTGGTTTATGGTCACCCCAGTGAGCTGAATGGCAAGACTGGACTGGAATGCAGGTCCACCACACCACCCTTTGTCTCAGGCTGGCCCAGCCCAGCCCAGCTCGGCCCAGCATGGGGACTGTCTGCAGACAGAGCTCCATGAAGGAAGAAAGGTTGGGTTCTTGAATGCATGAAATGGTTGATGGACCATCTGCTCAGGACACTGACAGCCAGTGTGTGGTAGTGTTGGACTAGAGCCTTGGAGACCCAGGTTCAAATCCTCACGCAGCACTTGGTGCACTTGGGCCTCAGTCACAGCATTACTGGGAAGATTAAAAAGAAAGGGAGAACAATAGACGCCACATGAGCTACTTGGAGAAAGGGCAGGATAACAACGTACTAAATACAACTGTGTCTATGTATTGTCCAGGGGTAGGGAACCTGCGGCTCTCCAGATGTTCAGGAACTACAATTCCCATCAGCCTCTGTCAGCATGGCCAATTGGCCATGCTGGTAGGGGCTGATGGGAATTGTAGTTCCTGAACATCTGGAGAGCCGCAGGTTCCCTACCCCTGGTATTGTCAAAGGCTTTCACAGCCAGAATCACTGGGATGCTGTGTGGTTTCCGGCCTGTATGGCCATGTTCCAATAGCATTTTCTCCTGACGTTTTGCCTGCATCTGTGTCTGGCATCCTCAGAGGATCTGAGAGATTGAGTGTCTCTTAGAGCTCACCCCCTGAGCCTCATCCTGAAACTGGCATGGAAATATGTCCTGCCTTCAGCCATGACTAGCTGCTGCCTCCTGATCTCCTGACTAGCTGCTGCCTCCTGATCTCCTGTAGCCTTAACTGCTATCCGTCACAAGAGGGTGGCTGGTACAGAGTCCCAATATGCAGATGCTCTTTTAGGGTCTATTATTATTCAGTTCTCTGCTTCTTATTCCTTTGTTGCATTGATACCCTTTTCTTTCTGGGAGTCCAGGCAAGGTTCATAGGTTTCCAATGGGTCTCCCATCCAGTTTATGACCAGATCCATCCTTGCGTAGCTTCTCCATGGCCACTAAATTGGGTTCCATGCTCTGTATACCTGTGGGTGCAGCACAGTTAGGCTTGATTCTGCACTACAGCTATTGCCATGGCAAGGAATCACACCTGGGTTGACTCAATTCAGAAAGTGAACTGTTGGTATGGTGAAATGGTGGTGTAATAATACATTATGTGAGAATGCAGCCCAGAATTCTGATGGTTCAAATGAGCAGCAAGAACAGCAATGGCAAGGAAGTGGGACTCCATCTGAAGCCCCGCCTGACTAGTGTGAGGCCATGCCCCAAACCTGGTATTTCCAGGCCCCAGAAACACACAGGCGTCTTGCTGGTTGCAGTGTGAGGCTGAACACACTTTTAAAAAGGAACTTTATTGATTTATGTCGCCCTAACTACAGGGTGCTGGAACTGAGGATTCTTGTCCTCAGTTCCAGTATTTAAACTATTTACAAAGACAGACAGCAACCAATCAACTCTTCCCCTCCTCCCAGCTCCTGGTCTCCCATTGGCTCTGAAGCTCTGGTGGAATGTAGCTTCTCACTTTTTGGGAAAAGGCGGGAACCAGTGCATGTTGGGAGTTGCAGTCCTGACATGCAGTCAGGATGTAGCAAATGTACAGGCAGGCAGGGATGGAGTCTGGGCTCCCCAGTTCCTCTATGATATATGGTTCTGCTTCATATTAAAGATTTGAGCTGAATATTCTCCATGAACTATTTTAGTGCAAAGGGTGGGGGGGTGGGGGGGGGGAGAAAGAGAGATGGGAGAGAGCGACATTGGGAGGATACTGTACAAACACACTCACACACATACATCATGACAACAATGATTCAGTTGCTGAAACTCTGATAATAGTTTTGTTAGCAAAATCCACCTTCTTCCTAGTACCAGCCACATTGTCACACATCCAGTCAGATTTGCCTATGTGACAATGTCAAAAAGGGCAAATAAAACTATAATTAGTGTGTGGGCTAGAGTTTCTTTGGGCAAACCAGTATTTTATAAAAGAAGCACACATTTTCTAAGATGACTTGATTAAATTTATCATAGTCCTCAAGTGAGAATGATATTTTCAGCGATTTATCATCTCACTTGAAGATGGTGCAAAGTTCAAGTGAAGAGGGCCCATTGTCCCCACTACGGTTCAACGTGTGCTTTGTGGTCCTGGCCTTACAAATAAAACAAGGCGGAGTGGGCATGAGGGCTGTGGGAAGGGTCAGAGATAACCCATCTCCTCCTGGAGGTTCGTTTCCTCCCAACTGCTCTGAGCACACCTTTCACTTCACTTTCAACAACTGTAGACTTTCTTCAAAAGATTCTTCTTGGAAGAAGAAGGGTTTGGATTTATACCCCACCTCTCTCTCCCATAAGGCAGCTTACAAACTCCTTTCCCTTCCTTTCCACAAAACAGACACCTCTGGCACTGTGAACATTCTGGTGTTTTTCCTCAGCTTTATTTTAATTTTTGATATTAACAGCTCATGGTCTGTACCACAGTCAGCTTCTTGGTCTAGTTTTAGCAGAGAGAATAGAGCTTTTCCATCTTCTGCTTCCAATAATATAATCTATTTGATTTGGCCAGCTGGTGATGTCCATGTCTGCAGCCATGTGTTGTGTTGCCTGAAACATGCATTTGCAATGAATAAATTGTTGTCCTCACATAATTCTATGAGTCCCTTTCTTGCTGTCAACTCCCTGGATCAGACAACAAAATACTCGATAGTTTTCGAGGATTTTATTGACAGACTTCAAGGAACAAGGAAAGACGATTCTGGCAAAAAGGCGCCAAGTAGATGATAATATAGTTGGTACATCCCAACCCCCACATGGGAACATGGGAACACAAGAGGCCCCTCCCAGCAGTAGACTCCCAAGGCCAAACCAAAGATAGCCAAGCACCTGCTAAAGCGAAAGTAACACAATGCCCCTTTCCAGACAAAGCAGACTTGACATTCCTGCCTCCCTCAGGGCCCTCCCCCTGGGTGCTCTGGGTATGCTTGACTAAATGGGGGGCCTGAACATGACTGGCATCCACCCACTCATTCTGAGCTGAAGGAAAGTGTGTTCAGGACACTAAACATTGCAAGCGTTTGCGATAGATGTCAGAGCCACAAATGTCATGATGCTGTTCAGCATCAATCAGGATCGGAGGAGGCGAAGACGCCTGAGCAGGACGCCACAAAGCGGGGAGGGAGGGGGGTTGGCGGCTTTTTTGAGACGGCTTCAATGAAAAACAGGATGGATTTTACGCAGATCCTTAGGAAGCTGCAATTCCACTGTCACATTATTGATTTTACCTTGAAATAAACTAGGTATTTTTGACCGAGATTTTTACAGCCAGGCACCCCCCTTAAGTTCTTGGTTGACAAATACACCAAATCTCCCACATCCAATTCAACAGATCGTCTGTGTTTGTCAGCTTGTTTTTTGTGAGTGTCCTTAGCCTTTTGGAGGGCACAGAGAATGGGATCCTTGCACTATATGCTGAATCCTCTCCTGTAATTCAGGAGGATTCACAGCAGGTTGCCCCAGGAGAGGGAGGGGTTTGCTGGATTGACCAGAGACTACTTCAAATAGAGTCTTTCCCATGCTGCTATGTGTAGCATTGTTATAGGCATATTCACCATAAGGTAGTAACTCCACCCAGTTGTCTTGGTGATTGTTGATGTAGCACTGGAGATATTGTTCCATAGCCTGGTTGGTGCGCTCAGACTGACTGTCAGATTTGACATGATAAGCCAAAGATAAGGCTTGTTCAACTCCCAATAATTGCAAAAAGGCTCTCCAAAACTTAGAAACAAACTGGCTGCTTTGATCAGATATAATCTTGTGAGGAGCAGAATGTAGTCTGTAAATATGCACAATGAACAGCCTTGCCAGCTTAGGTGCACTGGGGATGGAAAAGCATGGGATGAAATGCGCTTGTTTGGAGAATAGATCTACCATCATCCAAATTACTAATTTACCATGGCTAGTGGGTAAATCCGTAAAAAAGTCCATAGAGGTTACTTTCCAGGGGCCTGTAGGGGCCGGTATGGGCTGGAGTAACCCCTGAGGTTTTCCAGAGTTTCCTTTTGCCGTAGCACAAGTGGGACAGCCACATACATAAGCTTCAATATCTTTGCACATGGTACACCACTAGAATTGGTGACAGAGTAGGTGGAATGTTTTGATGAACCCGAAGTGTCCTGCTGATTTAGAATCATGCCCCTGTTGGATAATTGTTTTTCGATGCTAGTGTGGAACAAACAGGCAAGCCACCATAATCCATCATGGTGAGACAGTGAGGGGCTGCCCTCCTCTGGCGTCACAGGTAGCTTACCTGCCTCCAAGAAGGAGGAGAGGAGGTCCGATGAGGGACAGGCCACCCAATCGGGAAGTGTCATACTCTGAAGGCATGTTTTGGCTCAGGTAGTGACTGTCAGTCCCAACTGGGAGGATGAAAGAACTGTGAGGAGGAGATTGTTCCACCCTCCCCACCCAGCCTGAATTGGTAGGCGAAAAAGTGTGTCTGCCAAGCAGTTGGTTTTGCCCGGGAAGAAGTGAATGGTAAAGTTAAAGTGGGAGAAGAAATCCACCCACTGAAGCTGCTCAGTGTTTAACTTTCCAGGGGTGCTAAGTGTGGCCACGTTCCTATGATCAGTCGCCACTTCGAAGGAGATTTGTGTTCCTTCCAACCAATGCTGCCCAGTGGCCAATGCTTGCTTTATGGCTCCGGTTTCTTTGTCCCCTACCTTCCAATTTACCTCAGCCCCTGATAATTTTTTTGATAGGTAAGCACAAGGGTGTAACCTCCCATCATCACCCGCCTGGAGTAGCGCTGTGCCCAAAGCTTTATCCGAGGCATCCACATTAATTATGAATGGGAGGGCCGGGTTTGCATGCCTTAGGGTGGGTTCTGAAGTAAACGCATGCTTTAGGGCATCAAAGGCTGGTCGACAATGAGGGGTCCACCAAAGAGAGTCACCTGGGTGGGCGGCTGAAGGACCTTTCCCCTTTGTACCCCTTTGTCAGGGGTAAGGCCAGCTCAGCAAAATCAGGAATAAATTCATGATAAAAGTTGGCAACCCCCAAAAACATCTGCAGTTGCTTTCGGATGGTGGGGGGCTGCCAAGCTAATACATCCTGGACCTTGGCAGGCTTCATTTCCAGTTCCCCCCTCTGAGATGCAATAGACCATAGCAGCTATGTATATGTGAATATTTTTTTATGATTCTGCCAATGACGCTGCGCTCAAGGCAGTTAAAATCTCTAGTGGAAGTTTTTTTTTCATTTGCAACGTTGTCTGTTATCCTGGATTAGAATATATAATTAGCAGTGCAGTGATTGTATTAGTTATACAACGGCATCAGTGGTCATGATGAGCGTGGTCTGAAGAATGCCAGTTCGTACTGTAAGAGGTTTGTATTCCTAAGGCTTGGTGAGACACCAGAGTGGGGTGGATTAGGCGCTCTGAGGTAATATCTCATTCAGGTAGAGGGACTGGAGGTGAGGGCAGAGGCTTCATGTGTAAGTGTGATTGTTTTCTAGATAATAGGTTGAGAGTGGTTTTGTATTTCATTTCTGTCTGGCCAGTACCTCTAAAGAAATGCTGCATGCCTGGGTTGCCTCAGCTTCTGTCATCCCTCCGTTCCTCACTGACTCCTGGCCGTCTCCCTGAATGAAATATTACATCAGAACGCATACCTCAGAACAGGCCCAGTGTCCACCAGATGGCGCTGTTTTTTGGGGAAAGGACGATGATGGTGCTGTTTTGGGGGGAAAGGACGGTTTACCTGGCACAGGTGAGATATGTGAGGTGGTGAAAACACGCTTGGATGAGACAGCATCGTTGTCTGAAAATTTCACAGCATTTGGTCCAGTAGTTTCGGAGAGCAACGATAAGAAATAAATGGACACTTTGCTTTTTATTTATATAGATTTAAATTTTCAATAAAAATATTTTAAAAAAAGAATGTTTCTGCCCCATCATGATTAGAACTGTGTGCTCTTTTCTGCTGATTTGGTCATTAATCCCTGAAGGTGGTGGATGCATCTTAGTCTGGTGTCTGAGCGGTGACCATTCTGTCCCAGGTGACTCTGCTCAGTGTTTAGCCCCTTGACAGAATCTAGACCCCCTCCGGTATTGCTCCCAGCTTCGCTGACACACACAAACCCCCTCAGCTGTCAGGCCACGCCATCTTCGGCCTGCCAGCGTGCACGTATCCAGCCCAGGACCAGCTGGGCTCGCTATCTCTTTGGCTCAAGGCCAATGGGCCTCTGTCTTTTGTTTCGCAAACTAGTCTATTCGCAAAACAATTGTAACTGTATTACCGTCTCTTCTCATGCTGATATTGGGGGAATGCAAAGGTGGGGCTTGAGGGGTTGAACCCTAAGGCATATACTGTAACCCTAAGGTATATTCTGTAGCCAGGGAGCTGGAATCTTAGATCAGTGGCGTAACTAGGCAAACTGGAGCCCTGGGCAAAACCTGAGTTTGGTCCCCCCCAGGCGCGTGCCCAATGCAACATGCACCCCCCCTGTAGCTACGCCTAGTGGCGTATCTTGGCAAACTGGAGTTTGGAGCCCCCCATGGGCAGCCACCCTCCCCCACTGTGACCAAGCAATGATTTTTTACACCAGGTTGTTTCAAAGTCACAATCACATTATAGAACATGCCCCAACTCACAAATCTGAGCACAGCAATAAGCCATGCCACACAGCAGAAATAATTTTTGAAAACATTTTCAAAATGCTTTCAAAGTGTTTTATTACTGCTATGAAAACATTTTATGGTGTTGTATCCAGTACCCCCAATTGTGGGAAACAGCATCACTTTCAATGTTTCAAAGGAGAATCTGGGCTCCCTAGTTTAAACAAGTGATGCTGGAATCCACCCCCAAACAGCATCATTTTCAATGGTGTTTAAACTAGGGAGCCCAGATTCTCCTTTTAAATCCACCTTAAAGGGAGAATCAGGGGTTCCCAGTTTAAACAACATTGGAAGTGATGCTATTTTGGGGTGGATTCTCCCCCACCCTGAAACAGCATCACTTGCAATGTTTAAACTGGGGACCTCAGATTCTCCCTTTAAATCCATGTCAAAGGCAGGGGGATTTAAAAGGAAAATCTGGGGAAATTTGGGAGGTGCCTGCTGGCAGGGGTGCAATTGTTAAGCTAGCAGCACCAAACTTTCAGAGTATCTTTAGGAGACTCCCCTAATGATACCACCCAGGTTTGGTGAAGTTTGGTTCAGGGGGTCCAAAGTTATGGACCCTCAAAGGTGTAGCTCCCATCTTCTGGTGTAGCTCCCATTGGAAACAATAGATGATGGGGCACCCCCTTTGGGAGTCCATAGCTTTGGACCCCCTGGACCAAACTTCACAAAATCTGGGTGGTATCAGTAAAACATTCTCCTGATGATACCTCCCAGGTTTGGTGAAGTTTGGTTCAGGGGGTCCAAAGTTATCGACCCTCAAAGGTGTAGCCTCATCTCCTATTAGCTCCCATTGGAAACAATGGGGGATGGGGCACACCCTTTGGGAGTCCATAACTTTGGACTCCCTAAACCAAACTTCACCAAACATGGGTGATAGCATCAGGAGAGTCTCCCAAAACATCCCTGAAATTTTGGTGCTGCTAGCCTAAAAACGGCGCCCTCTGCAGGCCAAAAATGGAAAAACACTGAAAATACAAAAAATCCCACAAACAAACCTGCGCCTCCCCCACAGGGCTGCGCCCAGTGCAACTGCCCACTTTGCCCAATGGGAGGAACGCCTCTGTCTTAGATTCAGCTACCTGGCTGTTGGGCTGACACAGTTCTGATTAAAGCTCTTGAACCTTTCCTGAGTCTTGTTACTGACTGGAGTACCAGACCCTTACATCAGCACATTAAGGTGTGCATCCAAAGGGGGTGCTGGCCAATGGGGTGATGTCCCATCACAGCAAGTACTGGGCAGATTATGCTTATAGGGTAGTTTGCCAGTGCCTTCCCCCAATCTTCTATACTTCACCACCATCAAGCTGGGTACTCCTTTTACTCAGAAGGATGGGAGGTTGAGTCAACTTGGAGCTGGCAGCCTGAAACCGATCAAACTCAGGTCGTGAGCAGAGCGTAGACTGAGGTACGGAAGCTGACCACTTTACCCCACAGGGCAGATTTCTCTACAGATGCATAAAAAGAACACAGAGGTCTTCATAAAAATGTAATTATTGTAGCAAGATTAGCAATAGCCAGAGTCTGAAAACAACAAGCAGAACCAGGTAAAAATAACTGGTCAAGTAGGGTATGACATGTCATTCTGATGGAAAAACTCATAAATATGTGTGGAGGGGGAGGAATTGGTCAAAGACAGTATTTGCAAACAAATGGTGTCTTTTTAATGGCTTTTTACTGAAATGAAAACAACCCTTGCAATGGGATTAAAATGAGGCAAAATTAATCTTATTTGAATTAAGGAGTTATAACAGGATTGGGTGCTGTGTGGTTTCCGGGCTGTATGGCCGTGTTCTAGCAGCATTCTCTCCTGACGTTTCTCCTGCATCTGTGGCTGGCATCTTCAGAGGATCATTCTGGCCGTGAAAGCCTTCGACAATACATATAACAGGATTACTATCCGAATGTAATAGTAAAAATGAGAAGGAGGGATCAGGAATCTTAATTCCAATCTTGTTGTTGTTCTGTTTTTGTATACGCATGCTTCATAGTGGTTTTTGTCATTTTAATACATAAAATTATAAAGCCACTGTGAAACATAAAGACATAGAGGCAAACAACACTAGTTAGAGTAGGGGCAAGAGTTTATTGAATTCTTGATCATTTCATATCTGCAATGCACATTTAAACCAATTCAAACCTGTTTCACTGGGACGGCTCCCACCACTGTAGTTCTGTCAGGGGCAAGTGATCTGATAACAGAGTTGAATAAAACAGCAACCCTGAAGTTTTGCAGCTGATTGGGCTGGCAAAGAGACTCACAACTTTCAATTATGAAGATGCAGATGGCTTGATTATACATAGCCATGCTGTCCTCGAACAAGACTCCAAAGCAATCCCATAATACTCCTGCTGTGACCAAAAAAGTCAACTGAAGATTAGCCTATTAGCTCTGTGCTGCTTTTCTGTCTAGTCAATTTCAGGCCGTCTCAGAATTTTTTTTCTAGTGAAAAATCTCTCTGATTTCAACCAGCTATTTCCCCAAGCCCTATGCACCTGGTATTAGATCACCAGATCTTGTTCCAATAAGTAGACTCTGGTATATTCTTCAGTAGTCTTTATTATGGATAAACAGACCAGGCACACAGCCTCAAATCCAGTTCTAAAGAACATGGCTTCTTTTTACACATTTCTCCCCATCAAATCCCCCACCCACCCCCACTTTCTCAGAGGAGAGCACCTGGTAGCCATTACTTTCAGTTGTACCCGGCACCAAGGTCAAAGGCAGATAATAGCTTATGATGTTATGATAATTAATGTTCTTGTTGTTTATAATGCTGTGTTTATAATGTTATGTTTATTGACCCTATGTTTATTGATGTTTTGTTGCTTGATGTTGCTTAATTCAATTTATATTTTGAAGTTATATGCACCCCTAAGAATATGCTGGCAATCTATGATTGCTTTTGCCATGTTACAAATATTTTACTTACCTGTCAAAAAACCAAGGTGCTAAACAGATCAAGAAAGAACACACAGTGCTTCTATTCTTTCCCTCCATGGTCACCTATTTAAACGTTTGCTAAATGTACCCAAGCAACATCTGTTCTATAAATACAACCCAAATAATTGTTGCATTACTTGGTATAGTTCGGGTGGGGGGGAATTATTGCTTCATTCCACTGAAGAGATAGATTGAAGCTATGGAAAGAGATAGCAGGAACATCCTTCATTTGAACTAGTATGACCTTATGCAGTCTAAAAAAAATCAAGCAATCAAAAAGTATTTCCAGCTCATAGTCTCAACTCTTCCCTGACTTCTTCCAGCAGTTTGCTAAAGTCCACAGCTTTGAAATTTCTAGCTATGACTTGATGAAGAAGCATTAAAAATTACAAAAATGTGCTTTGCAATGCATACCCAAAGTAAATTGCTTCCTACTTTCAGACTCTGATCTCTTTCCTTGGGCACAGGTGTATGGTTTGAATCTATTAAGTGATTGGTAGCTAAATCCTTTGATAAAATAAAATTCATTCACCATAGTCCCAGACTTAAATATCTGATGAGAAGAAGGAAGATGCAGGAGTTAGAGCAGGGACAATTTTCATCCTCCCTTCCTCCCCCTGGAGTCACTGCCTGATTTGTTACACATTAAAAAATCCAAAGTTTGATTTTCTGTTTTATAAAAGTAAAAAGTAGTGGTGAAACACAGGAACTCCAGCAATACATATCTGCCACGAAAGCGAGGAGTCAGTCTGTCCTGTGATGTTGTACCTACTCCAAGCATCCCCCATATTGGCTTCAGCAAAGGGATAGATGCAAGATAGATGCAAGAGAGAGGTTTTCTCCTCATTATTTGTGATAATTAATTACTACGTGCATCACTGCAGGCCAGGTTGATCCATAAGAAGAGAGTATAGGAAAGTTCTTTCCAAAGTCTTAATATCCAAAGACCACCCTATCTTGAAAACAGTTTTTCAATGTATGCAACAATGCAGCAGACAAAACAGAGGGATTTTCTCCATCAGACTGCTGTTGGACAAGTTTTTTTTAATTAAAATGTAAAAGACGATAGCTTTCTAAGTCTAGCAGAAAAATGTAAAGAGAAGGCATTTTCCTAGCAATGAGCCAGCTGCACAGATTTACAACAGATGAGATACTAATGAATCCAATTCTGTTAAACTGGGCTCATTATACTAACATTTTGTGCCAACCACTCCTTCCCTACTAACCAGCCACAAAACTGCACCTCAGTAGGGTACAATTACTATGTGGTAAAAGATCACTCAATGTGCAGGCCACTCATAACTGATCTGGAAATGGGGAACAGTTAGTCCTGATTAGTTTTCCCATGGTCTGGAGGGGGAGGAATCAGGGGAGAGCTGGCTGGCTGACCAGCTGCAAAATAATAGCTGGCGGACATCCTTTCTCATCTGCTCCCAGATTCTTAAGGCCTGGGCATGCCCACAAGTAACTGCAAGGTCCGCAGCTAGGGAGGTGAGCAGAAGGGGGACAAGAGGCAGCAAGAAAAAAATGTGTTCTCTAGGTAGTAGGGGCTGGAGAGGCGGTGTGTGTGTGTGTGTGTGTGTGTGTGTTTGCTTGGGATAAAATTGTGGTCACATTACATTCGATTAAAATGACAATATCAGTAGCAAATGTTAAAATTAGTGCCTATTTGCCTGCAAATAGTATAAAATGGTACATGCCATAAAGGTGCTTTTTAAATGATTTATGGTAAAAATGCCTCAGAAATGATGGGGGAAAGGTGAATCAAAGGATCATGCAAAATGAGCAAACTAGCAAAGACAATAGATGGGACAATTCTCACAGTGAATATGAACAAAAATAGTTCAATTGTGTATTTATATCAAGGATGTCTTGCTAGGGCTAAGCCAGCAATGCGGGGGGGGGGGGGGGGACTATGAGTTGATAAGAGAAGTCGCATAGACTTTTGAACTAGTTAATGTTGTGTTAAACTCGCAAAGTACTTTCTAATTTCAAATCCCACAAACATCACAGTGATTAAAATGTCACCCAAACAAATTGGACAATACTGCTGCTGTCCTTTATCTCTGTGTGGTGAAACTTTGGGGCCTCTTTGAAAACTGAACAGGCTGTTCTTAGTGGGCCCATCTTTCAAAAAAAAATTGACCCCTGAGTCATCCTACCTTCCTTCTAACATGTTCCAAATGTGGTCTGAGAAGAAGATATATTTTGAAATTTGTGGTTTGAAGTTTTGGGTGGGACCGCTTTGTACTTCCTGGTTTCTGTTACACAATACCTTTTACTCGTCCATGTCCTGCCTAATAAAGCCTTAGCAACGGAATCCCCTTGAAGAAGGATCCATCCATCCCTTCCCCCATTCAGTTCTTGTTTGTTTCTAGCATGCTTTGGCTTGATTCTGAGCTCTCCAACTGTAACCAAAGTGCTTGCTTATCTCTAAAGCCAACGCAAGGGTGGTAAAAGTGCCACCATGCGAGTAATTAAAAAATGCCATTGGAGTAGATGATGAGGAAATAGAAATTATGGAAGACTTTCCTCAACCAAAAGGGACACTGCAACCAAGAAATTGGAAGGAGATTGAGGCTGGGAAGGGCAGCTGTGAAGGAGCTAGGAAAGATCCGTAAGTGCAAGGATGTGTTATTGGTAACTAATAAGAGGCGTCATTACTGAGTATGGGTGTGAAAGTTGGACAATGAAGAAAGCTGACAAGAAGAAAGTCGATTCACTTGAAATGTGATGTTGGAAAAGAATGTTACAGATACACCTGAAAAACTAAATAAAAACAAATAAATGGGTTCTAGATCAAATCAAGTCTGAACTTTTTAAATCCGAATATTTTTGGTAGGAACGGAATAGAGCCAATGAATTGGCGCTATTCTGCTTCACTGAGTTAAAAGTACCCTAACCAGAAATTTACTGATAATATAGGGCATTTGTAAGGGGAACTGTGTTGTTTTCTTCTCTGCAGGTGTCCGGTTCTCATACTCTCCTTTCCCAGTGCCCTTGACATCCTGGAAGAGCCGATCGTATCATGTGTGAAATGTTCCCAGCCCTGTGGTGCTTTGTAGTGGGAATAAAGTGAACTGTTTGGCTACAGGGGGGACGGGGATCTTTGGGGAATATAGGCAAGTAATTTTGCGTGGAATGTTCAGATTTGTCTTTGCTGAAGTTTACCTTTTGCTTCAAAATAAAGACTTTAGAGCAAATCTACAGTTTCTATTATTTTTGGACCCAGGGTCTGACACTATCAGTGTTCAAGACTAGGGCAGGCAAAAATTGTGGAAAATGTTTGGATTGGCAGTGCCTAAAATATGGGTTTAAAAAGCCTTTTTGTGCTCCCTCTGCAGAGTCTTGCTCATCCAGTACAAACTAGCCCAAGTCCCTCTTCTGTTAATCTCCGTGCTAACTGTTCATATTTATTTATGGCTAGATTTGAGAACAACAAAAGAGGAAGAACAAGAGATCTGTTTCACAAGATCCAAGAAATAAAGGGGAAACTTATGGAATGGTTAGGTATGCTGAAAGAGCAACGTGGAAATACATTAACCAGAAAGGACAAAATAAAGAAAAGATGGGAATAATAAACTGAAGGACTAGACAGAAGAGATGAAAAGATGACACATCCTTCCAAGAAGAAACTTTTGAAGAAAAATGTGCAGTTTTAGAAAATGAAGTAAAAGTTGCTCTGAGAATAATTGGGAGAAATAAATCACCAGGATTAGATGGGATTACAGTAGAGCTATTTTAAACCACAGAAATAGCGTCCATCGAGCTTTTAACAAGAATATGCCAACAAATGTGGAAAACAGCAGTGAGAGGCACGACTCTGTGGGCCTGCAGGTGAGAGTCGCCTGAGAGGAACCAGGTGGGTCGGGGTGGGGGGGGTGTTTCAAGGGGTAGGGCTGAATGGGGAAAGGCAGGTTGGGAGGCCAATCAGAGCCCTGGGGGAAGGGCTTGGAGCCTACTCCACAGCTCTGGTTGATGGAGAAGGCCTGGGGGGTGGGGCAACCAGCATACAAAAGTCAGAGAAGACTCCGAGATGCAGGGGAATCACCCTTCCAGGGTGCCATCTCTCCAGTCTATTCTGAGGTCGACCCCTTTCTGCCAGATTTGAAACAAAGCAGGGGTTAGGGGAAGAGGCGCGAGAAGGGACATTGGTGCCAGTGAGTGCCTCACAGTAGTAATAAAAAGATTATATTAAGTTAATGTTTGGAAAAAAAAGAAATTGTTAAAGATTTCCTGTTCTTGAACTAAAAGGGAGGCTGCAACCAAGAAATCAAAAAGAGATTGAGACTGGGCAGGGCTGCCATGAAGGAGCTAGAAAAGATACTCAAGTGTAAAGATATGTCTTTGGCAACCAAAATCAAGACAATTCATACTATGCATGGGTGTGAACGTTGGACAATGAAGAAAGCTGATAGGAAGAAACTAGATTCCTTTGAAATGGTATGCTGGAACATAGTTTTATGGACACCATGGAGTGCCAAAAAGACAAATAAGTGGATTCTAGATCAAATCAAACCTGAATTCTCCCTAAAAGCTAAAACGACTAAACTGAGGCTATCGTACTTTGATCATATGAGAAGACAAGAGTCACTGAAAAATATAATAATGCTAGGAAAAGTTGAAGGCAATAGGAAGAGAAGAAGACCCAACGTGAGATGAATTAACACAGTAAGGGAAGCCATGGCTCCTAGGTTGCAAGACCTCAGCAAGGCAGTAGGATGGTCGGGAAGTCATTAATTAATAGGGGCCTGACGGCACTTCACACACGCACGTGCACACACATGCACAGACACACAGGTTCGAGTTCAGACTAACAAGATTTTTGCAGTATAAGTTTTCAAGAATCAAGTGTCCCTTTGTCCAATGAAGGGAGCTTTCTCAAAAGCTTATGGAAATGGTCTAGATGGTCTCAAAAATGCTATTGTACTCAAAATCATGCTGTTCAGCTATCTACCTTCTAAAATGTAATTGTTTATTACCTTGTTTTCTAATTGTATTAGTACTTCTACATTTAAAATACTATTCTCTTGGGAGCGGTGCTTCATTCAAAAGCACGTGGAGCTAGCTTTGATTGTCAGCCTTTGATGAAATAGACACTACAAGACCTTCGTTGTCTTTTTGTGACCTACCCTCAAGTTCTGGGGGAGGTGATTTGTTTACTCTTATTGACAGCAGCCAAAGATTCAAGCACACACTACACACACTGAGAGAGGGGGGGGGGGGGGAAGGAAGCTTTCCTCAGCTTCCTTTGGACTGGATGCTGGCGACTGAGCCTGGGGAAGAAACATTCCCCTGCCCTGGTATCTTCCTCCCTCTTTGTTCTGGGGCTGGCTTTATCCCAGTTCAGAAACATCTCCTGGCTGCAACTGGTGCTCATACTTAAGAAGGGAATTCAATCTGACGTTTCCCCTCTTTTTTCCATAGGACCATTTCCTGGCAATTTCATACCAATCTTTCTATTGACTCTGTTAACACTGGAAAAGCTAGCCTGGGCAGGTCTGGCACATCAAGCCTCCCAGATGTGGCCCTGTGGATAGGCCTCTATATGTTTTAGTTCAGGAGAAAAGAAGTCAAAAGGTAAACTGAATCTGGGTAACTTTTTAAGAAGACTACTTCTTTAAATGAAGGGGAGCATGAGATGGAGCCTTAATCAAAAATATCATTCAAAGTATTAGCAGGTAAGAGTTTCAAGAGTGAACTGTTAGGAAATTGAACTTCTGCTAAAGTACATATCCTTAATAACCTGTGCAGTTTGATTGGTGCACTTAATTGCTCATTCCTTCCTGTCTAGACATATTCATTTCTGCAGGATTTGTCAAGGGTGTGTGTTTATCACTTTTTGTGTTAGGTTTCTCAACCTTGATGCTTGGCAAAAGTTTATTTCAGTCACTATCTTCTGGAAAAGGGGGAAAATCCTTGCTGCAATGTAATAAAATATACATTGCGGAGAACTCTAAAAATATCATGAGCAATAGCAAGCAAGAGAATCCAGGGAGAGGGAGTATGGACACCCAGACATTCACAAGTCTGTGCAAAAGTCTTCCTGTTCCCTGCCACACACTTGTTAGGGTCTGCTCTGAATCCTTTAGTTCAGGGGTGTCCAACTCTGGCGCTTCAGATGTTCATGGACTACAATTCCCACCAGCCCTTGCTGGCATGGCCAGTTGTAGTCCATGAACATCTGAAGCGCCAGAGTTGGACACCTCTGCTCTAGTTAAAGGCTAAGCCCAAGCAGCATGAAGCTGCCTTGTACTGAGTCAGACTCTTGGGGACCATCCAGGTCAGTCTTGTCCGCTCAGACGGACGGTGGTTTTCCAAGGTCTCTGGCTCTTTCATATCACCCACTACCTGATCCTTTTGGCTGGAGGTGCCCAGGATTGAACATGGAACCTTCGGCATGCCAAGTAGAGGCTCTGCCACTGAGCCACAGCCCCTGCTCCCCTACAGCATATGTACGGCACAGTATTGAAGGCTATGAGAGCAAGTGTGGTGTAGTGGTTAAGAGCAGGTGCATTCTTAATCTGGAGAACCAGGTTTTGATTCTCCACTCCTTCACCTGAGTGGCAGAGGCTTATGAACCAGATGTGTTTCCACACTCCTACATGCCTGCTGGGTGACCTTGGGCTAGTCACAGTTCTTGGGAACTCTCTCAGCCCCACCTGCCTCACAAGGTGTCTGTTGTGGGGAGAGGAAAGGAAAGGGGAGAGGAAAGGTAAGCCACCTTGAGTCTCCTTACGGGAGAGAAAGGTGGACTATGAATCCAAACTCTTCTTTTCTTCTTCATGGAGTGAATCCTGGTTGCCCAGTTTTGGTGCACAGAGGGGAAAACAAGAGCCAGCGTGACTCTTCCACGGCTGTTCCTCGCAATGCAGACAGAATGGCACTGACCTTTTGAAACTAGGGATTCTCAAACACGTTGCAACTACTTATTTAAAAAACCTCAACTGTGTCGCTATTAGTCGTTTTATCCAGAACTCACCCTTTGTATCAGTTAATTTTCACTGAAATGCTTCCTCACTTTTGAGTCTCTTTTGTAAGTGCTGATCCTGTTCTAGTCACTCAGCCAGAGCATTCGCTGCACCCGCCTCTCCTGCCTCCGCTTCCCTCCTCCCACCTTGTATTAGTGAAACACCCCGTTTGCTTTCCCTTTATGTATCTGAAGATGTGCACAGTGACTAGTGGTAGCTGATATTGAAATAAATGTTATTAGTCTCTATGGTGCCACTGGATTTATTGGACCTTTTGTAACTGCCTTCAAAGCAACTCCATGCTAACCTCCCCTTCCCCCAACCCAGCCACAAGCCCAGTTTATATATTATTTCCATGTTTACTATTTATAAATAAACAGCATTACCGAGCAAGAGACTATATTCCACGGCTGTTCTGTGCATTATAAAGAGGCCAAGCCTCTTCTCTCAGTTAGCTCAGTGCCCTGCCTCCAGCCGAGCTTCGTGGCCTGCCTGTGAGAGATGAGTGACTCTGCTCCAAACTCCTTGGCATTTGCGCACATCTCTTTGCCGGTGTTATGGCTCAGCCTGGTCTGACTGGAGACCCCAGGGAGGAAGACTCAAATGGAGAGGAGGGGACAGTTTTGGTTCCAGACTCCCAGACATGACAGAGCCTGAGCAGTCAGTAGTTCCTGCAGGACCAGGGCCTGGCGCTCAGGCAGAGCATTCAGGCTGGGATCCACAGCCAGGTCCTAGATCTGAGATTCTTCAGGCTCTTGACACTAAGCCAGAGGGGACCCTGTCACACACCCCACCCCACACCCCATCTCCAGAGCCCCAGCAGCAACTCAGGAGGAGACTACGTGCCAGCTTACAGCAAAGGAGACGCAGCAGCAGGTTAGCAGCTATGGGACGAGCTAGAGTAGATGCAGAATCTTTTTGAATTCCCACTCCACCTTTGGGTGGGAAGACACATTCACTCCTATTCCTCGGACAGTGAGAAACAGGGAGAAACAGACATCCAAAACCTACCCTGGAGCAGAACACATGAACAAATGCAAAATGTAGGGGAAGTCAGGGGAAATAGTGGGGAGAGGGAAGGGGGGAGGGGTCTGTGGGTCCACAAATAATATAAATTGGTTGGAATAGTTAGACCTGCCTTTTAACCCGAAAGTGATTTCTTGTCTTCTTTTTCCTGGTTTTGTTGATGGGAATAGTTCAATAAGGTTTAGGAGTTATAACTTAAATGAGCATAAGATAAATAAGTTGTAATGATCTATATATTTCTGCAACAAAAGGCATATACTCCTTATGTTTCTTAATGTTTGAAGAAATTGTATTTCATTTGAACTGTTGCTATCAAATTAGTTAAGAGGCAAGTATATTACTTCTTATATGCATATTATGTTTTTTGCTTACATTGTTGTTATGTTTGAAATTAAAATTAATAAAATTATTTTTAAAAAACAAAAAAACCTAATCCCCCTCCCCTCCAGCTGCAGAAGTTGTTGCAAAGTGGGATAAGAGGCAGACTGACACAAGCTAGATAGATTGATTCTGATCACAGGGTCAGCTCTAATCATAATATCCACCCACCCACCCACCCACCCATATTTTAAAAGTGATGCAGGGTATTGTGACCAAACTTCAAAGAACCAACCAACTTCGGCCTGGGAATTGACTGTTTCTTTAAAAGTTTCCTTTGAGTTAAAAAGGGTCCAGGTAGTCCCCTGTGAGAGCACATGGACAGTTGAAAGCTATCAATCAATTCCAATCATCTGCAAAGGAAGGTGTTTTTGGAAAGCTGATCAACCAGGAGAAAGAGCTGTTCCCTGCACTTCTCCAATCCTGACCATCCTGCCAGACACAGAATTGCAGTGCAAGAAGAAGAAAAGGAAGTGTCTGAATTACTTCTTCTGAGCAAGAGGATATTTCTGATTCATGGGATATAATCAGCCCTCAGATGGCTCTGTGAGTCAGGTCATCTATTTAGAGACTCAGCAAATAACTGCTCTTTTTATCAAAGACCCTTTCAACATACACAGACAGGAGGAATGGGAGGCTGTTCAAAGGCTTATTGAAGTTCTCTTGGTGGTTGCTTCATGTTAAATTACCTTGGCATTTAGAGTGAAAACTGTGTTTCCTGACAGTAAACTGGCAATAGATGGCTGCAATCTCATTGAAAATCAGATCAATAATGTGATAGCATCTTGATACTTTGAAAAAATAATAAAGCACATATTTTAGTTTTCAAGAAGATTAAGATAACCCTGGAAGAGTCAGTCTGTCTGCCTGCCTGCCTGTGTTGATTATCTCATCTATAGTTATGAAATAATCACTTATCTAGATAATAAGCACATGATTATGATAGAACAGATTTAGTAAAAGATAAGTTCCATATTTTTCTAGAAATGTGCACTGTTGTAACAAGCAAATCAGATTTCTCTGGATGGAAAAAAACTACATGAGATTTCTGGGTGCTTAATTTGAGCTTTTTGAAAATCCCTAAAAGCAGTGAGACAGAACCTGATTTGCTTTTTAAACTATTTGTTATAATATGATTAAACAATGTTAGTAACTTTGATGATTTTAGCATACATCTTCAGAGTAATTATAGGGGTAATTCTTACTTGCTTGTATTTTGTTCTGTCTTTCTTAATTAAAGAGATTGATTTCTTTTCTCAATAAAAGATGCAAATCTCTACAGTTTTAAGAACATAAGAACAAGCCTGCTGGATCAGACCAGAGTCCAGCACTCTGCTACTCACAGTGGCCTTTGGGAGCTCACATGCAGGATGTGAAAACAATGGCCTGCTGCTGCTGCTGCTGCTGCTGCTCCCCCCCCAAGCACCTGGTCTGCTAAGGCATTTGTAATCTCAGATCATGGAGGATCGAGATTGGTAGCCATAGATCAACTTCTCCATAAATCTGTCCAACCCCTTTCAAAGCTATCAAAAGCTATTTACTATCTATTAAATAGCTATTAAAGCTATTTACTGTCTGGTTCTCTGGTTAGAGTTCAAAGAACTGAATTCTCTCTCTTGCCCTTTTGTATGATCAGAACTAAGGATTGATTATCATCTTTTAGCAGCTAAATCCTGGAGAATTCTGTTGCTAAATGGTTGGCATAGGCAAAGCCAAGCCGTTGGGAAGTGTTTAGCTCGGATCCTCTGACTGGATGTGGGAGTAAACCTCTTCTTTCCTGACCTTTGAGTCTTTAATGGTCTGGGACCACAAGGACCGGGGGCTCTCCTGGGAGCCTGCCTGAGCTTCACAGTCCTTGCCACTAACCTTGTCTTATGCATCCTCACCCCTTTCGGTGCCTACAGAGGCCAGGAGACCATTTTGGTTGTGGTGACTTATCTCTTGGATGCCTCCTTCCCCCTCCCAACTCTGGTACCAAATGTATCTATTTCCTGATTCCGACACTTGTGTTTCGTTTATTAACCAAGCATCAAGTACACTGTCTTCTGAGAACTTGGAGCACAAACCTATTAAATAAATCAAAGCACACAGCAATTTTTCACCACAACTGCACAGAGACTGCTTTATCCTGGCTGTATTTGTTATCACCAACTGCAAAACCTTATTCCTGTTTTTATCTTGGTGTGGGGAACCCTTCCTTAAAATGTTTGTTTTAAACAATTTTGCAAGCCTGTGGTAAAATCCTGTCATATCAACTATAATAATTACTTAAATGCAGAACAATGCACATTCAATCCACTTTCACAATTCTTTGAAAGTGGATTTTGCTATTCCACACAGTAATATACAGCTTGAAAGTGTATTATTCTGCATGTGCAGAAGGGGTCAAAGTGAGTTTTGGCACCATTCTAGATGTTAAGAAAGCAGATTTCAGTAAGCTTAGGAATCTACTGGGCACGATACGGTGGTCAAAAATACTAAAAGAGACAGGAGTGCGTGATGGCTGGGAGTTCCTTAAAAGTGAGATCTTGAGGGCACAATTTCAAACAGTTCCAATGAGCAGTGGCATATTTACCTAGTGGGGGGCGCAAAAAATTCAGGTTCATTTGTGTGTTATATTTTTAGTTTTTTTCCAGTTTTTGACCTGCAGAGGGTGCAGTTTTTAGGCTAGCAGCACCAAAATTTCAGGGATTTTTCAGGAGACCCTCCTGATGATACCACCCTTGTTAGGTGAGGTTTGGTTCAGGGGGTCCAATGTTATGGAGTCCCAAAAGGGGTGCCCCCATCCCCCATTGTTTCCAATGGGGGCTAATAGGAGATGGAGGCTACACCTTTGAGGGTTCATAACTTTGGACCCCATGAACCAAACTTCACCAAACCTAGGTGGTATCATCAGGAGAGTCTCCTAAAGATACCCTGAAATTTTGGTGCTGTTAGCTTAACAATTGCACCCCTGACAGCAGGAACCCCCCAAATTTCTCCAGATTGTCCTTTTAAATCCACCCACTTTGGCATGGACTTAAAGGGAGAAAGTAAGGTCCCCAGTTTAAACATTTGTTTGGTAAATGTTTTGCTGGGGGTGATTTGTGAGAGATTTACATGCTTAATACCCACTTGCACTGACTTGGAGCTGTTTTTCAGGCTAACAACCTACCTCATAGGGTTGATGTGAAGACAAAATTAGGAAAGAGAGTTGGTGGCAAGAGAACCATGTATGTTTTGCTGGGGGTGGAGGTGGGTGATTTGTGAGAGATGTTGTTGACATTTGTTTGGTAAATGTTTTGCTGGCAGTGATTTGTGAGAGATTTACATGCTGAATACCCACTTGCACTGGCTTGGAGTTGTTTCTCAGGCTAACAACCCTACCTCATAGGGTTGGTGTGAGGACAAAATTTGGAAAGAGAATTGGTGGGGAGAGAGCCATGTATGTTTTGCAGGGGGTGGGAGGTGTTTTGTGAGCTGGTGCAAAAAAATCATTGTTTGGTCGTTGTGGGGGAGGGTGGCCGCCCATACGGGGGTGGGCGCCAAACTCAGGTTTTGTCCCCAGGCTCCAGTTTGCCTAGATATGCCTCTGCCAATGAGGAAAAAATGGGAGGTGTCAAAGGAAACCAGGATGGCTGTCTAAAGACCTTCCAACTGAGCTAAGATTTTAAAAGGACATGTACAAGAAATGGAAAAGGGGGGAAATCACCAAAGAGGAATTCAAACAAATAACCAGGGAGAAATTCAGAAAAGCTAACGCTCACAATGAGCTGAGACTTGCCAGAGAGGTTAAAAACAACAAAAGAGGCTTTTTAAATTAAGTCCGTAGCAAAAGGAAGAAAAATGATGGGACGGAGTCACTACATGGAGAAGATGGCAAAATGCTAACAGGGGATGGAAGAGGAGGAGGAGCAGAAGAAGAGCTGGATTTATATCCCCCCTTTCTCTCCTATAGGAGACTCAAGGGGGCTTACAAACTCCTTACCCTCTCGCAACAAACACCTTGTGGTAGGTGGGGCTGAAAGAGCTCAGAAGAACTGTGACTAGTCCAAGATCACTCAGCTGGTGTTTGTTGAAATGTACAGGCTAATCTGAATTCCAGATAAGCCTCCACAGCTCAGGCGGCAGAGCAGGGAATTAAACAGAGTTCCTCCAGATTAGAGTGCACCTGCGCTTAACCACTACGCCACTGGTGCTCCTACTCAGAACTACTCCACACCGCCTTTGCCTCAGTCTTTTTCCAAAAAGAAAACAGTGCTCATCCAGGAGAAAATGAAACAGAAGACACAGTAGGAGAAATGCAGCACAAAATAAATAAAGAGATAGTGCAGGAACACCTAGCTCAGGAGTCTGCAACCTGCAGCTCTCCAGATGTTCATGGACTACAAATCCATCAGTCCCTGCCAGGAGCTGATGGGAATTGTAGTTCACGAACATCTGGAGAACATCTGGAGATTGATTGATAAGCTTGATAGATTAAGGGAATGCTGGTGACATAGCATACCTTGATTTTAGTTTTTGACAAGGTGCCCCATAATATTCTCGCAGGTAAGCTAGTGAAATGTGGACTAGACAATGCTACTATTAGATGGATTTCTAATTGGTTGACTGACTGAACTCAAAGGGTTCATCAATGGCTCATCTTCATCCTGGAGAGAAGTGACTAGTGGGGGGCCCACAGGGTTCTGTCCTGGCCCAGTGCTATTCAATATTTTTATCAAAATGATGGAAAATGAATTTCATCATGCTAATAACATTTACAGATGACACCAAATTAGGAGGGGTAGCTAATACTCCAGAGGACAGAGTCAGAATTCAAAATGACCTAGACAGATTAGACAGCTGGGCCAAAACAAACAAAATGAATTTCAACTAAGATCAATGCAAGATACTACACTTAGGCAGAAAAAATGAAATGCACAGATTTAGAATGGGTGATACCTGGCTTGACAACACTACATGCGAAAGGGATCTGGGAGTCTTAGTAGACCACAAACTGAACATGAGTCAGAAGTGTGATGCGGTGGCCAAGAAAGCGATTCTGGGCTGTATCAAAAGGAGTATAGTGTCAAAATCGAGTAACGTAATAGTGCCATCTATTCTGCATTGCTCAGACCTCACCTGGAATAGCTGGATGGCCATCTGTTGGGAGTGCTTTGATTGTGTATTCATGGCAGGGGATTAGCCTTGATGGCCCTGTGGCTTCTTCCAACTCTATAATCCTATGTCTTCCAAATGAAGCCCTATGACAGTGATGGAGAACCTTTTTGAGACCGAGTGCTCAAACTGCAACCCAAAACCCACTTATTTATCACAAAGTGCCAACACGGCAATTTAACCTGAATACTGAGGTTTTAGTTTAGAAAAAACGGTTGGCTCTGAGGCGTGCGTTACTCAGGAGTAAGCTTGGTGGTAGTTGGTGGCTTTGCTTTGAAGCAACCGTGCAACTCTTCCAATGGGTGAATCATGACCCTAGGAGGGTTTACTCAGAAGCAAGCCCCATTGCCAGCAACCGAGCTTACTCCCAGGTAAAGAATTGCACTTTAGTTCTTTGCATGAAAATCAATGGGGTTTAACAGCGCTTAACAGGGTTACCTACACTGCTTCCCCAAAACTAGGTCTTAGGTTTAATGCTAATAATCAAGCCCAGCGGCCCAGGCCAGCCTAGATGTGTGTGTGGGGGGGGGGCACTCTGTTTGAGCGTGCCCACAGAGAGGGCTCTGAGTGCCACCACTGGCACCAGTGCCATAGGTTCGCCACCACTGCCCTATGACATCTGCCCCCTTTAGGTCCTTCCTATATTCATTCCCACATTGTGTGCCCAAACATTGCCATTTATGTCTGAGCCATCTCACACTGGAAGTAACCTCTTCAGGAGGTGTGGACACTGACAGAATAGGCTCAGCTGTGTCATTATTTTCAAGCCGCAGTGCAGCAGCAAGTTTCGCAGTCACCCACACATGTCCTCTCAGTCACTGCCAGCATCTCCTTACCAAAACTACGTTTCTGAGGTGGCATTCGGCAGTGAAATCTGAACTTTGCATTTATGGAAGGTTGGGTTTTTTCCTCCTCTTTTTGAAAGCAAAGCGAGATTTTTCGGCATAATCAGGAGGTTCTCTATTGTTGCAGAATCTTGGCTGAAAGTCTGGACCAGCCCTGTTCTATGAATTTGGCTATCTGCACAGAAACCAGCCTTTTGCTATCAAGGTGTGCTGCCCCATCTTAGAACTCTGAGGCCAATGCAATGCCTACACCAACAAAATGGAATTCCAACAAAATGTAAGGAATTCCATAGAAGCAGAAATAAAAGGCTCTTTGGTGTAAAAGACCGTTTATTCAGACATCTTAGAAAGCTCAAGTACACGCAGTGGCAGGAATAAGATCTCCCGCCAGAAACACAGGTTATAACTCTGTCCATCCCATCCCCCCTCCCGGATTCCCATGGGAACGGAGGGCTCATCTCCCTCGCAGAGATAAGGTCTCCGCCGGAGAAGCTGGCCCATCGCCCGGGCTGTGGAATGTAGTCAAGGCCAGGCGGCTGCCCCTCTCATCAACACCATTGAATCCTTTACACTCTGCCTCCCTAAAAGACCCCTCCCCTCCAGGTTTGTCAGCGGGAAAGGCGCTGTGGAAAGCAGAAATAAGGGCGGGGGCGCCAATATTTTCGTGAATAAAACCCATTGATTATACACCAGAGTGAATATCATCCCACCCAAGAGACTAAATATTGCAAGCGCTTATGACAAAGCGCAAGCAGAGTCCAGGATGGCGCTCAATTTCAGAATGCTTGGTGGGCCATCAATAATAGTCGGTGGGGGTCTCCTCCGGGCGGGAATCGTAACAGGCATCGGAACGGGAGCCTCCTCTTTGAGTAAACTGGGAATGTGGAAGACAGGGATGAATGTTACTTAAGAGAGTTAGTAATCCAATCGGCAGTGACATCATTAATCACTCTTTAGTAATCTGGAAAAAAGTGTCTCCACGAATCTTTTGCCTAGTTTAGAAAAATTCTATGCACGCTCTCTGAGATTTTTGGTACAGACAAATACACCCAGGCTTCCAACACGCATTTAGAGGGAAATCCCGAAGCGTGTGCTCGTAACTGCGCTTGCAGCTTTTGGGAGTCTTTAGCCTGTTGTGGGCAGTCTGGACCGTTTTCCACCCCCCCCCCAGCCAGAGATGAAATCCATTGTTGAAACTCTGGAGGATCCAATGCTTCCGCAGGTAGTTGCGCGCAACGGCGTGGGAAGGAGCGACCGGACACAATTTCGAAGGGGTTTTTTTTTATACTCGCTATGAACCGCGATTGTTATAGGCGCATTCTGGCAAACGGAATTAGCTCGCCAGACCAATTCCGTCTCTGGTGGTAGTTGGTGTAACAACGTAAATACTGCTCCTTCTAGGGTTCTGTTCCGCTCTCTCCGGCCTCACCGCCACTTTGAACGTGGTAGGGGGCGGCGACTGGGCGGCCCTTAAACAACCCTAGAAAAGCTTCCAGAACTTCTTGAAATGAATTGGGGTGGGCCGCGGTCGGAGACCACCTTAACGGGGGCGGAGTGCAGACGGTAAACGTGGCTGGAATGAAACAGACGCTGGGCTTTAACTTAGGAGCTGAGAGGGGATGGAAGCACATGGAATAAAATGGGCTTGTTTGGAAAATAAGTCCACCACCACCCACAAGACCGTGCTGCCATGACTTCTTCTGGCAAATCTAATCCAATAAAATCCATGGAGATGACTTCCCAGTGGGCGGAGGCCACCGGGAGAGGTTTCAACAGACCATGGGGCCTTCCCTGAACGGTCTTGGCTTCCTGCACAAACAGAGCAACCTTTGATATATCCTCATCAATGTCCTTATGATCGCTACGGGCCACCAGAATTGACGGGCGGGCCAAATGCAGAGTTTTTTAGAAAAGCCAAAATGTCCAGCCGAGCAGGCATCAAGTGGCAGGCTCCTCGAGGAAACCTGTTTGCGGAGGGAGGCATCGCATCAACGAATCCCCCCGCCGCCAAACGCCAGCCGCTCTCCAAACGCAATTGGGAGTCGCCTTTCACTTGCCGGGAGTAGGCTCAGAGTAGTCTCCGCCTCCTCAAGTTCCCTTCTGTGAGGGAAAGGAGATGACCAGGCTGGGAAATGGGGCTGGAGAAGGAGGGAGTGGGATGTCTGAGATCGGGTGACAGCTTCAGCCCTAATTGGGAGGGGGGGAGAGAACAGTGCGCCGAATAAGTCCCGTAAGCTGGCTCCACCCTCCCCTCCCAGGTAGGCGCGAGCCGCGATCAGCCAGTTTATTGGTTTTTCCGGGAAAAAATGGACCGTGTGAAAGCAGAAACGAGAAAAGAAATCGCCCAACGGGTTGCTTCAAGCCGGACATCTTGAGGGGTGGTGAGAGGGCGGCCAAGTTCTTGTGATCCGGACCAAACTTGAAAGGGGTGTTTAGCCTTCCCCAGCCAGTGTGTGGCTGCCAAGTGGAGAGTGCAAGTACTTTAATGGTCAGTAGCCCTTTCATCCCCTACAGTCCAGTTGTTGAGTTCCAGCACCGAGAATTTCTTTGATAAATAAGCACACGGAACCAGCTCTACCTGCATCTTCTTTATTTCTCTGCAACAGGGTCAGCTTCTAAGCGCTTTGTCCGAGGTAGAATCCACGCTTGAACCACAAACGGGAGATCCGGGTCAGGGCAAGCTTTAGGATAGGTTCGTGGTAAAAGCAGACTTTAAAAGCTGAAAGGCTGTCTGACATTCTTCGGACCGGGAAAGGGGGGCCCTGGGCTTGGCGGACAGTGGATCTTTACCTCTTAGTGCGTAAGAGGTCTGTGAGAGTGGAGAGTCAGTTCAGCTTAATTGTGGGTATAAAGTCACTGATAGAAATTATGCAAAACCTAGAAAAGATTGGAGTTCTTTCGCTTGGTAGGTGCAGGCCATTGAGAGGATCCGTGATCAATCTTAGCAAGGCAGGATCCATTTTAGGCTCCCCTCGGCTTGTGATCCGTAATCCCCAAATAGCTTCAATAGAGGTTTGGTGGAAACAGCACTTGGAAAGTTTGGCAAAGAGGGGAGTTGTTGGAGCAAGCTGCTTTCAATACTTCCCCAACTCAATGTCTTCATGTTCCTCCGCTTTGGTTTGTGAATAAATTAAAACGGGCCATCTAAGTGACACCACTACTCCCTTGTACAATAAATCATGGAGAACTTCTATTGATAAGGGCCATAAAAGCCCGGGGCCCCACTTCTAACCTCGAATGGCATTATTAAGTATTCAAATCTAGTCCAAACTTTGTGTTAAATGCAGTCAAGTGTTCATAGCCTTCTAGTAGCAATTCTAACTCTGTAGTAAGCTTCTCTCAAGTCCAACTTAGTAAAGCATGCGCCCTTTGCCCAAATGCGCCTAAAAGGTCCTTGATCAAAGCGCAAAGGGTACCTTTATTGGACAGGGAGACTGCATTGAGACCTCGGTAATCTGTGCAGAGATTTCAGAAGACCCATCTTTCTTTTTACAAAACAATACAGGAGGCAGCATGTGTGTGGCTCGGTTCGGCTCACCAGATGAACCTACGGAAATAGGTTCTGTATCTAAGAAGGCAACGGGTTCCTTCTCCTCATTGGGACTCATGCGTAGATTCTACCTTTCGGCAGTTGCTGCTCTGGCTGTATTACGCATTTTGGCAGTCAGTGTCTCTCATGGGGTGTGGCAACTGATCGCATTCTTGCTCCTGAAATACTCTTGGCTAGATCCTTGGTACGCCGGGTGGGATGCCGGTAGAATCGGGAGCAAATCACTGATGAAGCCAGGTGTGTGTCAGGAGAAGCTTCCAGTTCTTCCCCAATTCATGTGTTCCCTCAAGAGGGATGGGTCAGTGAATTCTAAGATCCTTTCTTTCCAAAGTGAATTTCAGGGTTCATGCAACAACCAACCATGGCATGCCCAGAACTATAGGAGTAGTTTAGCCACTGGCGCCAGAATAAAATCTAATTTTCCTCCCAATGGTCGGTATGAAGCCGGAGGAGAACCGGGCCGCTTTTGAACTGGGCCGGGTCCTTCGCTTCCCGAGAGGACTGCCGTCCATTTGGGTGAATGGTATGGAGGGCTTAGCCAGGGGACTTGGTCTAGAACCTAGCTCCTCCGCCACCCAAATGGGGCCGCATTAAGCAATGGGAGCAGCCAGAATCCACAAGGAGCTGAAGGCTATAATAATGAGTGCGCTTTAGCGGGGTTGGCCAGAAAGCGGCTTTGATTGTTGTAATGGGAAGCAGCTGCCCTTCACCTCACCGCTGTCTGAGCTCGAACCCATGGCGTCCATGGGGGCTGAAGAAAGGCAGACAGCTGCTTCCCCCTCCTCTGGAGTCGCTTCGATGACTGCCTTTAGACTTGAACCCGAACTGCTGGGTAGGGGGTGGCCCTGATTTCGCGCGCGTGGTGACTTGGCAGATGGGGTCTTCGCGCGGCCGGAGCGGTTGGCTTCTGTTTTTCGGGCAGTTACGGCTAGATGACCTGGACTCTCCTCGGTGAGTAAAGACACAATAACCCCAGTGCGGCGACGGCGCTCGGAGGTGAAGATCCTCTTCTCCGGTAGGGGCTGGCTGGACTTGGCAGTTGGTGGACTTGCAGTGGCGGAAGGCTTCGGGCGTGCGGCGCATGCCTCCCGACGCAGCGTGCCAAAGACGGCATTCTGCTTTCAGACGCCACCTGGGGATCCCAATTCAATCCAATCAGCAATAGTGCGGGGGACCCGAATTAAAAACACCGCTTTCACGGCAACGCCTGTCAGTCGACAGCATCCGGGAGAAGTATTCGCATTTACATGCGCCAGGCCACTCAGGAGGAAGCTCGAGCAGCACGCCCGCCACGAAAATTCGAACGGGCAAATTCCTGCAAACGAACTGGCCGGTTGCCTTGTTGAATAGTTTTGATGGTGCTGGATAGCTTCGCATTTTCCGCACTGATCTTGGAAGCGAGCCCTTAAGGCTTGGAGGAAAGCGGGTACCGTGCGAAGCAGTATCTTCATCTTGCAGGTTCAAAAGAGTCACAAACCAGTCGGCTTGCTGCCCCATCCAGGACTGAGCCGCATGTCCCGCATTTTTTCGCTCAGACCGGTATAACGATCGTCATAGTCCTCCATGTGGGCATCGAAGCTGCAAGATGAAGTAGGGAAGTTTGGAAGCCGGTCCCATCGAAACGGGCAGGTATTGAGGTCTGGTAGTAACCTCTCTCCACGGCTCCTTGGCGACTGCAGGGTGCCGCGGCCGCGCAGGTTGAGCGGGTTGAGGCAGCGGTTGCGCAGAGGGGCCGGACGATGGGTGGAGGTATCAAGCGCCGCGTGCCGCTGGTGTTCCGGTGGGGAGCCGGGTCCTTGGAAGGTGGCTGGACTCCAGCAGCTGCCGCCCCTCGGGCGCCGGCTGTACCACGTGACAGCCGTGACTCCAACTTGGGTTGTCCTGAGTCTGTTGCTTCTTCAGATTCCCTCTCCAAGGCAGCCAGCTCTCTCTCCTTGGCGAAGTCAATCGCATCACTGGATGCGCATGCAAAGCCGCTTTCTCTCGTTCCAATTTAGCCAGTTCGGTTCCGCTGCTGAACAGCTGCAGTAAGTTCACCTTTGAAGTGTCGCCAAGGCCTGAACACTTTCACGCGTTGACGCTGTAAGTTCAGTTTGGAGTGTTCCAGGACTTTATCATGGACTGATAGATTCTGGCGATATTGCCGTTGGAGCCATCACCTTGGCACGGTCCAATCTCGGGAAGTTGGATTTCTTTGGCGCTGCTGCTCCCGGTCTGCCCTCTGCAGGTTTTCACGCTCTTGTTGCAGCTGTTCCTCGTTCACTCTTCCCCATAGCTGGCGCTCACGGGCTTCATGCTTCTTGGGCATCTCAAGCATGATCGGCCCGCACTTCCTCATATCCCAGCTCTCTTCGATGGGAGAGGGAACAGATCCGGCTGGGAGTGTAGGCTTTCTCTCGGATTCCTCTCGTCGTCTGGATCGCTGGCGGCGCATCGCACTCTACCGGTGGCTCCACGGGGCATCTCAGGTGCCGCCGCTGGTCCGGGATCAGGGGGGTCCGATCGGAGGATCGGCACGGATACCCTCCCAATCCCTGGTATAGTCCCAGTGTCACCGGGTGGTCTTCCGGGACGGGCCCCAGTAAGCTAATGCCGCGGCGGTTCTTTGGGAGCATCACCAAAATACGAAGTCCAGGAATCGCTCGATGGACTCCTGGAGTTGCCGCATGAAAGGTGGTCAGGCCCGCCTCCTCGCGCGGACAGGTTGCATCTGAGGTTTGTAATCCATCACGCAAAACGGGTAGATCATCCTGGATCCACGAGGCCGATCCATAGACAGCTCCAAACGCATCTCAGTGTAAGTCCCTATGGTCGTCTTCTCACGTCCCTCGCTCCAACGGAGTAAAAGGAAGACTTCGTGGCTGGATACCGCAGTGATTTTAGGAAAGAGTCACCAGCGAGACCCGCTTCTCCCGCCGGTTCACTCTCCAGATCCAGAAGGGAAAGGTCGGAGCCCTCTTTGGGGGCTACCGCACCTTCCCCAGAAACATCCAACCTCTCCATGCCGAGGCACCAGAGGTCCACTGCACTAGGAATATAGATGAATTAAGATTCCTGCCACAATGTAAGGAATTCCATAGAAGCAGAAATAAAAGGCTCTTTGGTGTAAAAGACCGTTTATTCAGACATCTTAGAAAGCTCACGTACACGCCGTGGCAGGAATAAGATCTCCCGCCAGAAACACAGGTTATAACTCTGTCCATCCCATCCCCCCTCCCGGATTCCCATGGGAACGGAGGGCTCATCTCCCTCGCAGAGATAAGGTCTCCGCCGGAGAAGCTGGCCCATCGCCCGGGCTGTGGAATGTAGTCAAGGCCAGGCGGCTGCCCCTCTCATCAACACCATTGAATCCTTTACAGGCAGGGGCTGATGGGAATTGTAGTCCATAACATCTAGAGTGCCAAAGGTTCGCCACCACGGACCTAAGGTGAATGCCTGTCTCTTCTGCAGAGGCGTACCGAGGCCAAATGCGCCTGAAGACAAATGCGCCCCCCTCCTGGCGCCCCCCCACATGCGGAGCCCCGCTTACTCTTGACTAAGCAGGGCTTGCTGATGAGTAAGCCCCACTTGCTCACAAGTAAGCGAGGCTCCAGCCCTCCTCCCTGCCTAGCAGCCGAAGGGTGAGTTTCCCTCGCCCTCCTCAGCTGCTAGGCAGGGAGACGGTGGCGGCCCCCTTCCACGGGTCTCTTGTGAAGCCTTCACGTATTTCTTAAAGGGGCAATTCCCCAAAGATTGCTTAAAGGTACTGAAACGCAGTTTGAAGTTCTTTCCCCTTTAAGCAATTTTTGGGGAATTGCCCTTTTGAGAAATATGTGAAGGCTTCACAAGAGACCAGCCGTCTCCACTGGTATAGGGGGAGGGCAGCAGCAGTGGGGGGGAGAGCCTGCTGGGTACCCCCCCATGTGACCCACAGGCATGTGCCCGGAGACATGGGGGTTCCCATGCCTCTGCTCTTCTGTTGGCAGATATTTAGGCCTCGGCAGTTTCAGAGGCATGTGCCATTTTGACAGGTGAGAGCCGAAGGGTTCATACTCCTTGATCATCACCCTGGGGCTGTCCACCTGTGGCTTTACATAAGCTAGCTGAGTGCATCAAGGCCCAGTTTAAGGACTGGTTTTTTGTATTTGTTTTTCTGTATGTTTATTTAAATTGCATTTTGAGTGTTTCAGTCAGCAGTTCCCGAACCCTTTGGGGCCACCTGCAAATTCATTTTGCAGTTCTGATAAATAAGCAATTTCTGAATGATCTCCTTGAGTTCATCACTGCTCAAAGCATTCGTGTCTTTCAAAAGCTCAAGAGCAATCTCAAAAAGGTTGTAAAAGCTTTTCACAAAGTTGTCTTTTGATAGCCACAAATTTCAATAGGAGGCAGCAAACGTTCAAAATATTTATCATATTCAACGCAGACCTCCCTCAATAGTCGACTGTTGAGAGCAGGGGCTTGAAATGTATTCACTGCCGGAATGGCTTGTGCAGGTGATCACTGGGGTTTTTTGCAAGCACGTGTTGGTGATGAATTGTTGGACGTGAAGGACTGTACACTGTTTCCTACCGCAGAGACAGAGGGGGACTTACCAGTGAGTCAGATAGCTAGAGAGGGTCAAGACACTGACACCTTTTCTCTATCACACTGACACTATCCCTTTGATGTGTAGATTCCTACTCTTAGGGAACTTCCTTCCTGCTTCTCCTCTCTCTCTTCTCGCACACACCTTCCATCTTGCGTGCAGAGGGATGCAAACTGCATCTCCCACCATCTATTTCTAGCCAGATAGATTGGAACAGAGAACCCATCTCTCCACTTTCCTATCCAGAATGGAGTTCACCAATAAAGGCCCCTCTTATTAGTTAGAAACTATGAAATGACTCCGAGTGTTCTTTGTGCCAATGCCTGTGCACGCCTGCCTGGGGAAGCTCCACTGTGCTTAGCCACCATGCCCTCTGCTTGTAATGCAAAGGTATCTCTTACCAGAGAGAATGACCAACATGAATGATGCTGAGAATGGCAAAGATGTCTGGCGCCGCTGTCCTTAAGTAAGCAACCCCACCACAGTAGCGACCAGCCATTGAGGATGTCCCATTGGTTGCACAAGCATGTTAGTAAGCAGGATTTTGTTATCTTTGAAGAGCCACTCAACAATGCAAAATATTGACTCCTCTAGGCAGATGTGGGGGAGGGCAAACACGAAGGGCTGTGTCGGCACGTTTGACCCCCCACTGCCACATAAGGGGAAACCCCACCGGCACAGGGAGCAAACTGTCAGTTCTGTGGTGGCAAAATCTGGAAGCCCAAACTGCTGCAGAGCTGTGCTGGTGTCTAAATCAGACTCTGGCATTGGGGGGGGGGGGGCAGGCTGAGGCATTCCTAGGGGTGGAACCAACATTAGTTGGCTTCCACCGGTGTTTCAGTCTGGGAACGCCACCCTGGGAGCCTGCAGACTTATGCCGCGCTTTTTGCGTGGCGTAAGGCTGCTTCGGTTGTGGGACTTTTCAGGGTTTGTTGCTTTCCCCCCAGTTGCGCCACCCAAAACCCCTTTGGAGGCAATGCAGCGCCGCCTTTGCTGTGTCTCCTCTGGCAACCTCATGCAATTTGGACGGTGCTCTTAGCATCTATTTTTAGTTGCCTTGGAAATAACAAGCAAAGATTTGTTGCCTGGCAAAACTGATTCATTTGGCTGTCATGCAAATTCTGTTGTCAGATCAGATCAGATCTGTATTAGGCTTCAAAATAGAAAATCAACAGAGTAGAAACCAACAAAATGAAGTAGCTGAAATATATATATACATACATATCCAGCATTCATGGAGGTAAAACATGGGAAAAAAACTCCCGAGGTATTAATTCAGGTTGTATTCGCTCCAATGAGATGTGCCAGGTATCAATCCAAAGGGGTACCTCATACAGGAGTTGTTGTGACACTTTGGTGTTAAATACCTTGAAGGCTGCTGGTATAAACCTACACCTTTAGAGAAGAAAATTTTTACAACAGCAGCAGAGGTACTTTTGCAGCTCTTAACTACTGACTCTCTATGCTTGACCCAACTGGCTTTGTAATGAAAGTTTATGCCCAGATATTTATGGAACTTGACCTGCTCAATAGCATCACTATCCAGGGCCCGCTCCCCACTCACCATAAGCCACGGGGTCACCTCTTGATAAGACACGGGGATCCTGGACGTTCCCCACATCACCAGTGGCCACTGCGCAGCTGCCCAGAATTTGCCGCTCTCCCACCTCCTTGGCATGCGTCAAATTAGGTCCTCTTCAAAGAGCAACATTTTCCAAAACCCTGCGGTTGCCACGGGGTAGTGGGGAACCTCGGCTGTTTACGCGTGGTTGATTCGCTGTGACAGCTTTCCGGCCAATCAGGAAAAAGGATCCTCCATTTTGTTTAGGGAGGGTGTCCCCGTCAGAAAGTGAAGCTATGTGATGACATAGACACAGGTGTCCCCGTCAGACATGAAGCTATGTGATGATGTAGACACTAGGCGACATCCTCTTTTACAATGCACGCTCGCGGAAATTGAGACGTGTGCACAACGCGACGTGCCAACGTTGCTCCCTTTGCTCGAGCTTTACAGCTTTGCGGCTTGGCATTTCCATTCAAACCGGCAATGCGCCGCTTGAGCGCATACGCAGGTTCAATGAAGCGGGGAATTAAAGAGGAAACCCGAAACCGATTTTCACTTTCGTTTTTCTGCCCAATCAATTGGCTCGCGGATAGGTGCGAATCAGCGCAGCGTTGCGAGCCTATCAAAAGCAACTTCTCATGTCAGCCAAATCAAAATGGAGGCCCGCAACCAGGCTGAAACTCCGCCACTTCCCCGTCGTCCATGACGGCGACACGGCGTGCCAGCCGAAATCAGAACGCGGTTGATTGCCACACAAACTCCTCCTCCTTGCTCCCCAGCATTGTTATTTTCCTGGACATGACCAGCGGAAATGGAGTGGGGGAACAAAATGTCTCCATGGTCAAAAGTCATGGAGGCTTTCTCAATGCTTGAGAATCGCTATGGCGTTGCACTTAGAAGAGGTAAGTGGGGAATGGCCCCAGGAACCAGTTTGTAGGCTTGAAGGATCTTGAAAAGACCAGGATCTTAGATTTAAGTGGATTGACGGCTAAAAAATTGTTAGCACTTGCTGGACCATTTCCACAACCCAAAAGTTATGCATGAAAGCCTATTCCTCACTGAAGAGGTATAAATAGGATTCATGGAGTCACCCTCCTGCCCAGGGTTGCCAGCCTCCAGCTGGGGCCTGGAATTCTCCCAGAATTACAACAGATCCCCAAACTGCACAGGTCAGTTTCTTTGGAGAAAATGGACCGCATGGCATCACCCGCCTGCAGAGCATCCTCCTGGTAGCCAAAGTCCTCCCTTCCCATGTTCTGTCCCCAAATCTCCATGGATGTCCCCACCTGCCCTTCTTCCTTCATCATTAATCGGGGCCTTTTTAAAACGCTCCTTTTCACCTGCATAGGTGTCCTCTAGATGTTTTGTTAATGTTTCTCACCCCTCTTTTTGAGCAGAAGTGGAATCTGCCTAACGCATAATTCAATACGTTCTCCCCCTTTACTCATTTGACAAAGACGCAAACATCAGCCCCAGGGTAATGAAGTACAGGACAGTGGGTTGTTGTGGGGTTTTCGGGCTGTATGGCCGGTTTCCAGTAGCATTTCCTCCTAACGTATCACCTGCCTCTGTGATCGGCATCTTCAGAGGACCTGATGGTAGTAAAGCAAGAGGGTGCAATTGGCAAGTGTGATTTGCATGTGTTGAGTGAAATCCACCCATTTTAGCACATGTAAGTAACAATGAAGTTGCATAATCAATTAGTGAGGGCATCTGCATAGCAGTTGTCTGGCATTTTAATCCATTTAATTGCTTCCTGCAGAGAGACATCCTGCGTCTGGGTGGTGTTCACTAACCATTGTCTTGATTCTAATGTTTTTAAGTACTGGTAGCCAAATGTTGTTCATTTTCATGTTGAAATTGTCCATGTGCTTGTGGATTTCAATGGCTTCTCTGTGTAGTCTAACATAGTGGTTGTCAGAGTGGTCCAGAATTTCTGTGTTTTCAATGCTACTGGAACATGGCCATACAGCCTGGAAGCCCCACAGCACCCCAGTGATTCCGGTTGTGAAAGCCTTCGACAATACGAAGTACAGGACAGATTGCAAGAAGGAATACTGATCTAGACAGATTTTTTTGTTTTGATTTTTTGAAGTGCAGTTGTATAAAGAAGCCTTATTGTAGCTGGAAATCTGGTTTAAGGACTGGCCTTGTCCTATTGCAAAACATGGCTTCGCCACTCAGATTTTACTTGGCTGGAATTTCACAGGCGGGGAGGACAAAAAAGGAAGCCGAAAGGAAGCTAAAGCTTGAGGGTCAAAAAGGTCAGGAGAGATCTTATATTTGGAAGCAGGAATAGAGCAGCGCTCCATCTCACTCTCAGCCGGTAAAACTCTCCCTTCATTGGTGAATGTGACCCAGAAGGCATATTAAGCACTTGATCTCTTTAGCAGGATAGTCAAGCATCTTCAGATCCTGGAATTGCAGGGGTCACTGCAAGCAGCAGCCCAGGTTTTTGAAATGGCTGAATTTATGCCAATGTTGGGTGGGTGGGTGGGAATGGGAATGGGAAACACATTTCCAAGCTGCAAAAAAGCCACTTTCATTTAAAAAAACAACAAATAAAACCAAGCGAAAAACCCTTCTATGTGCTATTAGTAATTACTCCATCAGGAATTTTTCCACATGAGGTTGATATTAATCTTTTCTGGATGCAGAGAAGATCTCCCTCACAGTCCAGTTCCAGTGGAGTCAACAAAGGTTGTCTGAGGGCCCCCATGAACCGGTCACACATTGTATTGTTGGAGGCTTTCATGGCCGGGATCCAGAGGTGAGATTCAGGCTGTTCGCACCAGTTCTGTGGAACCAGTTGTTAAATTTTCCTTAGTTCGACCAACTGTTTGTTAATCCCACCTCTGAAGCGAGATCTGTGCAATTTTTCCCCAGTTGTTGGCGGTTAGTGGTGTGAGGCTCAGTTTGAAACCAAGCATCTCTTCTGAAATGGGGGCGGGGCATACAGGGGACAGGAGCGTGTGCGTTAAAAGGGGAAAGTAGGAGTGTTTGGCGCTGAAGTGGTCAGAGCTTACCAAGAGCACGAGGCAATTTTTGAGCTGGTTTTTCACCGCGAGTGAATTTGGGTGGTTCTTCTGACCTCCCTCCTGCGGCATTCTGGGGCTGGAGAAGTCCAGGGCAGTGGTTGGACCCACCTCACCTGGCCCACTGCTGGGAGGGGCCGACTGGGCATTAAATACTGGAATCCACTCTAGCCTACCCTGGAGATGTGACCAGCCTCCAATGCTTGGCCTGCAGCTCCATGCCTGCATTTTTAGAACCCCAGATGTTTACATTTATCCAGGGGTGGGGGGAAGCGCAATTTTGCCGGGGTGCGATTTTGAATCCCACCACTGGATCCAGCCCACCAAGCTGCCTTGGCCAGCCGCTTGCAATTAGCCTTTTAAAAATAGCTGCTTGCAGACTGTCAGCTGGGACAGAGGAGGGCTTTTAATTACGACCCAACCCCATTTCAGGGGATAAGAAGGAACAAGGAGCTCCCCGCATCTCTCGTGCAGGCTTCAGGATGCTGGAGAAGCTCTCTCGGCACCCTCCAGCCCGTGTGCAAGAGGAGGAAGCATCACCACCGTCGCCCTCGTCCCACAGTTGCTACTTGAAAAAAAAGATAAGCAGAAGCTGCAAAACCCGGGGCTGGAGAAGAATTGGGGGAAGGGGGAGGAGAGGAGGAGGTCTACACGAGCTAGGTTGGGACGAGGGGGTATGTGTTGTGAAGAAGGGAAGCTGCAAGGTCAGGAGACACAGTCCTTCTCCGCCATGGGAAATGGGGCTGATCAGCCCTGAGGAAGCAGAGGAAGAGGAGGCGGGGAAGCGGCTGCCACTGCTGGCGATTGACCTGAGAAGGTCAAGAGGAGGTGTCGTGAGGAGCTGAGAAGCTTGGGAAGGGAGGAAAAGAAGGATTTAGGCCACTAGCTCCCCCACCTACCCCGGTTGAAGGAATTCAGGATACATTTGCCTTCTCTGTTCCTGGGCTTTGGTGAAGACCTGGGGCCTTTCCCCATCGCATTTAAGCCCCAAGGCTACCTCAAAGGAGAGCTGGCCAGGGGTCCCTCGGCACTCCCCACTGAGAGGGGCGGCAACAGCGCAGCCGCCCCGAAGCTGCTGCTGTCGCGCCCCTCAGCGCGCAGCATCCCAGGCGCTTCTTAACGGTGCTCTTTTAGTAAGATGGCCTCCAGCGCAGAAGCCAGCGGGGTTTAAATCAAGGAGAACGGCCAGTAGCGCCCGGCTACCACCAAGAGGGATGCTCTTGCTTGCTAAGAGCAGCGCGAGGCATAGAGGGGAACGACGAGAGTGGGGAAAGGCCCCTGCTCTGTTTCTCCATCTTCCCCCCACCCCCTGAGCTGGCCTGGGTGATGTGTGTGGTGCGGTGGAGATTGCTTTCAGCCTGGCTCAGTCTGCCCAAGGAACTGGGCTCATTGGTCTGCTCTCTGCTCCATCTTAGCTCTGGAGAGAGCTGGTTGTGGATGTCCTCTGTGACTACATCGTGGATCCTTTGGGAAGATCCCTGTGCAGGATGGGGGCCCCTCCTATGAGCCATGTGCTTGCTGAATCCATGGCTCTGCATAGCTGGTTAATTTGTGAATTGTGAATCACAATAGATGGTGCTAAAGGGTCAGTCCCTGCTGCTCTTGTCCTGGTCTTGTCTTATGTGTGTACGTGTAAAGTGCCATCAAGTTGCAACTGACTTATGGTGACCCACAAAAGGGTTTTCAATGCAAGTGAAACGCAGAGGTGGTTTGCCATTGCCTTCCTCTGCAGAGTCTTCCTCGGTAGCCTCCCAGATCCCGCTTAGTTTCCAAGATTTGGCAAGATCAGGCACCATGTTGCTTTCCTCCTTCTTTGGTCTTATAGCTGGACAATCAGATCTAAATAAGCTTTTTCTCATACATTTTCATCTGTGCTTTGCTCATTGTCTGGTTCCAGTGTTGGAGGGACATAGAGTAGGCTGGAGTCATGCAGGTAGGGAGGGCCTTGAAAAAGCTTGTCTAACTCTTACTCTGGTAATGAAGGGGGAAATGGTGTCACCAGTCTGGGGCTAGCATGTTGCCAGGCTGGAGGTGCCCTTTCAGTCCTTGCCTGAGGCACAGTGGGATAGCATGCAAAGCAAAGGCAAAGACTTGGTGGCAAGATAATTTCTGGGAGGCCAGGCTTGACCCACTTTGGCCTAGGCAGGGCCAGGTGCCAGAGCGGGAGAGAAGCTCCCAGGGAGGGTGAAGGCGATGGGCTCCCATGGAACGAGTTCCTAGAGTGAGATGGTCGGGGTGGAGCAAGTAATGAGACTAATATTAAAAAGCTACCACTAAGGATGAGCTGCCAGCCATAGATGCAGGCGAAACATCAGGAGAAAATGCTACTGGAAAACAGCCGTACAACCCGGAAAACGCACAACACTCTAGGTCACACATTTCCTTTCAAACGGGTTACATCTGAGTCCCCTTGGACTTTCGGTCAGACAGAAGCTGCAAGACCTGCTCTGTTCCCCCAGTTCAGACCGGGAACACTGTGTGCTTCAGCAGAACCCCCCCCCCCCCCGGCATTTTTCTAATGTGAAACAGCCCAAGTAGGGTCCAGTATTTGCCCCATTGGAGGCTAACACACGGATCGAGGTGCAATGGGTGCAAGACCCCTTCTGGACGTCCCAGAAGGGGCAATCCCTCCCCTGACAGGTAGAGCCATGAAGCTGCTCAGGCAGGTCAAGGTCTCAGGTCCAGCCTGTCCTGTGGATAAGAGTGTCAGTGAAGAAACAGCACAGAAGTTTAACAGAACTGGCAATCTGCAGTCAGCTGTCCGTCACAGGAGGCATCAGTGACTCGACCAAAGAATGTATTTTCTGAAGGGCAACAGGTATATTTCGAATATATAATCCTATCAAACAGAGTAATGAGCAGAAATGTGGATTGTGTGGCACGTTAAATTAGAATAGTTTATTCATGGCATAGTGTACCTAAGTACAAAACACAAAAGATTCCCTAAAATGTAGGTGTCAGCCACCTACCACAGAGATGATGGTACCAACAAGATAAATTATTGCACACTGTTGACAAGGAAGGCAACCCCCAGTTACCCCCCATATATAAGCCTTAAATAGCCCCAGAGTTCCTTTCAGAGGAGGCTCACACAACACTGCCTTGGGAAATTGTGTGTGAATTTCTTCTGGCACTGAACCTTTTGCATTGTGGACAAAAGAGAAAATGGATCCAAGCCCATGATGTGTTTACATTTGCAGCTATGCTCAGCCATAACACGCTCGTTCAAGCAGGACTTCAGCTGGAGGTTGGCTGCATACTGTCTGACGAAGCCCAGTTTAATTGCGCTGGCAATCTGCCAATGAGCAGAATTTATGGCGCTTATGGAAAAATGATGAAACTATGGACAAATAAAGACGTAGATATTTCAGTGGTGTGGTCAAGAAGAAGGAGCTGTAAAACATAACTTCTGGCTCCAGCCAAGATGACCAGAAAAAGTTATGTCACCTATTAATATTTGTTCATTTGGGAGTACTACATATCCTCTTGCTCAGTGTGACTGTTCTGACTTTTGGTAGAACTACAATAAATAATAATTATTAATAATAATACTTAGGGTGGTGTATTGGGGAAAAGGCACTCAGGGACAACTCTGGGCGCCCCCTGCATTTGGGGGTGGGGCTCGGGGGTGGGGGTGACTCAGATGGGCCCTGCAGTGGCAGGGCAGCTCCTGGACCGGCCTGCTGCCACGGTGCCTGTTGGAGCTAACCCCCAAGTTGCCCCCCGGCCTCCCTGCAGGCTGCCTCTTGCCCTCCCCTGGCTCTTGGATGCCTAAAGACAGAGCAGGCTGGCTCTGTCTTTAGGTGCCTTCCTGCATCAGGTCAGCACAGTGGGGCGATTTTGCACCCCCCGCCATTGCGCCTGTCCCCATTGCAGATGCCACTGAGGGTGGTAACAACTATGCTTATTTTCTCTCTGAAGTACAGCACATGGTGGATAAAGCTGTAATTTCCCCACAGTCCCTGCTGTGTTGGTGTTTGGGTGAGCATAGTCCAGTTCCCCAGGCTCAAGGAGTCTGAAACTGGCAGGATATTTACTGTAGCAGCAGCATATTTCTGCTGATTGTGGAAGGTACTCAAAAAAGATTTATATGAATGAAGATGCTGACAAGCTAGATTTTTTTCTTTTTTCTTTTTTCTTTTTGAGGGTTGGAAACCCACAACCAGATAGAGCTGGAACCCTGAGGGTTTTTTTCAGCTTTTTTTTCTTCCTTAAGCTACTTCACATTTTTTTTGTATGATGCATCCTTCAAGGCTAAAAACTAAGGGGAGCCCAGACACATGACCACGAGAAATCTCCATCCAGATTTGCACCATTTCAGCTGTAACCTGGCTCTCCAGACACATGTCACATGGATGTCAAACAGCCAGAACGACTCCAGTCACCAAAAGAATACTTCCCCAAGTCAGTCTGGTGTGGAAGTAACACCTACGCCCTGCCAATCTCCCCATAGGCTCAGTGCAACCCTCTTCTCCCTTTAGTCTAATTTCTTCTCTGTAGGGTGAGTGAGGCTAGAGCAAATGATTGGTGTAAAGTCACCCAGCAAGTGGAGGAGAGTTCCCTATCCCACCCCTCCAAGTGCTGTACTGCCTTTGCTTGGAACAGGATTTGGGTGAAATGACCAAGGGCCAGATAGTTTGCATTTGAGTTTGGTGATCCCAGGGAACATCTGGGAGAATGCAATGCAGGCGAGTTCTTCCAGGTGTTCCCTGTCTCCTACATTTGTGGGCATGCTTGCTGTCAGGATTCTGTTACATGTTTTATTCTTATGGTCAATTTGATGTCACTTTTGTTTTATCTGCATGTACTGCAGAATAAGAATTTATACTGCTCTCCCTGCTCTACGCTCTCATTCATCTGATAACACTTGATACACTGAGCATTTCATATTTAGCTTCTAAATGTTACCAGAAGACCTCCATGCTCTAGCATCCAAGTGCTACCAGAGATTTTGCACTTCATAAGGCTCCATAGGCTAAATGCGCTTCTACCTTTTCTGCCATGGGCTCAGTGAATGCATGTGAATAAGCACCAGAAGATGCTACAAGACGGTCAAGACAGGGAAGGCAGGATTATTCTCCCTGCAGTGGGTTTGTCTGTTACCAGAGCGAACCATAGTGGGTGGGAGAGTCCTGTTTTCAAAAGTGTCTCTACCTATCCTGCCAACCCTTGGGTTGTCTAGCAGGACAGTGCCAACATGGGGTGCCATTCTCTGCATTGGCTCAGTGTCCCCCATAAGGACAGGAAAACCTGTCTGCACTTGCCCTCGCCAACATCAGCCTTGCAAAATAACTTGCCTCACACTTCTCCTAAAGAGATTAGGAGAAAACAATACCTCTGCTTGGGAAAACTAGTTTCCATCTCCAACCCTGGTCTACATGCTCCCATGAAAAAAGAACATGTTAATATAACTTCAAGGAGTTCCTGACACAATAATCTTATTTTTCTAGTTTCTGACCAATCTCTCCCAAGACCACCTTTATTTACACATTCAGAATTGCCTAGAAGCTGTGACTGAGTTGTAGTCGACCCACGTGGTCAGCGTAAGAACGAGACGAGACGCGGAGATAACATCTGGTGGAGATCGCCAGCAGCGGGAGACCGGAGGTCCGTGTTCCTAGCGAGTCTCCCGCATGCCGGTTCCTGGCACCTTTTATTGTTATTCTACTCGGGGGCGTGTAGGAGGGAGGACCGGGGGGGAGTTCCGGGAAGCCCGGGGAGGCGGGGAGGTCGTGAGGAGAGATCATCATGTGATGCATGATCTCACCTGGCTACGTGCGGAGAGGAGCGTAAGCGTCTGAGCCTAATCCTCACCTGGGGGCAAGACCATTGTCCCTGCGCCCGGTGATTGAGCCAGACAGTTCATGACCCGTGACTCATAGGGGGATGAGGAGTGGGGGTGCGGTGCGACCAGAAGGCCGTAGGTCCGTTGGCGTCCCAACGTTCTACTACGGTGCTGCTGGGTCAGCAGTGCATTACTACACTGAGTCAGCTTCCCTCTCTTTCCAGGCACTTCCAAACTTAGAACACTAACCCAAGTGTCCAGCCATTATTTTTAACTAGACAACACTTAAGTTTCCTTCTCTTGTCCTCCCTCCAGAAGGTGAGAGTCTCCTTTCAGGGTCACTTAGCATAGCCTGAGGACCTACTTCTCCTTATAACTGGTTCCCTCTCTCAACACTCAATATTCAGTATTCTTCTTGGCATCTCTCTATCTAGTTGATACTGTCTCCAATGTGTTGTCTAGAGTTGGTAAATACCCTAGAAATTTGTAAAATTCGGACCCGGATTTATTTGGGCATAAAATTATTTGCATGCCCGAATTAGATAAATAACATTTGGATAAACCCGAATATTTGGGTATATCTGAAAAATTCGGGTTCATTTGAATTTTTTGTGTATTTTTTGGTGTTTTTCACGTTTTGGCATGCAGCCCCATTGAAGTTATGATGGGAAAAGTTATTTTTCCCCACCATAGAACTTGCTGAAGAGTCTGGCAGATTCTGGGGAATTTCTGAGTGTGTAAGCAGGCTGCACATTTTTGAAGATAGAGGCATCGGACTTTCAAGGTGGCTCCAGGAGGCCTCCTGGTAATAGAATCCAGGCTTGGTGAATTTTGCTTGTGGGGGTGGGGCGGGTTGAGAGAGTTCAGAGAGAACTCAGCCAGCAGACTTCATGTGCAGGAGCGGGGAAACAAAATAAGCCTTTTTGGGGGGCCATAAAATTGAACCCCAAGAAGAAAAGTTCACTACGCCTGGATGCTATTACCAGGAGGGCCTCCTGGAGCCACCTGGAAAGTCTGGTGCATCTATCTTCAAAAATGTGCAGCCTGCTTACACACTCAGAAATTCCCCATTGGCTACAATGGAGCCAAGAATCTGCAAAGTAGAGAATCTGGGCAAATTTCCTGGGGTGCCTGTCAAGGGTGCAGTTTTAAAGCTAGTGGCACCAAAATTTCAGGATATCATCCAGAGACTGTCCTGATGATACCACCCAAGTTTGGCTCAGGGGGTCCAAAGTTATGGACCCTCAAAAGGGTAGCCTCCATCTGTTACTCCCATAACTTTGGACCCCTCTGAACCAAACTTTACCAAATGTGGGTGATATAATCAGGACAGTCTCTTGATCATACCTTGAAATTTTGGTGCTGCTAGCTTTAAAAATGTGCCCCCTCCAGGCTGAAACATGAAAACACACCAAAAAATACCACCACCACCACCACCACCAATACCTTGCATTCGGATTTGTTCATATTTGGGCAGGGCATATTCAGCCGATTTTTTCCCCAAATATGCCCAAATTCACCCAGGTTCGGGCCAAATGTGGTATTTCATGCATCCGAATCTCCAAGCCTAGTGTTGTCCTTCTACCGGAACTCAGCACAGGTTGCTGGACTCAGTTTGCACAGACCATTCTGCTTTTAGTCCAAGAAATTACCACCTTTACTCCCCCAAACCCCTCACTTTTCCAACCCTATCCACTCAACTATATACATTCTAGGTCTCTGCAAATTCTCTGCTGCTTTGATTTGTGTGCTTGCACATTTATTATTTTTACTTGCTCAATAAAATAGTTAAACTTTTACCCTTGCTTTCTGCAGATCTCTTGTGGAGACTCATCTCTGTACAAGTTGACAAAAAGAGTCTTGAGTTTACCCGACCGAGTTTAAAGCAAGGTCTGCCCTTGCTAATTCCCCTTAAAAGGGGCAGACCCCATCATTTTGGGTAACATGTCTGCCCTAGCAATAAACATAAGTAAGTACTCTCCCCTGACAGGCTATAATTACTGCTGATTTTCCCGTGTTACTGTGGCTGCACGACAATATTCATGTGGCAGAGATTCTTGGTTAAATCCCAAAGGAATAAACAGTGTGTGATGCAAGAATACTCCTTTGTTTCATTCAGTGCCTAAGTCAACTGTCTGTATTGTGATATCTTTACAATGCAACTATCCCCAAGGAACTGGCTGCTGTTGACTTTAGCTGATTTCTTCTCAAAGAAAGAAACACACCCTTACATTTATATCATAGCCATCCAAGGCAATGTCTGCCCACAAGTACCACTGGACACAGACCAAAACATACCTTCCATTGAGTTCTCATGTGTGTTCCGAGTGGGAATGAAATGTTTCAGCATCTACTGCTTATGAGATTAAACCAAGACAGAAAGTGGGATAATTTCCATTAGCCTCTCCATTTGCAAAAAAGCATATAATTATAATAATAATAATAATAATAATAATAATAATAATAATAATAATAATAATAATAATAATAATAAAACATTTATTGTCATTGTGCACACACAACGAAAATTACAAACATTCCCCGATGCACACTATTTCACACTATACCCCATCCTCACATTACCCTTCCTCCAACCATCACTACACAGCCCCAAACACATCAGCACGAAACCATGGAGTTCAGCATAGCCACAGCTCTAGAATAGAAGCTGTCTCAGAGCCTGTAGAGAAATGGCTTCCCCCCTTCCTTTTGTCTCCTTTTATTTGTTATTCCTTGCTTCATCTGGTGTGGTGCCAAAAAGTTCTTGTGACTGTTTTACTGTTATTAAATACTTTCTTTTCAAATCTTGCATTTGGTGGACAGTTCTCTGTGCCACGTATGCCCCACTGTCTTGGACACGCTATTTGAAGAGGAAACTGAGGCAGAGGCCTTGCAACAGGCAGAGGAAGCTGGGAAATCCTGGTCTTTCCCAGTGGGCAGTCCTCAAAGGATCAGGTGGTGGCAGCGTCCCCTGAGAGGAAGATAGCCCACCCCAGTAACTCCTGGGGGTGTGCAGAGTGCGAAATAGGGCCTGCCAGCCAAAAGCAAGCCTGTTTCGCCACAGAGCCTATTTGTTTTTATAATCCTATATCGTCTGCCAGATGGTAACATTTCAAAACGAGAGTATGCCAGATGAGACGGGTCCTTCAGGATATTCTGAACTTTCTTTAGGCTGCAGGAATTATAAAGTTCTTCCAAAGAGGGGAGAGGGCAGCCAATAATCCTCTGGGCAGTAGTGATCACCCTTTGGAGCGCCTTCCTATCTGCCACTGTGCAACTGGCAAACCATGCACAGATGCAGTATGTTAGAACACTCTCTATAGTACAACGGTAGAGGGTTACCAGCAGTTTTTCATTCAGTTGTTGTTTTCTTAAAAGTCTCGGATAGTACAGTCTCTGCTGAACCACCACGGAAGTCTGAACGCCCCAGTCAAGTCCTCTTTAATCATAACACCCATAATATTTTAATATGAAAAAAAATTCTCATGAAGACTGTACAATACCTGTTTTCAGTTTGAGCCCCAAAGCAGCTTCAAATTAACAATTGGACTAGTAAGAACCAATGAGTGAAAGGTCTGTATTTCTGTGTCAATGAGGAATAGGAGCAGCAGGCATGCCAAAAACGAGGAACAGCCATGAAGTCGAACATTTAAGTGCTAGCAGCTGTTTGCATGTAGCCAGAAAAGCTTTCTAAACAGGATGTGCTTTGTTTCCCACTCAGAGAGCAGAAGTGCTGATCTGACAGGGCACAGATACCTCTTGTGAGCAAAAGTGCTGGCGGGAAGGGGTGGGGAGAGAGGGCCGTGACTTCACGAGTGAACTATGAACGGCTCTTGCTGCTGGTTCTCAACCTTCTTGCTACCTCTCAACCACCCATTCAAGATTATCATTAGCGACTGGTCCAACTGGGCCAAACTAGGTGTTGGCAGCAAATATGTGAATAGGGTTTCCTAATTTTTTCAACCAGGTAAATGGCTGTCTTGGTCTGCAGGAGAGCCACAAGATTCTGGTCCAGCAGCACCTTGAAGACTAACAAGAATTCCAGGGAAGAAGCTTCAAAGAGTCAAAGGTCCCTTTGACAGATACAGAATTCTGAGACAGTTCTCTGTATTTTACAGAACAGCTCCTTGTGACAAGACCCATTCCCACGTGGTCTTGCCATGCCTCCAGGGGAGGCCAGGAGATATTGACACCTCAAATCCCTCTGCTTGGTGCAAAAAGTGTTAACAGTTGTGTGTTGCTGTTTCTTGCATCTGCGTGCACCGGGGATCTCATTCCCTAACCTTGATGAGCTCTGTGCCCAGCAAACGGTGGTGGTTTGGGGAAGTCTGGGGGGAGGGGATTTGCAGGGGAATATAGCTACTGGTTTGCCAGGGAATTCTCAGTTCTGGCAAAGCCAGGCATAGATGCTATTTGCAACTCTCAATCAATAAAAAGGAGATTATGCTGACATTGGATTCTGGATTTACTGGGAGGTCCAGTTGTGTCCTCTTTGTATCCCCTCCCCTGCCAGGCATAAAGTGGACTGCAGAGCAGCCCCGTTTGGAAGCTGTGATCCCAACCAGAAGACTAGAGCGCTGCTGAAGCCTTCCTTCTCCCACTCTTCGTCCACTGAGAATAGCAAGCAGCTGTCCTTCCTAAGAGGGAAATGGTGGACTTGCCTTCCGTTGAGTTCCAGCAGCAGACAGCAAAGTCCTCTCCCTTTTTCCAGCTCAGGAGGCCAGGCCAGCAGAACTCTGCCCTTTTGCAAAAGAGGAACCCCTCCCAGGTATTGATGAAAAAACTAGTGTGTGATGCTTACAAAACAAGAGGTTTTTAAGCCAAAAGGTTTTTAGTCCAAATAAAGATTATTCCACACACTCAGACAATGCAGAAGGATCATCCTGGAATCTCGTACACCAGATTGCTAGAAGCCCCAGGGAACATGATCCTCCCCCAACCCTACTTCTCCAGAACTGGTCTGTCTGTTGCCCTGAAACTAAAGAGAAGGAACTTCATGGTAGGCCCAACTTTCCTTACCCATTTAGTTCAGGACAGCAGACAGGAAAGGAAAGCATTGCCGCTGTTTCACATTCTGGATGCAGGCACTTTGGATTTCTAACTTGTACCACCTATGTTCTTTGTGTTGAGATTTGGATAGAACCATGATTAACTCTTGGGAACCTATGACAGCTAGAATGTTAGGAACAAAAGCTGTATCTATCCTACATTGTCAGAGGGGAAAACTCAGAATTCCTTCCTTATTGGCAGAATCCTTCATGGGCCTACTTGTCTGGCTGATTCAGTTGCAGCCATAAAACCCGTTTCCATGTCAGGACTTTCACAGAGGGCTTTTGTTAGGATACATAAAATGAGAGGAAATTTCCTAGATCAGAAATTTGTGGATATGGGTTGGGGCGGGGGATGGATTTGAAATGCTACATTAGAAGATGTGAGATGTCTGGATATGGACTGCCCCCCTCCCCCCGTCAACTCTTGTCTTCTGAAGGGAACCGGTTAAAGGTCGTGTTCCAAGGATGTCTGAAGAAAGCTCAGCAACTCTACCAGAGAAGCTTGTTTGGAAGATGTGTGCTCTCATGTGCGTGGCTTTTCTCCAGGAAGCATCACATAGCCTCTGAGAAGAGACCACACTTCTTCATAACCTCTTGGCTGTGCTTCATAACCAGGCTCTGCTCAGTCTTCAGGGGTCAACTATAACTACTCAGGAGGCAGAGAGAGAGCAAGGCCTTGACACAAGGGATTTTCTTGAACTGATGATAGATTCCCATTCCTTTGGATAGAAATATGACGGCTGACAGTATATCTCTCTCCTCTTGATCATGCAGAAGGCATTCACTCACCATTGCCTCACCCATGATGACAGTAATATGGCCTCTGCATGGAAGTAGTGGTGGGACTCAGCTGGCCGCACCACTTTGGCAGAGCCGGTTGTTAAAATGGTGCTTGTAAACAACCAGTTGTTAAATTATTTAAATCCCACCCATGCCTGGAAGGAAATGAATCTAATTTCCCTTTGATGATTCACAAGACCTTTTGGGATGACAGTGTCTCTGCAAAGCGCCCCTTGTCTGTAGTGCACCCACTGCTAAAAGACCAGAGAGGTTAGGCATGCCATTGGGGGGTCTAGCAAATATCCGGAATTTGGGATATCCTCCAGAGACATTCCCTGTACCACCTGCTTCTGGCAGTGAGACCTCACCATGGCAACTTCATACCATCTTATGCATGGGGGTGGGGGCAATCCCTGAGGACAAGGCAAAATCAGGGTTGGTCTTCAAGGTGATATGAACAAATAGTTTGTAATGTTTTAAGCCATTGTATTTAATCATATAAGTTATATGAGTGTAATTCACTGGGCACTGAGCACTTCAGAAACTTATTTTTGTTAAGAAAAACAAAACTCAGAGCAGCCTGACACTGGCCTTGAGTTGAAAGAGAACAGGGCCCCACCAAGGAGATAAGGAATTAGCAGAAGCTTACAAATACAGATAACAGTAAAATAGAAACTTAGTTGTTATAAAAACGCTGCGTAAGATGTTTTTTAACTTAAGTTGCACCAAATATGGGATGAAAAGGTGTGTGGTGAAAGGTGGGATGAAATGACCCAGGGTCTGTAATGCACGTCTTCTTTGACTCAAACCAATAGTCAGAAGACATAAGGAGGGATGCTTTGTAAGAAGGTATAAATTATGTTACACAAGCAGCAGCCCCTTTGAACCTCTCCTCCTGTTGCTAACAGAGGAGGAGTTCCTCTTCTATGCAGAAATTGAAACAATAAACTCTGAACACTGGAAGAAGCTTATGGATGGTTATTTAGTGAGTAACCCAGGACAGAGTTTTTTTAGCTCTGAACATTGCGGGCTCTGCCCCTGTGCCCTGGCCAATTGGTGGCCCGTCTGCATCGGGGGGTAATCTTGATCTAGCTCTGGTTTGGACAGTCTCTGTGAAGCCCGCCTCCCCTTTATAGGGTGGTCATCAGGGCACTGTTCATTCTTGCATGCTCAGCATTGGGATTGAAGACTCGACAACTTTTAGAAGCCAATTCTTCAGTGCTGAGACTTTTAGCAGAGGATTCCTGAAATAGGGTCCCTGCAATTGTATCTTTGAAGGTAACAGTTAGAGCAAGGATTCCTAGAACACGGATATCCTGGAGTAGGTCCTGAAAACAGGGACAAGTTGGTGACAAGATGGTGAGTAGTGGTTATTGAAATACACTACACAGGAGAAGAAGGGAGGAGGAAAGACGTTTTCTCCAGAGGTCAAAGACAGGGGCACGGCCCCTCAGGACTATAAGGCACAAGTGCAATGGTAGAATAAAAGGGAGGAAAGTGCGGCTCTTTCAGAGGTTTTAGATGGGAGAGTATAGTGGTAAGGATACCCCCGGAGACCCCCCTGGCAATAAGGTTGAGGTCAGTGGGACCAAGATGACCTATTGTTTTAAAGGTATGGCTAGCCAAGAGTATAAAAAGATTATTGTATTTAAAGTTTTTTTTTGTGAGTTTAGCTAATTTTTAGAGCTCTTTTATTTTAAGAAAATATTTTTGATAAAAAGAATTAAAACAGGCTGTTTAAAGTAAAAAGAAAAAAAATGCTTTTAGAGCAGTATTTTTATAACAGGAGAGGGAGGAAAATCCTGCTCAGTGGTTCGATCATGTTTGTGTGTGTGAGAGAGAGAGGCTTTTTAGCCGTACGCGGGGACTGAAAGAAGGGGGGACCTGCAGCTGCCCCCATACAAAGAGAATGTTAAAGTTTCTGTTTAGTTACAGAGACTAGAGGCATGGAGAAGCAAAGAGTTTTTAAGTTAAGGAATGTAGAAAATGAGAGGGAGAGAAGGGGGTTGCCACCCTTGGAAACAACCCTCTGCCTCAAGAAGGAATCAGAGTATAAAATGCAGAAAGGGAAGCAGAATGATGTTTAAAGATGAATCTATGATGGCAGTTAAATAAGAAAGCAAATTGAAAATAGGATGGACATTTATAAAACATAAATTGTAAAAAGGATAAAATGAGGCTAGTCCTCAGTTCTTAATTACAGGGGAAAATGGGAGAGGGGAGCTAAAATGTTGCAACATTAATTAGGAGAAAGCAGATGCGTTTTTAAAGTAATCAAAGTATGTTTTGAGTAAGTTAAAGTAACAAGATAGAGAAAAGGGGGCTGAGTTAGTCAGTTTCCTTAATGAAATGACATGTTTTAGTAATGCAACAAAATATGAATGGCATAGTAGTTTTAAAAAAAAATTCAAAAAATTTGAACCTAGTGTTTTTAAAGATAGTGTAGCCTTGCACCCAGTTCCAAAGACCCCAAAAATTCCAGGCAGAAATTTTAGTATTAAGAATCAGTTTTTAACAGCTGCAGGAGAAACCAGGGGAAACTGGGGCACATGTTTGCACTTTTTAAAATTTAAAATTTTAGATTGAAGTGAACAGTAGAGCCTCCAAGAACAAACGCAGTATTCCTGACAGGCTGTCTGCTTCCAAATTGTTCAGGGAGAAAAAGCTGTATTGAATTACGTAAGATGAGATGGCAGGCTGCATGCCTGAAGAAAAAGGAGAGATAAAGAATTAACCCTTTTCTAACTGTGAGATGCCAGCTTCACTTAGCAAAGGGTATGAAAGTCAATGAAGATAATTGAGAGATTAGAGCACTTTCCTTATAAGGAAAGGCTGCAGTGTTTAGGATTTTTTTTAGTTTAGAGAAGAGACGTTGGGGGGGGATATGATTGAAGTTTATAAAATTATGCGTAAAAAAAATGTTGACAGAGAGAAATTTTTCTCTCTTTCTTATGGTATTAAAAGCAGGGGGGGGCATACATTGAAAATGTTGGGGATACAATGGGAGAGATTAGGATTAATAAAAAGAAACATTTCTTTACGCAATGTGTGATTAGTGTTTAAAATATGCTACAGGAGGTGGGGATGGCCACTAGCCTGGATAGTTTTAAAAGGGGTTTGGACAGATTTATGGAGGAGAAGCCGAACTATGGCTACCAATTTTGATCCTCCTTGATTTGGGATGGCAAACTGCCAGGAAATTTATGACATGCTCATTTGCTTAAATATGAAGCTGTGTTACTGGAACAAACAGATTTAGTGTTAAACACAGACTTATTGTTGTTAAGAAGAAATGAGAATGTAAATATTTATACAGATTCAAAATATTCACATGGGGTTATTCAAACCTTTGGGAAATTATAGAAGGAAAGGGGTCTTTTGAATACAAGGGGCAAATTTTTGGCATACGAACAGTTAGTGGAAAAAGTTCTAGAAGCTCTAGAACTCGCAGGCCAAGTATTAGTGCTACATGTCAAAAGGGCATTAAACAAGTGACTCTGAAATTTTGGCTGACCAAGTGGAAAGGGAAGAAAAATATTTGGGGCACTTAATAGCACAAAGGAGGGTGACTGTTTTTAAATGGGTTTTTTAGGGTAATAAAGGGAAAAGGCACAATGGGTTTGCAATAGTGGATGGAGAAACAAGTAAAATTTTGGAGGCAGGGAGACTGCCTAATACCTGGTCAGCCCAAATTTACGAGCTTTATACATTGAATCAGGCATTGCAATTATTTAAAATACCAAGATGGAATGCTTCTGGGGTGTTATACTTTTTGGAAAAAAAAAAGAGGTTTTTAAGATAGAAGGGGAGAAGAAAAAAAGTTGTTCTAGAATCAGGGGTGTGGTTTATAGAAGATGATCAAAGGTGGGTTGGTAGAGCAGTAGCCTGTTTGGTGCTGCATGGGATAAGCCACAGGGGTATTAGTGTGTTGGAAAACAACTATAAATGTTTTTTATAAAGTTTTATAATGAGAGATAATTGTATAAAAATTATAAAATTTGTAAGGGGAAAAAGGGTTTGTGTTTTTGTAAAATGTATTAAATATATATAGTTTTTTGAAAGTAATATAGAGGGAAAGGTCAAGGGATATGTAATTATGAAATATATGTAAAGAAAAGTTGGGAAAAGTAGAAATTGAAACATAGATAAATATAGTCAAGCAAATTCTGGCCAAGTTAAGGAAAAGTCTGTCTTAAATGAAAATCCTTTTTTTAGTTTATTCAGAGTTTAAACATAACCATGGGATTATACTTTTTGCTTTTTAAGTAATGTGCAAGATTTTTGTATGGGATGTCATTTTACCACATGAGGGGGTAATTTTTGAAATTAATGATTGTTATTAGGAAATGTGCTGCTGGTCTGGCCTTTGTTTCTGTTTTGTTTTACGGCAGGCGGCTTTATCACACCAGATCCTGGAGTCCAGATCATAAGTTCTTGCCTGGAGACTGAGTCCTGTTAAAGCACTAAATGGAGCCAAAGTGGGACGGGCCTTATTAAGTGCTGTTGACGACAGAGGTATCAGTAAGGACAGAACGTGGATGGGCGCATTATATACGGAAAAAAGCTTCATTGCCTCTTGAGCCTGAACTGCTGTTATGCATCCAGACCAGCTGTTTAAACTGACTTTGAGAAGAAAGCCAGACAACAAAACTGAACTTAAATTTTAATATTTAACTTCAGGACATTGACAGTTGAAAACTATAAGAAGACAATCCTGTTGGATACTAGAGAAGAAATTATAGAACTTTGCTTTTTAATTTAAAACCCCCTTTGACTTCCTTATGGACTTGATTTGAAAAATGAAGGACTTTTGTGTAGAAATGGGAGAGATAGGAGTTTTTAGATAGTGGGGAGGGTGCACTGGTGTTATCATTATTATGGAAAGGAGAGAAAAGAAGCTTCTAGCTTCTAAGACTAATAGATTCCTGGGTACGGTGGTAGAGGTATCAAGACTGAGGCCTACAGTACTCTAATTGGTAAAATGGGTGGCAATATTGTAATCAATTTTTTTGATATAAGTGGTGTCATATAGTACATGCATTATATTAGTGGTGTGGGGGTTACCTTTTTTTAGTGTAGACAGAATGTTATAATAATAAGTTTTATAAAGTAGTAAGGTTAATGTTATTAGTGGCAAATGTTCTAAAATGTTGAGTATGCTCTAGAGAGCCTTTTTTTACTTGAGAGATGGGTTGGGTGGCTTACTAATTGAATTTCTTATTTGTGGTTGAAAAATGTCCTTATGTTTATTTTAATAGTGATAGTAATGGGTTATTATATGTATTTGTATGCAATGTTTATTACCTTTAGGCAGTTGTGCACATGCTACACGTCACAAGGTTCAATAGCTTTAGTTACAGAAAAGCACACTTATTTTAAAAGAGCACCAAGTTAACGCAGAAAAACATAATACAATTATGTAAATGCAAGTTTTAGTGGCTTAAAACAGTATGAAAAAGAAAAAGGATGGATTGATATGAACAAATAGTTTGTAATGTTTTAAGCCATTGTATTTAATCATATAAGTTATATGAGTGTAATTCACTGGGCACTGAGCACTTCAGAAACTTATTTTTGTTAAGAAAAACAAAACTCAGAGCAGCCTGACACTGGCCTTGAGTTGAAAGAGAACAGGGCCCCACCAAGGAGATAAGGAATTAGCAGAAGCTTACAAATACAGATAACAGTAAAATAGAAACTTAGTTGTTATAAAAACCTTTGCGTAAGATGTTTTTAACTTAAGTTGCACCAAATATGGGATGAAAAGGTGTGGTGAAAGGTGGGATGAAATGACAGGGTCTGTACGTCTTCTTGACTCAAACCAATAGTCAGAAGACAAGGAGGGATGTTTGTAAGAAGGTATAAATTATGTTACACAAGCAACAGCCCCTTTGAACCTCCTCCCTGTTGCTAACAGAGGAGAGTTCCCTCTTCTGCGCAGAATTGAAACAATAAACTCTGAACACTGAAGAAGCTTATGGATGGTTATTTGTGAGTAACCGGACAGAGTTTTAGCTCTGAACACAGGGCTCTGCCCTGTGCCTAACAATGGCTATGAGAATTCTGTACTGGCCCAGGATATTAACTCCAAAACAATCATGCTTCCTTGGAGTTCTGCTGGTATATCAAGCCTTCCAGTCTCTTCTTCCTGACAGATCGAGGCATGGGTGTTGGGTTCCATTCCCTTTCCTTGCAGGGGTGTCCAGCAAAAATTCTCAGCAGCTTCTCCATCTGTTGAAAGGACTCTCATGGGCACTTGGCCTTACTGGCCTTCAAGCAGTGCTGTTTGCCCCTGTGATCTTGCTCTGTGGAAAGTGGCCAGCTAAGCAGACCACACAGGGAAGGAGGGAACACACAAGTGAATGCTCTGAAGTCTCAGGAACACCACAAGCATCACTTGCATCTTTGCAAAGTTTCTCAGTTAAGCCAAACCAATATTGAAAATGAAGGTGGAAAGCAGCTGATGCAATTGAGCCATAAAATCGCTCCAGCTTGAAGATTAAGTAGACCTCAGTACGCTGTTTGTGCTACAGAATGTCTGTTACGGCCATGAGATGGGATTGGAAAACAACTTGTCCTGTGGCAATACATGGAGGTTAAGAGAGGAATCCTTATTACTGGGTTCAGAAACCAGGGGTCAAGAATTCCCCAAATAATCTTCTCACTGTTAAATTCTGGTGGAGAAAGAGACTTTTTGACCTCCTTTCTTAGTTGGATGGGCCATGAGCCGGGATTGACTGCTATGCTGAGAGGGCCAGTCCTGCTGCAAGCCCTTGGTGACTCTCAAAGGATTGCTGGCCATGAAAGGATGGCAGCTGCCCTTTCTTAGGGGCTATAAGCAGAGGCGTAGCTGGGTCAGTGTGTGCCCAGTGCGTACTTTGTGTCCCCCCCTCCGTGGCGCCCTGCCCATCCCTTACCTTAGTTCAGCCTGGAGTAGTGGCCTGTTCCCTTCAGGCTGAAAATGGCCTGGTGGGAACTTCACTTCCCAGGAGACCCTGGGGCTCGCAAGGTCTCCTGGGAAGTGTAGTTCCCACCAGGCCGTTTTCAGCCTGAAGGGAACAGGCTGCTACTGCAGCCTGCCCTGATTCACAAAGGTAAGTGGGTGGGGGGAGCATCATGGGGGAGAGGGGCACTACGGGGGGATTTTCTGCCCTCCCCAAGACATTCGCCCAGTGCAACGCGTGCACCCCGGCCCCCTGGTAGCTCCGCCTCTGGTTATAAGGAATACTTTCTTTTCTCATCCTTAATCTCTTCCAAGTTTTCCTCAAAGAAGTTGCCAAAAAGCTTGGCTTCTACAAATGCTTTAATTTGCCTTGGAATGGGCTTTGATGGTCCTGTGCTTAAGCCACAAATTATGTCTGGTCTACAAGCCCAGCAACCACTGGTCTGGCCACGCACTGGAGGGCATCCTTGGAAATATCTGCATGAAATCCATCAGAATGTGCCACCTTGTTGACACCTCTGTAAGCCCCAAGAACAAAGTCAGAAACAAGTTCTGAAGCCCCTTGAACATCTTCCATGACAGAAGGGCTGGTTTGTGTCATTACCTCTCCAAGGCTGAGTTTATGAAATGACTTTTGTGATGATGGTCTGTCCTGGGTAATCTCTTTTGTGGCATAGCAGGAAGAGGAGGACCTTCTTCCCCCAACAGGTATAGAGGTCAGAGCATGGACTACAAAAACAGCACTGACACAAGACGGGACTGGTCCCAAAGCAAACATTGCCTTGCCCTCTGACTCATTTTGAACACTCCACTCCACTCCAATCAAGGGAACTTGAATTGCCAGGAGAAGCAAGTTAGCTGCCCCCCGGGGGGGGGGGGCGCGGGGGTACTGGAAAGTGGGGGATGCTTGTCCTGGTGGAGATGCAAATGTGCCATAGGTGACTAGTTTGTCTGCCATCCTGTGTGGAGGGCAAAGGGAGTTTGAGGAGTTGTGGCTGGACAACAGAGATGTATCGGGGGGAAATGGCGCCCAGAGACAACCCTGCCAAGCCCTGCCCCCAGCCTCTTTGCAGGCCGGCAGGGCCTGGGGAGGGCAAAAACCAGCCTGCATGGAGGGTGGGGGCGGGGCTTGGTGGTGGGCGGCCCAGGCAGGCGTGTGGCCACCCACTGCTGAGCCCCTCCCCCGTCTCCCTGCAGGCCATCTCCTGAGCCCACTTGCAGGGAGGTGGGGGCCAGGGCTTGGTGGCGTGCGCCCGGGGACATGGGTGACCCCATGCCCCTATAGGCTGTACACCTCTGCTAGACAATGATGACATCCTCATGACTGCACCACTCCCTCCATTTGCATAGCTCATCCGAGGCATCCTCTACTACAGCCCAGCTAATGCAGTCAGAAGATCTGGGTGCAAGTCCTCCCAAGGGAAGATGTGGGTGGAGAGGTCTGCAACTGGAGGTTCTGGAGTCTTACAGAGAGAACTGCAGATGGGGCAGAGCTTGCTTGATCTTCCTGAGTTTGGGAGTTGATCCTTGAGATCACCTCTAGCTCTGACCCAGAATGGGATCAGAATAATCACTCCTCAGCCGTTTGAGGCTGATTACAGATGGGAGAGCTTCCGTCCTCTCTTCCCCGCCTGGGCATCCGGTGCGCACCTGATGTGCTCTTGCGTTCCATGGGGCGCAGGAGGTGCGCAACAACTTCCTTGTATGTTGAAACAATGCACTTTGCCACGCACACTTCTACTCCCCGCACGCAGCAACCTCGTTGCACGTTGGTACAAGGAAGTTTGCCATGGGGTTCATTGCCAGCATGCTGCAATTGACCTCTTCGTAATCGACCTCAGTCTGGCTCTCTTTCCGTCTGTCTCATTTTTATGTTAAAGACACAAATTTGGCAGGAACTTTCCCAGCTGAGAAGACTAATTCCCCACCCCCTCCATGAGCAACATCTAGCCTCCCCCCATCCTTCCTCCCCACCCCCACTCCCGCTTGCTGCCTTCGGGAAAGGGGAGAGCAGGCAGGGATTCCAGAAAGAAAGCAGTGCCAGGCAGGAGACTGGCGGAGGCCTCCAAGAGGGTATTCCCGACACTAAGGCCACCGGCTGGAAGGCCTGAGGAGGATCTTGGAAGCTGGCCCACGAGGGAAGCCCCCAGAGGGAAGCCCTTCTGCAAACCCAGCCTACCAATCAGGAAGAGAAACAGACCCTCCCTCCCTGTTGGCTGCTGCCCTGATGGCAGTCTGGATGATCTAGTGTCCCCACAGCTCCTGGAACAAGAACAGCGGGGGGGGGGGGGACGCAGCCCCTTGCCAGCTGTTCCCACTGGAGCATTTCAGGGCTTTTCACAGGCAGAGCCACAGGGATTTGCTCGCTGCATATCTTGCTTGTCGTTTTTTTAGGTTGCTCCCATGTAAGCCATTTTCTTCTGAAAGTGGTCCTATTTTTCACTCACAGATAATAAACAATCCAGCATCAATGCCAAATCACTATGTTTTCCCCACTGTCATCCCTATCTTCCAAAATATCTGTTTCATGGCAATGTTTCTGCCTTGAAGCACAACTGTAATACCCCCTCTGTCAAGTATGGGTGGCAAAGTGCTGTTGGTGGCAGCTGGTGTGTAACACAAACACAAGCCAGCTTCATATGCCTGTGCTGAAGCCACTCACTGGGGATTTCCACACAGCAGAAATAAAATGTCTTGAGGACATTTTAAAAACTGTTTTGGGGAAGAAGTTTGCACAGCTCCCTCCCCCAAAACATCTTCAAAAAAATTATTTCTCTCAACCTGGGTTTTTTAAAAGTTGCTCAACTAGCAATTTTTTCTCCCCAACCTGGGATAAAAGACGTGACCCATGGAGATAAAGAATAGTGGAGGTGAACAGCTGGCTTCGCCAGTGGTGCCACCAGAAACAATTTGGGTTCTTGGACCATGGTCTGTGGTTTCATGAAGAGGGACTGCTGGCAAGGGATGGGTTGCACCTCACGCCTGTAGGGAGAAACATCTTTGCCAGGAGGCTCACAAACCTGATTAGAAGGGCTTTAAACTGAGTTATGTGGGGGAGGGAGACAGTATTCAAACAGATAGGAGTTCAAAAAATGATTGTGATAGTAGTCCAAAGGATATAGAGAGAACTGAGCGAATAGGTGAAGAAGGCAACAGCGGGAGGGAAAAAACCTTAAAGAAGCAGCCAAAGGAAATGCACCATGGCCTTCGATGTCTCTACACCAAAGCAAAAGCACAGAGTATGGGAAATAAACAAGATGGACTTGAACTCTTAATACCGCAAAACAAATATGATATTATAGGCATCACTGAAACCTGGTGGGATGAGTCTCATGACTGGAACATAAGAATGGAAGGATATAACCTATTTCAGAAACAGATCAAATAGGAAAGGAGGAGGAGTAGCATTATACATCCAAGATTGTTACAGCTGTGAGCAGGTCCATGACTTAAATCCTCCAAGCCAGACTGAGAGCATCTGGGTAAAAATAAAAGGGGAGAGAAACAACACTGATCTAATTGTGTGGGTCTATTATAGACCCCCATGCCAGTCTGAAGAGATGGATGAGGCATTCTTGGAACAGATGACCAAACTTGCACAAAGAAGAGAAATAATAGTAATGGGAGTAGTAGTAATGGGAGATTTCAATTACATGGATATTTGCTAGGAGTCAAACTCTTCCATGACAATCAGGTCCAACAAATTTCTCACTTGCCTTGCAGACAATTTTATGGTCCAGAAGGTGGAAGAAGCAACAAGGGGAACTGCTATTTTAGATCTGCTCCTAACCAATAATGATGACCTGATTAGTGGAGTGAAAATGGTAGGTGGGAGTGATCATGTTCTCCTGGAGTTTGTTATACAGTGGAAAGGGGATGCTAAGCATAGTCATACACACATTCTAGATTTTAAGAAAGCAGATTTCAGTAAGCTTAGGAATCTACTGGGTGTGAGCCTGTGGTCAAAAATACTAAAAGAGAAAGGAGTGCATGATGGCTGGGACTTTCTTAAAAGTGAGATCTTGAGGGCACAATTTCAAACCGTTCCAATGAGGAGGAAAAATGGGAGGTGTCCAAGGAAACCAGGATGGCTGTCTAAAGAACTTTCAACTGAGCTAAGATTTTAAAAGGACACGTACAAGAAATGGAAAAGGGGGGAAATCACCAAAGAGGTATTCAAACAAATAACCAGGGAGAAATTCAGAAAAGCCAAAGCTCACAATGAGCTGAGGCTTGCCAGAGAGGTTAAAAACAACAACAAAAAAGGCTTTTTTGGTTATGTCCGTAGCAAAAGGAAGAAAAATGATAGGATAGAGTCACTGCATGGAGGAGATGGCAAAATATTAATGGGGTGGAGAAAGGCAGAATTATTGCGTAATAATTCTGCCTCAGTCTTTTCCCAAAAAGGAAAAACTGCATATCCAGGAGAAAAAGAAACAGAAGATACAGTAGGAGAAATGCAGCACAAAATAAAGAGGTAGTGCAGGAATACCTAGCTACTTTAAATGAATTCAAATCTCCAGGGTCTGATGAACTGCATCCCAGGGTATTAAAAGAACTGACAGAAGTAATCTCAGAACCACTTGCTATAATCTTTGAGAACTCCTGGGGAACAGGAGAAGTCCCAGTGGACTGGAGAAGAGCTGATCCCCAGGAAAAGGGGAAAAAGGAGGACCCTAATAATTACCATCCAGTCAGCCTGACATCAATACCAGGGAAGATTCTGGATCATTAGACAGACGGTCTGCCAGCACTGTGATCCCAAAAAGTCAGCATGGATTTCTGAAAAACAAGTCAAACTTCTCTCTTTTTTTGCTAAAATGACGAGCTTGGTAGACCATGTGGACGTAGCATACCTGGATTTTAGTAAAGCTTTTGACAAGGTGCCCCATAATATTCTCGCAAGTAAGCTAGTGAAATGTGGACTAGACAATGCTACTAATAGATGGATTTCTAATTGGTTGTCTGATTGAACTCAAAGGGTGCTAATTAATGGCTCATCTTCATCCTGGAAAGAAGTGCCTAGTGGGGTGCCACAGGGTTCTGTCCTGGGCCCAATGCTATCCAATACTTTTATCATCAACTTGGATAATGGAATAGAGGGCATGCTAATAAAATTTGCAGATGACACCAAATTAGGAGGGGTAGCTAATGCCCCAGATGACAGAGTCAGAATTCAAAATGACCTAGACAGATTAGACAGCTGGGCCAAAACAAACAAAATGAGTTTCAAAAGAGATAAGCGTAAGCATTTTATTGTCATTGTGCACGCACAACGAAATTTACAGCAGCATTCCTCAATGCACACAATTTCAGACTCATACCCCATCCTCACTTTCCCCTTCCTCCACCCATCCCTACACAGCCCCAAACACATCAACATGAAGCCGCAGAGTTTAGCATAGCGACAGCTCTAGAGTAGAAGCTGTCTCTAAGCCTCTTTGTCCTAGTTTTGATAGACCCTTATCGTCTGCCGGATGGTAACAGTTCAAAAAGAGAGTGTGCTGGATGAGACGGGTCTCTCAGACTATTTGGGGCTTTTTTTAGGCTTCGGGAATTGTAGAGTTCTTCCAAGGAGGGGAGAGGGCAGCCGATAATCCTCTGAGCAGTAGTGATCAGGAGCGCCTTCCTATCTGCCACTGTGCAACTGGAGAACCATACACAGATGCAGTAGGTTAAGACACTCTCTATAGCACAACGGTAAAAGGACACCAGGAGCTTTCCATCCAGTTGTTGTTTCCTTAAAAGTCTCAGATAGTACAGTCTTTGCTGGGCCTTCTTAACCACCACGGCAGTCTGTACGCCCCAGGTCAGGTCCTCTTTAATCATGACGCCCAGAAATTTAAAACTAGCCACCCGCTCTACTTGATCTCCATTTATAGTCAAGGGCTGAATTTCTGAGCTATTCCTTCTATAGTTCACTATAAGCTCCTTTGTCTTGTTAGTATTAAGAACCAGGTTATTTCCCCTGCACCATGAGAGCCATGAGGTCTACTTAAATGTAAGATACTACACTTAGGCAGAAATATGAAATGCACAGATATGGGATAGGTGACACTTGGCTTGACAACACTACATGCAAAAGGGATCTGGGAGTCTTAGTAGACCATAAACTAAATATGAGTCAGCAGTGTGATGTGGCGGCCAAGAAAGCCAATGTGATTCTGGGTTGTATCAATAGAAGTATAGTGTCAAGATCGAAGGATGTAATTGTACCTCTTTATTCTGCATTGGTTAGACCTCACCTGAAATACTGTGTACAGTTCTAGGCACCGCAGTTGGGGAGGGATATTGACTGGCTGAAGCAGGTCCAGAGGAGGGCAACCAAAATGGTAAAGGGTCTGGAGTCCATGCCCTACGAAGAGAGGTTTAGGGAGCTGGGGATGTTTAGTCTGGAGAAGCGTAGGTTATGGGGGACATGATAGCTATGTTTAAATATTTGAAGGGATGTCATGTCGAAGAGGGAGCAAGTAATGGATTCAATGGATTCAAGGTATAGGAAAAGAGATTCCACCTAAACATTAGGAAGAACTTTCTGACTGTCAGGGCTGTTCAACAGTGGAATTCACTGCCTCGAAGAGTGGTGGAATCTCCTTCTTTGGGGTTTTTTTAACAGAGGCTGGATCAGGGGTCTGCAACCTGCGACTCCGGAGCCGCATGCGGCTCTTTTGTCCTTGCATGGCTTGGGTCCTCTCAGCCTCCTTCAGAGAATTGCCCTAAGGGTTAATGGGAAAGCGTCCCCGTTCCTAGAGAGGCACAGCCTGAGATGGGTATCCCAAGCAACTTCCTACTTCCCTGTCCCAGCTGCCTGATTGGCTGATGCCAGTGATGACGGCGTGGGGTGGGGGCAGAGCACTGCTGGTGGATCCTGCGGTGAAGGGTGGGAAATGGAAGGGAGTTGCAGGAGCGCAGATTTTTAGCTCAATCCTAACCTCAGTCTGTCCCCCTTGAATGGGGGGTCAGAGGTCGACCCTGCTTTGGATGGCCTCATTTCCCCCTTCCCCAGGTCCTTCTTGGGGAACAGGACCACATGGGGGACCCCAGCAGCGCCACCTTGGGTTGCAGACCCCCCCAGGAGCCCCATTGAACTCCAGGGGCTTTCCAAGGAAGGCAGGAGTGCATGGGGAAAGGCAGGAGTGCACGTGGATCTTGGAAGGATAATCTTTTAGACTGTAAAAGGGAGGAAGGCCGAGATAATCCTCAGCCATGGTTGTCACAGGTTGCCAACTCCCGGCAGGCAAATCCCAGGACATTTGGGGGTAGATTCTCAGAAGCTGTGGCTTTTGGGACCAGGGCAGGGGCCATGTTCAGTGAGGAATATGGCTGTCTTGAGTCCACCCTCCATGGCAGCCATTTTCTTGGGGGGGGGAGTTCAGCCCCCCCCCGGAAGTTGACAACCCCATTAAAGGCACCAATTTTGATCCACTATCCAAATGGAATTTGAGGGGGTTCTTGGGGGGGGGCATAATCAGTGTCTTTCAACACAAGAAAAGAGAAATGTGTGAAACGGAGGTTCTAGTTTTGAATCATGTACAAAACAACAGGCTTCCCCCCCCCCTTTTTTTTGCTTTGATGGGTAGAAATGGGCCCCAAAGAAGGGAACTTCTCCCTGCATGAGGATATATACAGTGTTATCTTCATTTTAGATGTCAAAAAGTATTTGCGGCTCCAAGTGTTTTCTTTTCCATGGAAAATGGGTCCAAATGGCTCTTTGGGTGTTAAAGGTTGCTGACCCCTGGGCTGGATGAACATATGTCGGGAATGCTTTGATGGTGTGTTCCTACATTGCAGGGGGTTGGACTTGACGGCCCTTGTGGTCTCTTCCAATTCTATGAGTCTATGGTTCTATGAACATGTATCCTGCCTGCTGAGCGAACAAAAGCAGGCAGGAAATGCTTTGTTCATGCCGCCCAAACCTCTTATTTTCAGTTTCACTGGTTGTGGTGGGTTTTCCAGGCTATGTGGCCGTGTGTAACAGACTTCCCTCTGTGATACACCTCTGAAGATGACAGCCACAGATGCAGGCGAAACGTTAGGAGCAACATCCACCAGAACACGGCCACACAGCCTGGAAAACCCACCACAACCAGTTGAATCCGGCTGTGAAAGCCTTCGACAAGACATTCAGTTTCACTGTTCACGTTCGCCATTTTGTGTGCTGCAGCAGAGATTCTCTTAAGTTTTCCCACAGAGGTTTCCTCTGCTTGCAGTTCATCCACACGGAATTTCTGTGTAAAAAATAGACGAATAAAGTTTATTTTGCCATTTGTCCTTTTTTTCTTTTCAGGGGAATGTCTGAGAAATTATGATGTCGCGATTAGAGAAGCTGCAATTTGTACATATTTGTGTTGTCACAGCTTTGCAGACATTCCCCTGGGGTTGGGGGAGGAGGAAAAGTGACAAGTGAATAGAATCACTAGGCAAAACAAACTTTATTCATCTACTTTCTACATGGAAATCACGCCCAGATGTGTTGCAAGCGCAGGAAACCACCACGGGGAACTTCCACCAAATGGCACAGGCAGTCGGGTCTCTGCAGCAGCACACAAAATGGTGGGAACGACTCAGAAACTAGCCTGGGCTGCGTCAGCCAGCAGGATGGGGAAAAAGAACTGCCGTGGCTGGCCACACTTGTGTTCTCCGCACTGTGGGAACACAAAAAGCCCAAACAGATATTTTAAAAACATCTGCAGGACATTTTATTTCTGCTGTGCAGAAAGGACCACTGCTAACTTCGCCCCAATCCTGCACTAATCCTGATGGGCTGCAGTGGCCACAGGGACTCCCGGTTAAAATAAAATGTGTGGGATTCCTGCTGTCAGCCTCAAATTCCACTTCTGTGGTTGCTAGTTCAGAAACACAACACATTCTTCTTCTCAAGGCTTTCTTGGCACAGTCAGTTTCTGGCTCAATTTGAATGTAACACAAAACTACAGTATATTTTCTGGTTGTGAAACTAGGCTGCAGCTGATGGGTGTCAACTACACATGTTGTTTTGATAAGCTGGGCCATTTCTGGATGGTTCTTTCAATCCAGAATGGCCTGGGGCTGTTATATGCCCCTCCGTAGGCTGTGAATGCTCTCTGAGCTGCACATGAATCCCCCATGGGACAAAGAATGCCCCCCAGGTCCATTTCAGGGCAGGAAAGTAGAACAAGGGGAAGTTGAAACTGCTTCACCCCTCCCCACCCCTCCTGATCCAAATTGGCCCCCGAAATGCTTGGGAAACTGGTTCCCTGTCTGCCTGAGGAGAATGAGAGTCAAGTTGGGGTACCCCAAACCAGCATTCATTAAAAACATCCCATCTAGCTTGGTCTGTGCTGCCAGACATCCCTGGCAAATCAGTGAAAGGACATCTATGTAGTGCAGCTGAGGAAGTCAACATTTATGAATTTGGCTTTTAACAGAAACAGGGAGTATGAGGAGAGAATTGGCACACGGCTGGTGCTGTGGCTAGGAAAAGTCTCTCTCAACCTGTACTCCATGTCTTCTTATAAAAATCACAGCCAAAACAACATTATGTCAACAGATGTCTCAGAAAAGGGATGGAAAATAGGCAGGCATAAAAGGCAACACCAGTGGAAGCAAATTAAAAACAGCAGCTAAAATAAGCCAATTGAGGCTCTGTAGTAAGCATGTTATTATAGTCAAGAAAAAGTTGGAAATGTGTTAAAATGTTGTCTGAGGTCTGGACATCCCGTAAGCCATTCTGAATTGAAGCAGCTCATCGGATGAAGTGTAATTCTGCACATTTCTCAGAGATCCTGGAAAGAACACGGAGTGTGCCAGCATCTTCTGCCCCTTGTCTGGAGTTGTGTATCTAGCAAAGATTTCACTCAGTTCCCATTCTCAGGAATGAGGTTTCAAGTGACTGAACTGTTTAAAATTTTATCTCTGCAATTCTAGGCACTTTCTTTTTAAAGATTTTTAGGATTTTAAGTTTAGGGTTGAATCCAGACCTTTCTGATATGAAAGAAGGGTGGATTAGGAGGTTACAGATTTGTTAACCTAATGATGACTATCTCCCCTGAATTGGTGAAAAGTATTATCATTTTAAAAAAATAAATAATTTAGCATATGGAAGAACAAGCCTTAATTTAGATGAGTCCCCACCCCCACATGGGAACAGAGAGTCCAAGAGAAGTCCAGCCTGGAGGCCCATCCCAGCAGGAGAACTTAAAGGCAAGACTGGGTAGACAGCGTTGCACCTGCAAAAGCGAAAGACACTCCAGAGAGCTCCCCTTCCCAACTGAGCCATCCTGACATTTCAGATTCCCTTAAGGCCCTCCCTCCGGTTCACCTGGGCAGGCCTGATGAAACTCTTTGGCGAGGCGGGGCACCCGTATAGGATCAGCATCCACCCACTCGTTTTGCCCCGAGAAATAACCCTTCCATGAAAGTAAATATTGCAAGTGTTTGCGATAGATACGGGAGTCCAGCACTTCCTGGATTTCGTAATGTTTATCACCATCAGTCGGAATCGGAGAAGGCAGAGACAGAGTAGGATGCCAGACATCGGGGAAAAAGGCTTTCTTGAGGAGGCTGCAATGGAAATCAGGGTGAATTTTACGCAAGGCTTTAGGCAATTCTAACTGCACAGTTACATCATTTATCTTATGTATCACTTGAAATGACCCTATGTATTTATGTCCAAGTTTCTTGCAGCTCTGAAAACTTTTTAGGTTTTTCGTTGATAGATAGACCATATCTCCCACCACCAAGACAATGGGACGTCTATGTTTATCAGCCTGTTTTTGTGTGTGAGTCTTTTGCCTTTTGTAGAGCACGGAGTATTGGGTCCTAGCCATCCATGCAATTCAGGAGAGTTGACAGCAGGTTGTTCCAAAAAGGGGAGTGGTTTGCCTGATTGGCTGGAAACCACTTCAAACAGTATTTTTCCAGTGCTGCTATGCATGGCATTGCTATAAGCACATTCAGCATATGGCAACAGGTCCACCCAGTTGTCCTGATGGTAGTTGATGTAGCATCAGAGGTATTGTTCCGGAGTTTGATTGGTGTGTTCCAACTGGCTGTCAGATTCGGCATGATAAGTCGAAGATAAAGCTTGCTCCAGAGAGTTCCTCTTCCAAAGTATTTCTTTACTCTTGGGGGAGGGGATCTCTGTAGTTTAGATGTAAACATAGTATATGTGTGTGTGCGTGTATAGATAGGTAGGTAGGTAGTAGATAGATAATTTATCCCTAAATGATAGAAGGATGTGTTTAAATTAAAAGTTTGTTAATTTGTTGAAGCAATTTCATATTTATTTGAGAAGCCACAGGATGCTGTCATTATGTTAAATTTTAAATTTCCCTAGGCCTCCAATGGAGATTGATATAGCCAAGGATAAGCAGGTTACATAAAGATGAGCTGTTCCCTACCTTTCTCCCAGGGAAAGAAGAAACATGGTCAGGCCTGGCCAAAGGAGGATCCACAGACCAATGCCAGTCTCAGCGGAGCCAGAAGAAGAAGTCCTTTCCGTGGTCAGGAGGGCTTGCAGGGTAGACGTAGGCAAGGAGGTGGTCAGTGCTGGGGCTGCCCTGATCTAGCCTCTCTGGGCAGGGCAGCGAGCAAAAGCTGAAATGGGACACTGCCCATCTTCCTTTGATGGTCCCGCCTCTCCTTGCTGGGGGGGGGGAGTTATTTGACAGAGCCCACTCCTGTTAATAACAATTAAAAACCTTGCAAATAAAAACAGCTTGTTTGATGCAAGAGCATCCTGTTAATAGTAAAGGGCCTCGCCTGCACCAGAAGTGCCACAAATCATGCCAGTCTTCCCCACAAGGCCTTATACTTGGTATTCTATACTGGAAAACTAAACAAGCCCACCCCCACCCCACACTGTGTACTAGAATGTGGTGCCACAAGAGACTTTTATTCTAATAATATTATTCTAATTTTATTCTAATAATGGCAAAGCGAGAGCATTTCCAGTTGAAGATTTAGTTTCTTAGTCGCACAGATGGTTCTTAAATAATTGCTATCCTTTCAGTAAATAAAAACAGAAAATGGCTTTGATAGAAATCAGGGTTGGTCACGTTTCTATTGCTTTTTCCCCTCTCACCTTGACAAAAAGGAACCTTTTTAAGCGGATTATTAGAAAGGTGCTCCAAGTGTACCTCCTTTCTGATTCACTGACCACAAATTTAAGGAATTCATTTTCAAAACAAGGAAACAAGTGTGTCGGGGGTGGGGAAGGAAAAAAATTATTTTTCCTGACTGGCCGTGGATTTTTCCATGAGACTGTTATTTTGGTACCGCCAGGCCTCCACTGTGAGTTCTGGTTCTCAAAACAGAAAAACACAAAATCCGTTCCACTGAAGCTCATATATGCAATTCCCATTTGGGACATGGTGCTTCTTTTCCATTGGCTTCTAAAAAAAACAGAAAGGGGTATCAGTTCACCTCTGAGCCAGCTGCCTCTTACCTGAAAGCTGCAGTTAATCTTATGTGTTTTATGCAGCAGCAGGTCCCACAGTATTCGGCAGGATGTATGTGCATGAAGTTGCCAGAATTCCAAAACATGTGGAATGAGATGTTCATGAAGCAGTCCCCTCCCCCCATGCAACTGAGCTTTTCAAAGGGAATTTGTGATAAAGCATGGAAAGCCAGACATTCCACAGGAGGAGCGCACATCCCTTCACTTAAAAGAAGGTCTGTGGCATAGTAAAATGTGAAAGGAAGGGATGATAGGATTGTTCCTTCTTTTCCTTACACAGAGTTTTGAGCATGAATTCACAATATCTGTAGGAGTTCAAAGTGCATGCTGTACCATAAAAATATGGAGTCTGCAATTGTGTGTTCAGTTGTTGCAGGCATTAAGAGGTACATGCACAAAATGTTGAAAGGCTCCGCTCCATAAGAACACCAGAAGAGCCCTGCTGGACCAGACCTGTGGCCCCAATGGCCCAGCATCCTGTATCACACAGTGACTGACTAGGTCCCCTGGAGGGCCTTCCCCTGACATTGCCTCCTGGCCTTGGGATTCAGAGGTTGACTGCTTCCGAACATGGAGCCGCTCCCGGCCCCTTGGCGGTGCGTGGGAAGCCGGGCTACTGTAAGTGGGACTGGGAGGGGGGCGGGGGGTGTAAATGGGGCCAGGCATGGGGGCCATAATGGGGCTGGGTGGGGGGAGTGCTGGGGTGCAGAAAATGGCCCCGGGCACCATTTTCTGCCGGTACATCTCTGTTCTCTCCTCATCAAAACCTTAACACTTAACATATTCTTAAGTGTCACTGGAGTTTGTAATTAAATGGTATTTCCTGTGGGATCATTAATCTATGCTGAGTAGTAACTTTACACTAGCTATGTTGTGTGCCTGAGTTCATTTAACAAAGATTCACAACAAATTATTTGTTGTAATTTTATTTACTTATTTGAGAATTGAGTCCCAATGAGAAACTGAGTAACTAAGTAAATAAAGAAATAATAGCCCACCTTTCTGATTGAGACTTGAGGTGAATTATAGAATTAGAAAATAATGCAATAAAAAGGACAAAGAAATAATTTTCAATGTTCAGATAAATGTATTGAGGCCTGGACATTGTTTATAATACTTTGGAACAATAAGGAAAGTGATAAAGTGTTTCCACATCATTATAATGTTTCTTTGTTTCTTTCTGCATGGAGCATGAAATATTATATTAAATGTACTGAGATATTTTGTATTTGTATGTTAAGTATTGGGAATGTAATAATTTTTTTTAATTGTGAATTACAATACTGCAGTGAATGCTAACTCTCCATATGCAGGTATATGCAAATTAAACGTTTGCTCCTCGACCTAACCTAGAGAAACAGAAGAGCACTCAAGAACACCCACTGCAGCTTATTTATTTTATTATTTATTTATTATTCTACTTTTATACCGCCCTCCCCCGAAGCATCACTCTATGGAGAATCAGGTGTGCATTCTCACCTATGCATTCTCTATGGAGAATCAGGTCTCAAAGCCATTGGGACAGAATTTGTAACTGGAGTACACTGCAGTAGGCCAAATCAGTGCAAACTGGTGTTGAAGCAAGAGCTGCAGTGTTACTTGGTGAGCAGACCGGTCAGTTACAAAAATACCTGGCCACGCCCTCTTCGGGCTTTCTTGAACCTTGAGTTGCATCAGACATCCAGGCACCAATAAGAAACGTTTCCAGACACCACACAATTGTATTAATTTTTCAGTTCCAATCTGTTCATAACATTAATCCTCACAACAGTCCTGTGAGGTATGTTGTTATGAGAATAAAGCGGAGCAGAGAAGAACAATGTAAGCTGCTTTGGGCTTCCAATGTAAGCTTCTTTGGGCTTTGGGGAGGAAGGCAAGGAATAAACAAAGAAACAAATAATGTAAAGAGCTTCTGAATCTTGTGCTGCTGATACACTGAATCACACATGCCCACTATTTTTAATTACTGTAGTGAGTAAAAGAAACTTTCAGTTTAAAAAGCAGTGATTCTCAAAAATGTATGTGGTCTTCAGAGTGCACAGAATAGTGAATAACTAAAATAATTATTCTGAAGATAATCATGGCAGTTGAACAGGGAGCTTCCCATTGGCAGACTGAATGCTGACAGCCGTGCCGGCCAAGGGAATGCCCGCTGGAGGGCCCTCACTTGTGTGCACCATACGTTATCAGTTGCAGCACTTGCAGGGTCTCTGTCCATTCAAGCCTATGGGCTTAGAAGGGTACATCACTGTTTAAGACTGTCTCCTGTCAGATTATTACTGGAAATTATTACAGTAGAACAGCAGCATTTTGTTTGAAAATAATTCCAGAGGCTCAGCCTCGCAAATGGTACTGGCATCAGTGCTATTGCATTAATTGGGGAGAGCTGTGTGTAGATGATACTAAGTTATTCAGGAGGGTGAAAAACAAGGTGAATTGTGAATAACTCCAGGAAAATCTCTCCAGATAGGGTGGATGGATAATAGCATGGCAAACAAAGTTGTGTGTTAGTTGCTTTAGAATACCTTTCTTCTGCAAGAAGGCTAATTGCTCTGAATGGTCGATTATGATTGGCTGGCCGAAAACATGCTGTGATTGGTTAAAGGGAAACTAAGCCCTGATTGGGCAGAGACAGGAGTGACGCAATTTGCTGGTGCGGCGAGTTGAGCTCAACAGACGGTCCACACAAGCGTGAGCTCGACGTGACTTCACCAGAAAGTACTAGCTCGGGAGCAGGATTGAGAAAATCTGGCTGAGGCGGGTGGAAGGAGAGTCGGACTTGTGTCGAGATCTAAGTTAGAAATATCAATTAACAGCTAAATACAGGGTGGAATGTTAAGGTGAATAATGCATAAGAGCCAGCAGGCCAACATGTACGCTATCCCAAGGACAACTATCTGGAGGTGTTTCCTGACCAAAGATAAGACCCAGATGTCTCGGAGGAACAACCTTAATGGCCCTTGATGGCCCGGTATTGTCCTTGTATAATTCAGTCTATGATGTAACCTCTAAATTTACTATAAGAAGTCTGTACTTTTGTGTGTTCAGGGTGCTTTTTGCCAGGCTTGCCTGGTGCTGACCGAGCTGCTGAATTCACTTCTTACTGAACGAAACTCTGTTCGAACGCATTAAAACTTTATTTTATTTTTCAAATTTGAATTTTGTGGCTTCAATTTTATTTGCTGCCAAGCTGAAATCACTGAAATCGCTGTAGTAGTAGTAGTAGTAGTAGTAGTAGTAGTAGTAGTAGTAGTAGTAGTAGTAGGAGGAGGAGGAGGAGGAGGAGGAGGAGGAGGACGAAGACGACTCAGTTTCTCAGTGATGGAGGAGCAGAGCTGCCAGGCTTCTTGCTACGGTAGAACGGCAAAGCCTAATTGTATGTCCGTCATGTCTGTTAAAGATAACTAAGGACAACCTGCAGAGCCCAGGGTAATAAACCTCTGAATATCAGTGATCAGGAGAAACCTCCCTGCACGGAGCAGCCAGCTGGCCTGCACAAAACGAACCCCCTGGCGGATCCAGGCAGAGCTCCTCTCCGCTTCTGAAGTTCCACACAAAATTTCATTCTGACTTGTAAGCTCAGATGCAATGAATGAATTCTCAGTATGGCAGCATTTGATGTAGGAGGTATGGAAAGAAAAACAAATGGAAGGGTCAAGGGGCCACGGATGCAGGAAGTGCAGGGGGAAATAAAATCCCATAAAGTTCCAAGTCAGCATTCCTCAGCAAAAGAACAGCTCAACTGGGATGAACAAGGAGGGTTCTTCCCCCGAGGGCTGATCGGGGATTTGGGACTCAACAATATCTTAGCAAAACCTGTGACTCCTTACCCATGGTAGATTTCAACTTGCTTAGCATAACTAGTGAATGTTCTCTGTATTTTTCATACATATATCATATATATGTAATGATATATCATTACAGGCCAATCTGCCCTTCTACATTTCATGACCCCTTGGCCCTGCCTTCCCCCCACCCCATACTTTATACATAAAATGGTTGCATAATGAAGGTCCGTTCATTACATCCAAAGAGTCTGCTTCTAGCCCACAAAAGGTTGGAACAATATTTTATTAGCCTGGAAGATGCCACAAGGATCTGTTTGTTTTGATATAGAAATATGTCCGACAGATGCTCGTAACAATACAGATGGCTGTTTTCTACAGCCTGGATGTAGAACTGAGGAGCCAACGTGCAGAGCCATTGGGGAAGTGCAAATTCTTCATAATGTTGGGCCAGATATTGGAATCAGCAATTTAACTGCTCTAGATCAGCAGTGGAAGAGAATATTGGTGATACTGGAATACGGGATCCTTCAGCACTCTCCTGAAATGCTGGAAGTAAAAAATTTGAGCAGGCTGTTTACCACTGAGAAATCACTACAATCTTTTTTCAGCTCTGAATATCTTTCTCATGGCAGTGAGATTTCATTTTCAGCTCATGCTATTACATACTTTAAAAAAATCTCTATAAACAACTAGACAGTGACTGTTTCCCACACTTGGCATAGCAGCATAGCTCACAACGTTAAACATTTTGCAGAGTTCAGCTACCATTTGAACAGCACGCCTGCATGCGTGAGGGATCAAAATGGGCAGCTTCAGATCCAACAATAATGAAATCTGGTGTGCTGCATTTTATGAGACCACCACGCATAATTAATTTTGAACTCATCCTCAGAATAATGAGTGACAGATTATTGTTTTCCTGTTCAGTCTCTAGAAGAGCAAGTGATTTCTGCAGCTCCTGCCCCTGGTATTGATCTTAGGGGTTCAGTAACCCTCCCACTTCAGGAACAAAATTTTATAGGGCTAAGTGGGTTGCAGTGCGAAAGTCAAATCCCTTAATCTTTGCTCCATGAACAGATAATTGTTGAAGGGGGTACAAGTTGAAGCCTGTTTAAAGAAATGAGGAAATGCAAGGGAGTCGCACATTGTAGTCTACAGTCACCTATTGAAAGAATGCATGTTGATTAGTGAAGTAGGGAGGCAGGAAGGGTCAGCAAGCACTATACACTTTGGACAGTAGTCTGGATGCTTTAGGGGAAAATCTAGGACTTCAACCTTCCTGGTCCAAAGATTTATTCTATGGTAATTCAAGAAAGCCTTTCTTCTGCAAATAACTACATCTAAATATAACTGACTGTTCATGCAGCTCTACATACCAAGGGACATTTCTATGTGCAGCCTAGATTCAGATGTCCATTTTCTACTCAGACAAGTTATTCATGTAAACTCAGGGAACAATCCAGTCCTAAGGAAGGACTTGGAAGTCTAATTGACGGCAGTAGAAGGTGGTTAAGCATCTGCCTTAGCTGTTTATAAGCTCTGAAGTTTTATCAGTCATGGCATTTAGTCCAGTGTCAGTCACAATGAGTTATTACAGGAAAAAACAGTACTTTATATGAAAATACTTCTGACAGATGCCCACAGGAACACAGATGGTAATTTTATGCAGTGTGGATGTTGCTCCCAGGTTATTCGAAGATGTGGAATTCAGGAAGCTGAGCAGAAATTTCACAGTAACTTTGGGGCATGCCGCTTCTTCAAAAACGGGAATTTTCAAACAATACTAAGTAGACAGATTAACAGCACAATCAGGGAGTGAGGGGGGGGGGGAGCTGCACCCCGTTCAGGGACAGCACCGCAATGGTGCAGCTGAGCCACCTCCTAAGCTGGTAGCTGCACAGTGGCCAGGCCTGGAATGCGGGGAAAGGGGCACCATTGTGGAGAGAGTGGGGCAGAGACTGTGACCAGTAGGTCAGCCAACAGCCAGCAGGGGAGTGGAGGAGCCAAATGCAGAAGCCAGCCCAGAGTTGGGGAAGAAGCAGAGCCAGGCAAAGGAAGGACGAGGGAGGGGAAGGTCCCAACGCAGCCCTGAAGAGGGGGGCAGGCAGGCCACAGAAAAGAAGCTGGGGCTGGCAGAGAGAGGGAAGGGATTGGGGTCAACAACAACCTTGGCACCTGGAGAGATAGCCGCGCAGGTCAAGGCGATCCCTGTAGACAGGTTCAGGATGTGCCGTTGGCAGGGAGTCAGGGACTAGTGCCACAGGGATCCACAGAGGCTGGGACAGGGCATCCAAGACCCCCTCCATCCATTACTGACCCCCAGTGGCAGCCTGCATCATGCCAAGCAAACCCTCAAGCTGACCATGGCAGACTGCCCCGTCATCCAGTGATCTCCTTGGTAGGCAGACTCCTGCCACTCATGCTGCCCCACTAGTGCTCAATGGCTGCCCAGATAGATGATAGATGATCGTGCTGGGGAGATGAGCTGGGCTTGGCAGGAGCCCTGCATTGCCATCCAGTGCAGGGGGAGGGGGTGGGGAGAGCTGGCTGGAAGTGAATGAGTGAGGGCTCCAAGGACAATAGGCCTCAACCTGGCCCTGAGAAGCCTCAGTCTGGCCCTGAGGAGCCTCAACCTGGCCCTGAGAAGGTGCCAGGCAGAAGTAAGGCCAGCAATTGAAAAAGTAGAGTCAGCCCACAGGGAGGGATCAGCTCCCCCCAGTGGCCCCTGGTGGCCCAGTGATGCTGAGCAGCTGCAGATCCACCAATGCAGTGATGGCACCTCACTCACTCTGAAGGGGCAAGAGTTCACAGGTGGTCAGTAACAGCAAGGTTGAACAACAGGGACATAGTAGCCACACCTGCAATGGAGAGAGGGGCCATGATGACACATCCCTGGTGAAACTGTAGCCTCATGAGCGTTCTCCAAACAACCTCCTAGACACCAAATGCTGGCAAGATGGAACCCCTGGGGCCCTTAATGGTCACTGCTTCCATAGGCTCAATGTTGTGCCCAGACTGAGGACCTCATAGGAATGTCCAGGATGCAGGAAGAAAAGAGCAGATTGCCAGCAGATGTGTCTGAGACAGTGAGGCTCTCCAATGGCGGCAGCTGTGTGAGGAGGAAGGTGGCAGCTATCAGATCATTCCTTGGGCTTGTGAGCAAGAGGGTTGACTCACCAATCAGGGCCTCCACACTGTCTGGTGATTATTGTGGCAGCAACAACAGCCCACAAGACAGCATTGGGTCCCAGGAGACCATCTCTCAGGACTCAGGACGCCACTGGCCATCAAGAGCTGAATCCTCTTCCTGACCCTGCAGAACAAATTGTTGCATCACTTCAGGCATGAATGCCACTGTCCACTGAGCATGGCCAAGTGTCAACATACACCCAGTGGCCATTCACCAGAAGTCATTTGATGGCCTGTGGCGCTGCCCTGTATGTTAGAGGCCAGGGCAACACTCACATTGTCCTCCTCCTCCACCACCACCAGCAGCAGCAGCAGCAGCCCAAACAGGAGCACCTTCTGGGCAACCATCCAGTTGGACTGGTGGTGGCCCTTTCTGCTTGTCTGCATGGCTTCAGTGGGGCTACATGTCAGGATGTGGTGAGTGTGTAGTTTGTCCTTGAGAGGTGGCTGTCGGCTGCTTCTGGCTTTCTGCCTGGGATGGGGATTTTTGCTTGTAGGTTTATCTTCACTTGCCTGTGGGAAACTGTGCTTTGTTTATTATGTATTGCTTTGAGTATTGGCTTTGTTTATTCTGGTTTGGCAGGAAGGTGATGTGCCACTGTGTTAAGTCTACAACTGAAGGCCTGAGGCTCTCAGACCTCGTATTGAGTGTATCTATGATTGCCAGCACAATAAAGAACTGAGAACGGTTACTTTGGCCTGGACTTTGCTAGTTCGTTACACTACACACCTCATTGTGGGAAGGCCTCCTGCCCACACAGTTTCCGTATCAGATCCAAGGCCACCATGCAGGCCTAGAAGGATGGGGGGCAGATGTGGCTGCATGAGGTAGAACCTTTAGAGGCCCCTTGAGTCTGCCCCACCCAACATGAAAATGAATGTGGGGGTTGCTGGGAAGGGGCCAGACACCTTTGGCAGGAATGGGGGCTTATTGTAAGGAATTCCATAGAAGCAGAAATAAAAGGCTTTTTGGGTGTAAAAGACCGTTTATTCAGACATCCTAGAAAGCTCACGTACACGCCGTGGCAGGAATAAGATCTCCCGCCAGAAGCACAGGTTATAACTCTGTCCATCCCATCCCCCTCCCGGTTTCCCATGGGAACGTAGGTCTCATCTCCCTCGCAGAGATAAGGTCTCCGCCGCAGAAGCTGGCCCATCGCCCGGGTTGTGGAATGTAGTCAAGGCCAGGCGGCTACCCCGCTCATCAACACCACTGAATCCTTTACACTCTGCCTCCCTTAAAAAAGACTTCTCCCCCCCAGGTTTGTGCGGAAAGGTGCGATGGAAAGCAGAAATGAGGGCGGGGGCGTCAATATTTTCGGAATAAACCCATTGATTATTCCCAGAGGAATACCCCACCAAAGAGGCTGAAAATTGCAAGCGTTTGCGATTAAAGCGAGAGTCCAGGATGGCGTCAATTTCGTAATGCTGGTGGCCATCAATAATAGTCGGTGGGGGTCTCTCCGGCGGGTCGTGCCAGGCATCGGAAACGGGAGCCTCCTTGAGTAAACTGGAATGGAAGACAGGATGGATATTACTTAGAGAATTAGGCAAGTCCAATCGGGCAGTGACATCATTAATCACTTTAGTAATCTGAAAAGGTCCCACGAATCTTTTGCCTAGTTTTGAAAATTTATGTACGTCTCTGAGATTTTTGGTAGACAAATACACCCAGGCTGCCCACACGCAAAGGGAAATCCGGCGGTGCTTATCAGCTTGAAGTTTTTGGGAGTCTTTAGCCTGCTGTAAGGCAGTCTGGACCATTTTCCACCCCTCGGCCAGAGATGAAATCCACTGCTGAAACTCCGGAGGATCCAATGCTTCCGCAGGTAGTTGCGGCAACGGAGGGAAGGACCGACCAGACACAATTTGAAGGGGTCTTTTGTACTGCTATGAACCGCATTATTATAGGCGTATTCTGCAAAGCGGAATTAGCTCGCACCAATTGTCTTGGTGGTAGTTGGTGTAACAACGTAAATACTGCTCCAGGGTTCTGTTCGTTCTCTCTGACTCACCGTTACTTTGAACGTGGTAGGGGCTGCAACCGCCGGGGCGGCCCCCAACAAACCTAGAAAAAGCTTTCCAGAACTTTGAAATGAATTGGGGCCGGGTGGGAGACCATAGCGGAGTGTAGACGATAAATATGCTGAATGAACAGACGCGCTAGCTTAGGAGCGGAGGGATGGAAGCACATGGGATGAAATGGGCTTGTTTAGAAAATAAGTCCACCACCACCCACAAGACCGTGTTGCCATGACTTTCTGGCAAATCCGTGGCAATAAAATCCATGGAGATGACTTCCAGAGGCGGGAGGCCACGGGGAGAGGTTTCAACAGACCATGGGGTTTTCGGAACGTTCTTGGCTTCCGCACAAACAGAGCAACCTTTAATATACGTCTCAATGTCCTTGCGCATCGCGCGCCACCAAAATTGACGGCGGGCCAAATGCAGAGTTTTTAGGAAGCCAAAATGTCCAGCTGAGCGGGCATCATGACAGGCCTCGAGAACCTGCTTACGGAGGGGGGAGGCACGTACCAACAATCCCCCCGCCGCCAAACACCATTCTCCAGACGCAATTGGGAGTCACCTTCCTCCGCCGGTGGCTCGCGCAGCCCCGCCTCCTCGAGTTCCCGTAGGAAAGGAGAGACCAGGCTGGGAATGGGCAGAGAAGGAGGAGTGGACGTCTGAGATCGGGTGACAGCCAGCCCCAATTGGGAGGGGGAGAGAACAGTGCGCGGAATGTCCCGTAAGCTGGCTCCACCCCCCTCCCCGGGTAGGCGCGAGAGCGCATCAGCCAGTTTATTGGTTTTTCCGGGGGAAAAATGGACCGTGAAAGAGAAACGAGAACAGAAATCGGCCCAACGAAGTTGCCAGCGGACATCTTGAGGGGTGGAGAGGGCGGCCAAGTTCTTGTGATCCGACCAAACTTGAAAGGGGTGTTTAGCCTCAACCAGTGGCGCCAAGTGGAGAGTGCTACTTTGATGGCCGCAGTCTCTTTATCCCCTACAGTCCAGTTGAGCTCAGCACCGGAGAATTTCTTTGATAAATAAGCACACGGAACCAGCCTATCATCTTTATTTCTCTGCAACAGGGCTGCCCCAAGCGCTTTGTCTGAGGCATCCACGTGAACCACAAACGGGAGATCTGGGTCAGGGTGCTTCAGGATAGGTTCGGTAGTAAAAGCAGATTTTAAAAGCTGAAAGGCTGTCTGACATTCTTTAGACCAGGAAAGGGGGGCCCCGGGCTTGGCAGTCAGTGGATCTTTACCCTTAGTGCGTAAGAGGTCTGTGAGTGGGAGAGCGAATTGGGGTATAAAGTCACGATAGAAATTAGCAAAACCTAGGAAAGATTGGAGTTCCTTTCGGTTGGTAGGGGCAGGCCATTGGAGGACTGCATCAATCTTAGCAGGATCCATTTTTAGGCCCTCGGGCGAGATCCGGTAACCCAAATAGTCGATAGAGGTTTGGTGGAAACAGCATTTCGAAAGTTTGGCAAAGAGGGAGTTGTTGAGCAAACGTTTCAATACTTCTCGAACCAATGCTTCATGCTCTTCCGTGGTTTGTGAATAAATTAAAACGTCATCTAAGTACACCACTACTCCCTTGTACAATAAATCATGGAGAACTTCGTTGATAAGGGCTATAAAAGCTCCGGGGGCCCCACTTAACCCGAATGGCATTATTAAGTATTCAAACTGTCCAAACTTCGTGTTAAATGCAGTCAAGTGTTCATAGCCTTCCGCAATTCTGACCCTGTAGTAAGCTTCTCTCAAGTCCAACTTAGTAAAGATGCGTCCCTTGCCCAATGCGTCTAAAAGGTCCTTGATTAATGGCAAAGGGTATTTATTGGACAGTGAGACTGCATTGAGTCCTCGGTAATCTGTGCAGAGCGTAAAGACCCATCTTTCTTTTTTACAAACAATACAGGAGCAGCATGTGTGTGTGTGTTTTGAAATTAGCCCGCCCGATATGAACCGGCGAGCGTAGCTGTTCTTGTCTAAGAAGGCACGAAGTTCCTTCTCCTCGATTGGGAACTCATCGCGGTAGAATTCTACGCTTTGGGCAGTTTCGCCCTGGCTGTATTAGCTACTACGATATTGCAGTCAGTTGTCTCTATGGGGTGGCAACTGATCGCATTCTTGCTCCTGAGAATACTCTGGCTACAAATCCTGGTAAGCCGGTGGAATATACCGGTAGAATCGAGGAGCAATTAGAAGCCGCTGCATCGCTGATGAGAGCCAGGGGGGGGGGTATGTCAGGAGAAGCCGAAGTTTTCCCCCCAATTCATGTGTTACTCCGCAGGGAGTGGTCAGTGAATCTCTAAGATCCTTTCTTCTTTCCAAAATGAATTTTTGGTTCATGCAACAACAACCATGGCATGCCCAAGAACTATGGAGTGTTTGGCCACTGGCTTACCAGAATAAAACTAATTTTCTCCCAATGGTCGGGCGAAGCGTGAGAGGAGAACCGGGTTATGCGTTTTTGAAGTGGGCGGGTCCTCCGCTCCCGAGAGGACTGCCGTCCACTTGGGTGAATGGTATCGGCTTAGCCAGGGGGACTTGGTCTAGACCCTAGTTCCTCCGCCACCTGGGGCCGCGATTAAAACAATGGGAGCACCCAGGAGAATCTACAAGGGCTGAGGCTATAATACGAAAGTATGCTTAGCGGGGTTGGCCAGAAACAGCTTGGATCGTAATGGGAGCGCTTGCCTTCACTCACCGCTGTCTGGAGTCGAACCCATAATCCATGGGGGCTGAAGAAAGGCAAACAGCTGCTTCCCTCCTTCTGGGTCGCCTTCGGTAACTGCTCTTTAGACGAGCTCTGTTGGGGGCTGCCCGGATTTGCGTGGTGGCTTGGCAGATGGGGATGCGCTACGTCCGGAGCGGTTGGCTTCTGTTTTTTTTCGGGCAGTTGGCGGCTAGATGACCCGGTCCTCCGCAGTAAAGACATTATCAATCCCAGTTCGGCGACGGCAGCTCGAGGTGAAGATCTCGGTAGAGGCGGCTGGAGCTTGGCAATTGGTGTGGTCGCGAGCGGTGGTTAAGTGAAGTGAAGCGGTTTTTGGGCGTAGGCGGCCCCCGGCACGAGCGATACTCTAAACGAAGGCGCCACTCTGGGATCCTAATTCGATCCAATCAGCAATAATGGTCGCGTAGGGATCCGAATTAAAACACCGCTTTCACGCAGTTTGCCAGTCGACAGCATCCGAGAAGTATTCACATTTCATACGCGCTCCAGGCCACTCAGGAGGGAGTCGAGCAGCAACGCCGCGACGTAAAATTCACGGGCAAATTTCTGCGTAAACGAAGCGGTTGCCTTGCTGAATAGATTTGATGGTCGCGGATAAGCTTCATTTTTCAGCGTTGAACCTTCGGATCTTGGAAAGCGCAGCCCTTAAGGCTTAAGGAGGAACGCCGGCACCGTCGGCGCAGTATCTTCATCTTGCAGGTTCAAAAGAGTCACAAACCAGTCGGCTGCCGCCCATCCAGGACGCGAGCCAGATTGATGTCCCGTGATTTTTTTCGCGTTCAGACCCGGGTATAAATCGTCATAGTCCTCCATATGGGCATCGAGTTGCAGGATGAAGCGCAGGGGAAGTTTGGAAGCGGTCCCATCCCGAAACGGGCAGGTATTGGAGGTCTTTGTAATATCCTCTCTCCACGGCCCTTTACCACTGGGGCCGGCGGATTGCGCAGGTTGCTAGGCAGCGGCGCAGGGGGGGCCGGAGTCGGTGGAGGTGGAGGTACCAACGCCCGGTGTCGCTGGTGTTCTGGTGGGAGCCGGTCCTTGGAAGGTGGCAGGACTCCAGCAGGCGTTAAGCCTCTCTGGCGCTTCGGTTGTACCCAGTGAGCAAGCGTAGACTCCAACTTGGGAAACGTCCTGTTCTGCTGCTTCTTCAGTTCCCTCTCCAAGGCGCAAGCCAGCTCTCGCTCCTTGCGAAGGAGTCAATGCATCCTGGTGCGCATGCCAAAGAAGCTGCTTTCTCTCGTTCCAGTTTGGCCAGTTCGATCTCGTTGAACAGCTGCAGTTGTAGTTCACTTTGCGTACGCCAGGAAGCGCTGGCAACGCCAGCGCGTTGACGCTGTAGAGATCCAGTTTGGAGTGTTCCAGGACTTTATCATGGACTGATAGGTTCTGCACATATTGCCACTTGCAGCTGCAGCGTCTTTGGCACGGTCCAATTCGAAAGTTGGATTTCTTTGGCGCTGCTGTTCCACGGTCTCTCTGCAGGTTTTCACGCTCTTGCTGCAGCTGCTCGCCGTTTCTCTTCCCATAGCTGGCTATGTTCACGGGCTCCATGCTTCTTGGGCATCTGCGCAGTCGGCCCACTTCCTCATCCCAGCTCTCTTCGATGGGAGAGGGAATAGATCCGGATGGGAATGCAGGCTTTCTTCCGGATTCCTCTTCATCTGAACGCATGGGGACGTCGTGCTCCACCGGTGGCTCCACGGGGCATCTCAAGGTGCAGCTGCTGGTCCGGATCTGGGGGTTCCGATCGGAAGCTGGTGACGGATACCCCTCCCAATCCCCCGTATAGTCCCAGTTTCAACGGTGGTCTTGAGGGCCGGGCCCCAGTGCTATGCCACGGTAGATTCTTAGGAGCATCACCAAAATCACGGTAGTCCAGGAATCGTTCAATGGACTCCCCTGTGTTGCCGCATGAAAGGTGGTCAGGCCCGTCTCCTCCGTGGACAGAGTTGCATCTGAGGTTTGTAATCCATACCTAAAAACGGGCAGATATCCGGATCCATTAAGGCTCGATCCATAGATAGCGCCCCAAACGCATCATGTAAAGTCCCCATAGAGTGCGCTCTTCTCGTCCCTCGTCCTTAACGGAGTAAGGGAAGACTTCATTAATGCGATCACGAAGGATCGGGAAAGAGTCACCAGCAGACCCGTTCTCCCGCCGGTTCCTCCAAATCCAGAAGGGAAAGCTCGGAGCCCTCTTTGGGGGCTACCGAACCTTCCACAGGAATATTCAACCTCTCCATGCCGAGACACCAGAGGTCCACTGCACTAGGAAGATAGATGAACGATTGTTTCCTGCCACAATGTAAGGAATTCCATAGAAGCAGAAATAAAAGGCTTTTTGGGTGTAAAAGACCGTTTATTCAGACATCCTAGAAAGCTCACGTACGCGCCGTGGCAGGAATAATATCTCCCGCCAGAAGCACAGGTTATAACTCTGTCCATCCCATCCCCCTCCCGGTTTCCCATGGGAACGTAGGTCTCATCTCCCTCGCAGAGATAAGGTCTCCGCCGCAGAAGCTGGCCCATCGCCCGGGTTGTGGAATGTAGTCAAGGCCAGGCGGCTACCCCGCTCATCAACACCACTGAATCCTTTACACTTATGGATGATATCTTCGCAGATGTTGCACCAGGCACCATCCCCCCCGTCCGGTACACCTCTTGTGAATGGGACTGGAGGTTGGGGGGGGGGGCGTTCTGTGCATCACCAGTTGGATGGCTTCTCTGTGCTGATCTTCACCACAAGGCCTTATACACAAAACAGCTACGATGGGCTGATTTCTTCTCCAAATGCGATTTCACCCTACATTTTTTCCCTGGGAAAACAATTTTTTTAGCAGACACACTCTCCCCGTTGCCCCATGTCCCAGATCACAGGGAAGCCAACCACTCAACTATCTTTACACCAACCCAACTGGGCATAGCCATTACAACCCTCAGTAAAACACGAGCAGCGACAGACACGGACCCACCACAGTTACAGTCTCCCTGGGACAGGCTCTAGAAAGCCAATTTAGATCCATAGGTCGAGATGATCCTAAAATTAAGGAATTGGTGGGTAGGGGGAGATCCAAAGGAAGAGGGAGGGCTATGGGGGCACGAGGGGAGGTTGTATGTTCCCTCTGCTTTGCAAACTAAAGTGTTAAAAGATCGTCATGATGTAAAGTCAGCCAGACACTTTGGACTTGTGAAAATGCTGCATTTAGCCAAAAGGCAGTTCTGGTGGCGCCCCCTCCTGCAGGATGTGGAAGCCTATGTCAAGCGTGCCGTGGGGAAAACCGTGCCAGGGAAGCAACTGGGTTCAGCCATTGCTGGCCCCGAGAGCTCCCTGGAGAGTGATTTCAATGGATTTTATTACAGACCTGCCCATTAGTAGGGGAAAGACGGTAATTTGGGTAGTTGTAAACATTTTCAAAGTAAGCACATTTCATACTATGTGCAGGGTGACCCTCGGCCCCAAAATTGGCTGAAATGTTCGTAGGGCAGGTCTACTGGCTACATTCGGCGCTGGATAAAATAATCTCGAATCAGGGAAGCCAATTCGTGTCATGGTTCTGGAGACATTTTCTGAAATTGTTAAGAACAAGCCAGCTGGATCAGACCAGAGTCCATCTAGTCCAGCTCTCTGCTACTCGCAGTGGCCCACCAGGTGCCTTTGGGAGTTCACATGTAGGATGTGAAAGCAATGGCCTTCTGCGGCTGTTGCTCCCGAGCACCTGGACTGTTAAGGCATTTGCAATCTCAGATCAAAGAGGATCAAGATTGGTAGCCATAAATTGACTTCTCCTCCATAAATCTGTCCAAGCCCCTTTTAAAGCTATCCAGGTTAGTGGCCATCACCACCTCCTGTGGCAGCATATTCCAAACACCAATCACACGTTGCGTGAAGAAGTGTTTCCTTTTATTAGTTCTAATTCTTCCCCCCAGCATTTTCACAATGAATGCCCCTGGTTTCTCAGTATTGTGGCAGGAAAAGAGAGAAAAATTTCTCTCTGTCAATAACATTTTTCACCCCATGCATAATTTTATAGACTTCAATCATTATCCCCTCAGAACGTTTCCTCTCCAAACTAAAAAAAGAGTCCCAAACGCTTTCGCAGCCTTTCCTCATAAGGAAGGTGCTCCAGTCCCTCAATCATCCTCGTTGCCCTTCTCTGCACTTTTTTCTATCTCTTCAATATCCTTTTTTTGAGATCTTGCGGTGCACCAGAACTGAACACACGAATTACTCCAAGTGTGGAGTCGCATCTTCACGGGTTTTTTTATATATATAGAGGCATGACAATCTTTGCAGTTTTATTATCAGTTCCTTTCCCTGATTATCCCACAGCATAGAGTTTATACCTTTTTTCACAGCTGCCATACATTGAGTTGAGCATTCCCATGGAACTATCGAATTAAGACAGCCTGAAATCCCTTTCCTGGTCTGTGACTGACGTAGCACTTTGACCCCTGTAGGCGTCAGCCAATGTGAAGTTTGGATTTTTGCCCCTATGTGTGCATCACTTTGCATTTTGCTACATTGGACTGCATTTGCCATTTCTTAGCCCACTCACCTAATTTATCAAGGTCCGCTTGGAGCTCCTCATGGCAATCCTTTGTGGTTCTCCACCCACCTCTACATAATTTGGTATCATCTGCAAACTTTGGCCACCACGGGCTACCTACACCCCTTACTTCCAGGTCATTTTATGAATAGGTTAAAGAGCACTGGTCCCAATACTGGATCCTTGTGGGGACACCTCACTCCCACATCATCTCTCCATTGTGAGAAATTTCCCATTTTACACCTACACTCTTTGCTACCCTGTTTCTCAACCAGTTTTTGAAATCCATAGGGAGGACTTCCCCTCTTATTCAGCCTTCATTTACGCTGAGTTTTCTCAATAGTCTCTGGTGAGGAACTTTTGTCCAAAAGCCTTTGAAATCCAAGTAGACAATGTCCACTTCAGTTCCTCCTATATCCACATGCCTATTTTACATCCCTCAAAGAACTCTAGTAAGTTTTTGTAAGACAGGGATTTGCATCTGCAAAAGCCACATGCTGACTCTTTCTCAGCAGGTCTTGCTTTTGTACATGTTTTATAATTTTATCTTTAATGACAGATTCTACTAATTTACCAGGAACAGATGTCAAACTGACTGGCCTGTAATTTCCTGGGTCCCCCCTAGATCCTTTCTTAAAGATTGGTGTGACATTGGCCATCTTCCAGTCTTCCAGGGGATGGAGCCTGATTTCAAGGATAAGTTGCATATTAAAGTGAGAACATCCAGCAATTTCATGCTTGCAGGCTCTTTAAGAACTCTTGGAGTGAATGCACCAAATCTGGGCCAGGGATTTGGTAGCATTTAGTTTATCGGCGATGGCTGCCAGAACTTCTTTCCTTTGGTCTACCACTTCATCTCTCGTTAGTTCCTTCTGGATTCTGCCTCCCTACAGCTTGGTTCAGGTGCAGGAATTTTCCTCACCTCCTCTTGGAGTGAAGACAGATGCAAAGAATTCATTCAGCTTTTCTGCAATCTCCCTGTCATCTTTTAGCACACCACTTTGTTCCCTTTTGTCATCTTAACAATGGGCCCTACGGCAGCTTCCGCTTGCTGGCTTCCTGCTTTTGATGTACTTGAAGAACTGTTTGTTGCATGGTTTTGACATGTTCCACAGCCAATGCGTTCCTCATAATCCTTTTTGCTTTACCTCCCCTTTACACAGCCAACTCTGCTTCTCTTTTGCCACCATTTAGTGTTTCTCTCTGAAATTTATTCTTTATCATGTTAAAGTTTGGACTTCCATTTTCTAAAAGACATCTTTTTTTCCCTAATAATTTCCTCAACGTCCCTTGTTAACCATGGTGGCTTTCTTTTGGACTGGGCGCTGCCTTTCCTAACCTGTGGAACACATTCCAGTTGAGCTTTTAAGACTGTGTTTTTTAAATAACCTCCAAGCATCTTGGACATTTTTGACTCTCTTGATTTTCCCTTTCAGCTTCCTGCGCACTATCCCCCTCATCTTTGAGAAATTTCCCTTTCTGAAGGCGAATGTAACTACATTAGTAGTTGTCACTTGTTCGCATGCAGAGATACTGAATCTGACAGCATTGTGGTCGCTGTTCCCTATCGGCTCAACAACACTGACTTCCCGCACCAGGTCCTGGGTCCCACAAATGTTGGGGGTAGAAGAGGGGCTGTCTTTTGCATACTATGCCCTTGCAGATGCCCAGACCAAAAGATTAAATGGGGTGCTGGAACAATACCTAAGGTGTTACATGAATTACCATCAGGATAACTGGGTTGAGTTGTTGCCTCAGCCTCCACATGGGGGACCTTTTGGCCAACACTCATTCAGGTTTGCAGGGAGGTGAAGTGCAACTGTTCCTCCAGCGTTTGCAGGGCTGGCTCTACAGCGCTCTGACCCTACATGGCAACAATCAGTCACAAGCCTTTATTGGCATAAAATAAACATACAAAATCAGCATACAAAATTTGCCCATTATTGCTCACAATTATAGACACTGGTACTAAAATACTAAATACTAAAATATATACATGGTCCTTCTGTAACTATAGGACATTCCTTCAGCTAAGTTAACTCACTTAAACGTCATCGGATACTGACAGAAGCTAGCAAAATTACTGCTGGCTATATGTGGTCATAATACATAGACATTGGTTGGTATTCATCTAGACTTACGTCTATTATTGTTAGCAGAAATTTTGCTACATTCTCACACACTGTGGGATCCATGTTGTTCAAAAGCATAGGTATCTTAAGAGCATCAGTTAGATTGTTATACAGAAATGGGATAAGTGCAGATTGTGACATTCTGATTTTTGCAAACCTTACACAATGAAAGAGGGTATGATCGAGTGTCTCCACCTGACCCATATTGCATGGACATAGCCTCCTCTGTTTATCAATTTGTTGATACCTCAGCCTCCACATGGGGGACCTTTTGGCCAACACTCATTCAGGTTTGCAGGGAGGTGAAGTGCAACTGTTCCTCCAGCGTTTGCAGGGCTGGCTCTACAGCGCTCTGACCCTACATGGCAACAAGCTTCTTGGTCATGCAGTAACCAGAAGCGGAGACCAGAGCGCAGTGGCATATTTACCTAGAGAGGAGGAGTACCCTCTGTCCCCAGGCGCCACTGATCTGGTCACGTGGGGGGCACAAAATCGCCCCCCATGTGACCAGGAAGAAGGCAAGGCAGCAGGAAGTCTTTGGGATCCTTGACCCCGCCCACGTCATCATCGACATGGGCGGGGCCAAGGAAGCCCGAGGACACCGCCCCCTCCAGCCTTGCCCTTCCTCTCGGCTCCCAGCCGGCAGCGGCAGTCCCTTCTCACCCTCCCCTCTGGGGAGAGCAGAAGTGACTGCCGTTCCCTGTCCTCCGAGAACTGCTTTTATAAGCACTGAGGCCAGGGGCGAGGCTTGGGGAGGCAGGACCAATTTGTCTCTGGGCGCCATCTTACCCCAATACGCCTCTGCCAGTGGGGCTCATAGTCACACCACAACATTGCCATGTGCTGCTTCCTGGGTCCCCTGTGACTAGACAATTAGCCATGCTGGCAGGGGCTGATGGGATTTGTAGTCCATGAACATCTGGAGAGCTTCAGGGTGCAGACCCCTGGACTAGAGATAGCCAGCCTCTACAGCCTCTAATTTCCTCAATAACTTCAATATTAACATTGTCTTTATTTTCAAAATGCATGCACCAGTTTTCCACAGAAGTTACAGAGAGTGACAAATTTATTTTTATTATTTTGACCACAGAATTTTTCAAAAGTAGTGGCAAGCAATTTAGGAGAATCAGTATGATAGAGATCTGGGTTTGGAGTAACTCCGTTTTTCTGTGGGAACTCCAAACTTTCAGACCTCTCTGAAGTAAACGGGAAGGGCAAACGGAATAATTAAAGACGACAAATCCATCCAATCAGTGTAGAACGACGGATGGTCTCTAACAGATAACTGGTAGAGGGCATTCACCCTGGCTGTTTGTAGTTCGATCTATGGAACAACTTGTACCTTCAGTCACCTACACATCTAATTTCAAGTCAATAAGATGACCCACTGGGAGTAAGAGAAAGAATTTATTCTACTATGTGTGAGTTTTATGGACCAACTATCAGGAGAATATCTTTAGAATGCTTGGAGTCCCCCCCCCCCCCAATAAACATGATAATGTTTTCAAGTTTGTATTAAACTTTATTGGTAGGAAAGATAGAGGTGGTTAATACTTTGGTTGTTGATCTAGTGGGGGATTAAGACTGATCATTTTCTGATCCCAGGAGAAAGCTAAAGCGGACACTAGAACCACAGGTGTCAAACTCGCGCCCCTCCAGGTGTTATGGACTACAGTTCCCATCATCCCCTGCCAGCATGATGCTGGCAGGGGATGATAGGAACTGTAGTCCATAACATCTGGAGGGGCACGAGTTTGACACTTTTAAACGTCCTGAAACAAGCAGGAGGGAAATCTGAAATCTACCAGAGCACAGCAGACTTCAGCTTGCAGCTGTGGTGTGGTGTAATGACTAATGTCAGGGATTCCTTTGGAGAGATGTTGCCAGCACGAGGGATTCTGCTGCTACTTGACTGCGCAGCATGAAAATGGCAAGGCAGCTGTGATTGTTTCAATGTTATTTTGTTGAGGGCTGCCAACCTCCTGGCGGGGCCTGGAGATCTCTTGGAATCATAGCTGATCTTCAGGCTACAGCTAGGGCTGCTTTGCTTTGGAGGGTGGACTCTATGGCATCATATCCTGCTGAAGTCCCTCCCCTTTCCAAACTGTGCCCTTCTCAGGTTCCATCTTGAAATCTCCAGGAATTTCCCAACCTGCAGCTGGCAACTCTACTTGGACTGTATTGCTTAGAGCTCATTTTGTATTATCAATAAAAGTGCAACCAACAGTACATATGATGTGACCTTTATAAAAAGCACAGGTGGATTCCTATGTTTTCAACACAAAATGCTTCCAAACTGCCTTACTTCATCTTGCAGCTGGATGCGCACATGCAGGAGTATGATGACTTGTACCGGTCTGAAAAGGAAAAGGTGAGGGATATTGGGTCGGTGCTTGACGGAGAGGCAGCTGAATGGTTCGTGGAATTGTTTGAGTTGGAGGCGGATGAGCTGAATTCGGTAGCTGAACTTCTCCAAGGTCTCCGACTTCGTTTTGAAGATCGCGACGTGGTTGAGAAGGCTAGAAAAACCCTGAAAACCATTAAGCAAGGAGACTGCCCATTCGCCGATTTTGCACGTCAATTTCGGGCGGCTGCCAGCAAAATACCTGACTGGCCCGATCATATGAAATGTGAGTACTTTTATGAAGCAGTGGATCCTGAAATCCGTAAGTGGGCTGTCATGCATAATGAACCCCGAACCGTCGCTGAATGGATCGAAGTGGGCAGCCTCATCTCTGGCCGGTTTACTTCCGAAAGGCGCCGACGTCTGGGACTTTGCCTCTACTGTGGAGAATCAGGCCACATGGCTGCCAATTGTCCGAAGAAACCCAAACCGGTTGCAGGATCCACACCGAAGAAAACAACAGACACCTTGTGAGATAGGTGAGGCTGAGAGAGTTCTGAGAGAACTGTGACTGGCCCAAGGTAACTCAGCAGGCTTCATGTGCAGGAGCAGGGAAATAAATCAATTTCACCAGATAAGAGTGTTCTGTTTATGTGTAGGAGCAGGGAATCAAACACAGTTCTACAGATTAGAGTCCACACTTCTGCAAGTCAGTTAGCAACTGATATTCCAGGTCAATAGACATGGCTTCAGTTCTTCTGGTCACTGTATTCTCAGAGGGTGGCAACATTTGGATTGCAGACATGATTTCATATTTATTGTGAACACTTTCAAAAAGCCATCACCAACAGCCAAAAATACCTCTTTACACAGCTCTCCATCTTCAAAAGATTTCTTCCTTTCCTCATGCAAGTTTACAACTATAAAAAATGCAACTTTATAAAAAAATGCAACCATAAAAAATGCAGAGGTGATGCTTCCAAGCCAATTTTGATTTCAGTTCAGAGATTTTCCTTTTATGAATCTTAAAACTGAGTGGACAGTTCTTTGAAAAGGTGCTATGTTGTGACTTAAAGTGTCTTTCAACATTGTTTATTTTTAGGATTGCGATAGCTGAGGAGCACAAGTACACAACTTTGCCTGCCCAGTTAGAATTCAAAAAGTAGATCCTGGGGTTTTTTTTTTTGACATGTGCAGAAAACAGAAAAATGTTAAATATGCAGTTTCTTGCTCCCTCCCCAAAGCAGGAGCTTCCGAACTCTTCTTGGGTACTGCCGCTGGGAAGGGAAAGAACTAGCTGGGGGAGAGGGCTTGTCTCCCCCCTTCTTTCAATCTACTTAGCTTGGGAGGAAAAGAAGGTGACTGGCACAGCATTTGGGAGGAAAGGGTTAGGTGGGTGTCAGTACAGTACATTATGCTAATTTGATTATGTGTTCCGCATGGCAGTGGGTTGGACTTGATGGCCCTTGTGGTCTCTTCCAACTCTATTATTCTATGATGCTAATAACAGGAAAAAGAAAAAATATATATGAATATAACAATAGGTATAATAATAAGAGCATAAAATGCAAACAATAATAAACAACATAGAATACATACACATAAACATATTTAACTAATGACTCTATATTATTTCCAAAAGTGGGTGTCAACAATGGCAGGAATAAGGAGGCCAAATGGACCAAAGAGATTACTGCAGCCAGGTCAGCGGGAAGCTCTCTTCCACATATGCTAAAACAAACGCCAGGTCAAATCTGCCACATTTCCAGTGATGGGTGTGCAAGAAAAGGTATCTGCGGATGCCTTTGGGCTAGTATGTGTTGGAGACACCTGCCTTAGAAACTAAAATGACTGAACTGAGGCCACTGTACTTGGTCACACGGAGAGAAGACAAGAGTCACTGCAAAAGGCAATAATGCTTGGAGAAGTTTGAGGCAGCAGGAAGAGAGGAAGACCCAACATGAGATGGATAGACTCAGTCAGGGGAGCCACAGCGGCCCTTGGTTTTAAAGTGCTGAACGAGTCTGAGAACGATGGGATGTTCTGCAAGACGTTAATTAATCTGGCTGCTGTTAGTTGGAAGCAACTTGACAAAGGAAGCCAAACCAGAGCACAGGTTGGGGCTGCAACTGGGGAGCAAAGGGTTAAATACAGTCGGTGGGTGTGCAGGCTCCTGCCTTGTGCGTGTGTGTACGCACGTGTGTGACCAGCAGGAAACTGGCTGGCAGGAAGCTGGCAGGCAGGCCACAGGAGCCCAGATGGGCAGGGGAGAGTCAGGACAGGCTGGGGTGGGCAGAGCTCAGGGTGGAGCAGGGCAGGGCCACGGCAACAATCGCAAGCCTTCTGGCTGCTGCTGAACCAGTGAAGCTTCTCTGTTCCTGTAGCCTTTCATAGCAGGGTCAGATGCCCGAGAACACCCCCCCCCCCCTGGACTTAAAGTCCCAGCTCCTGTCCTGGAGAGAGGCAGACCCCCAGCTGATGGCAGTGTGTCCCTGCTTCCCCTCCTCCCAGGCTCTGGGAAAGACCGGGTGGGCGTGGGACCTTAGCAGGCCTCCTGCCCAGGAGAACACTGAACACCGTCGGTTGGGTGAACAGGCAATAGTGATAGGGGGACCTCTGGTTTTACTAAATGACTCTGATCTTTCGACAACAAAGGTGTCTCTTGCGTTCCAGAAGAGGGACAAGAGAGGAATGCTTAAGTTAAGCAGCGGATACTTAAACTTAATGGCTGATAGGGGTGTTGTGGGGTTTCCGGGCTGTATGGCCGTGTTCTAGTAGCATTTTCTCCTGATGGTTGTCCTGCATCTGTGGCTGGCATCTTCAGAGGATTCTCAGGAGAAAATGCTACTGGAACACGGCCATACAGCCCGGAAACCCCACAACACCCCAGGGATTCTGGCTGTGAAAGGCTTTGATAATACATTAATGGCTGACACTTCGGCTTAGTGTTCTATGCCTGGAGAGTGCTGGAGATTATTAGATTTTAGGATGATGCCGGTTCAATAAGAGCTTGAATGAGAGGGGTCTCTGGAGGGGTTAGTCAGGAAATTAGGAAGTGAGATTAGTTTGCTGGACTGGCAAGGAGTGTTGATGACATCAGTTTAGCCTGGTCTTTGTTTCACAGCAGCAGGTGAGCCACAGCTGGAATTGGGAACCAGCTTCCCGACCTGAGGCGATTATCTTTTCCTGATGGCATTAGGAAGAGGCACAGCTTCTATCCCCAAGTAAATGCAAAAGTGGGATCCTTGCACAGAGAGATGACACTGAGCAAATGCAGCAATGGCGCCCCATCTTGGCACTGGCCTCCTAGCCCCCCTCCCCCGCCCCAAGGTTGGCAGGATAGGTAGTGACCCTGCTGTCCTAAAAACAGGTCCACCCCCCCCCCACTCACCACGGGTCTGTCTGGTAACAACTAGCCAAGTTGAACAAAGGACAATGGTCCAAATTCCACCAAGGAAACATCTGGAAGCCGCTTGCCCAGGTGCAAGAGCGGATTTGCGTGTGTGTCATCCTCATGGATTCTGGGCCGCAGCGTGTGGGTTCGTCACCCAAGGTCAGAATGGCCGGGGTGGGTTTTCTGGGCTCTGGTCTGGTGGGGTTTGCTCCTAACCTTTTGCACACATCTGTGGCTGGCTGGCCTCTAAATCAGAGGCGTGTCACCGGAAGATGCAGTGTGACACAGTGTGGAGGGATGGGGGAGGGGTCGGTTTTGTCCACCTGGGGGGCACATCTGCCTGTGTGGGAGGGGGAGTTTGCTTCAAGTCGCATTTGCAGCTGCACGTGCCACCCCACTCCTCCGGCACCCAGACCTGTCCCTTGCCCCCCCCCCCCCCCCCCCAACCCTGCGGACTCTGGCCGCCCAAGGCCAGCCGCTTTTGTTTCCTGGCCGGAGACCTTTACTGGGGCTGAAGACCCCTCCCCGGCACCCCTAGTGGGCGGGGCCTCGGCCCCCCATCGTGAGTGAGATTCCCCTTTCCCGCGCTCCTGCCGCCCCGCCCCCCCGCTACAACTTCCCCTCCCCCTTTATGCACATCCTGCCTCATGAGCGCTAGTTCAGAGGGACAAAAGGCGCGGCTCAACCGGGCCCGAGGGGGCAGCCCTGGGGTGGGGGTGGGAAGAGGTGGGGCGGCGGGTCTCCTTCCCAGGCAGGGCGGGCGCGCCTACGGGCGGGCGGCTTCTCTGCCTTTGGTGTCCCGCCTGCCTGCCTGCCTGCCCGCCTGCCTGGCGCGCACCCATCCAGCCATCCATCCCCGGGCGGGCGGGCGGTGGAGGGGGGCAGGGGAGGTGTCCGGCGGGTCGGCCCCTCCTCCGCCCGGCAGGCCAATCAGGAGGCGAGGCCGGGAGAGCCCGCCGGGGCGCCCCATAAAGCGGCCGGGTGGGAGGGAAGCAGCCCCGCAGCCGGGGAGGCGAAGCGCCAGAGGGAGAGCGAGCCAGGCAGGCAGGCAGGCAGGGAAGGCGCCCCACCACAGACAGGCAGAGAGAGGGGATGGCGGGCGAGAGGAGCGGGCGGAGGATGCTGCTGCTGCTGCTGCTGCTGCCGCGCGGAGGGCGGCCGTCGGGGCTCGTGGTGCTGATGCTGCTCCTGGCGCTGCCGCCGCCGCAGCGGTGTTTGGGGGCGCCGGACCCTGCGGAGAGGAGCCCCCGCCAGGCGCCGCCGGCCAGCCCCAGCAAGCGTGAGTGGCGCGGGATGGGGGCGCGCGGGACGGGACGGGACGGCCGGTGGGAGCCGTCTTCCGCGGGGGGGGGGGGCGGCGGCGGCAGGCGCGGGCTCGGCGGGGGTGGCCTGACGGGCGCTGCCGGTCCCTTGTTGTCCCCCGCAGCCGGCTGCTACGACAACGGGCAGCACTACCAGATCAGCCAGCAGTGGGAGCGCACCTACCTGGGCAACACCCTCGTCTGTACCTGCTACGGCGGCAGCCGCGGCTTCAACTGCGAGAGCAAGCCCGAGCGTGAGTCCCCCCACCCACCCACCCCACGGCCGCCACGCGTCCCGCTCGAGGGAGGCGCCTCTGTCGGGGGGAGGGGGGTCCGTCCGGGGGTCCCGCCGGCTGGAGCCCTGGGGCGGGGGCGGGGGCGGGGGGAGGGAAAGCGAGCTCCTCCCTTGCCCGGACGGTGCTTTTCGGGGGCGCGGGTTAGGCGCCGTCAGGTAGTGGAGGGGGAGAAGTGATGGCGGGTGGGCGAGGCAGGAGGCCTTCCGAGGGGGCTGCCGGGCTCAGGCCGCCCCTGCTGAGCTCCCCTGCTCTGGCCTGCTGCCCGGGGGGCGGGCGGGGCTCCCTCCGCCTTTAGGGCTCCCTCAGGGCCGGGTCCAACCAGACGGGGGGGGGGGGGCTCCTGGAAGCCAAGGGAGGGGGGTCTGCCAGCCAAAGAGTGGCCCGGGCCAACCGAGTCTGGCTGGACCGGGCCTGAGGAAGCCTTCGAGGAGGAGGTGCAAAACTCTTCAGAGGGCAGCACGGATTGGGACCAGCAGCCAAGGCCCGCCCACCCTGGCCCCAGCAACTGTCTGCCTTCAGTGGCTTCCAAGGGACTGGAGTTTAGAAGGGCAGAAGAGAAACTCATCGGCCAGCCCGGAGCCCCCAACTACCAGGCCCCCCCCTGCGCTCCGGCCTCCCCACGCCAACATGTCGGATGGCCTAGCGGCCTCTGGGCCTCGTCCACCATTCCTTTGGTTTTTGAGGTTTTCTTCTTGGTACCTCAGTTCCACACAAAATGTGTGGAAGGGGTGCGGCAGAAATGGGACCACCAGGCCAGGGGCGCTGTAGTAGCGACTGACAAACTCTTCCCGAGGCCTCCGAGCGGGAAAGGAACCTGAGGACCATTTTCGGACAGGAAGGAGCCAGCCGCCTCTGGCATCCGGCTGCAGCCCTGGGAGCTGGTTTTCTTGCTAACTGTTGGGTTGCAAAGAAGTTGCACATGAACAGTTCTACTTGGTCTCATTCTGTGGTGGGTTTTCAGGCAGGGGCTAGGAATCCGTGCTCTTGTCAGGTATCAAAGCAGCAAAGAGGCTGAGCAGATGAACGTGTGTTTTGCAGCACAGAGAGCATCTGGGGCTAAATCTCTGGTGGGTAAATTCAGGTCATGCCTCCTTCTGTGGAGCGCCCGGCCTGGTGAGGCCTTCTCCGTTGCCAGTCCTTTCCTTGGGCTGGCTGGCCTCTTTGGCCGCAAGGCTTCCTCCTTTCTAGGATCTGGGCGGCTCACCTGTGGCAGCCGGTGATGCTTTGTCCTGCCTTGCCCCACAGCTCGATTGGTCACTTCCACGGGTTTCCCAAATTCCTTACACACAAGAGGGCTGATGGGTTTGGCATCTGAAACCAGCATGCTCTGCTATGTTGATATACCCTTTCCCTCCACTCAGCGGAAGAGACCTGCTTTGATAAATACACTGGATTGGCTTACCGGGTTGGGGAGACGTATGAACGGCCCAAGGACTCCATGATCTGGGACTGCACGTGCATTGGAGCCGGCCGCGGGAGAATTAGCTGCACAATCGCAAGTATGTCTTGCCTTTCTCACTGAAAAGCAAGTCGTGGATTACAAAATATCCCAAACAATTCAGTCAGGTGATGCAAGATGTCCAGTTTTCAGTGTGATCAGATTAGGATTGCAGAGCTAGAAAAAAGGGCCCACCGAAACAGTCTAATGCTTGGTACGCCATATTGCAAAAAGTGGGTTACAAAGATGGATGACGGGGTGGGAGAATCACAAGGGGATTTCTTACCCTACATAATTTGGTGATATGCTTGGTGTTGCAATGATGAGTCCTCAACCAATTGACACGCAGGATTCTCTCCTGTGCACCGATAGGTGGAGGGTTTGTCGTTGCAGCAGCATTCCTTCATCTGCCTCCCCGCTCCCCCTGCTGGGCCACCAGCCCTTTCCCCTGCCAGCCCTTCCTCGCACCCAAGACAGAAGCTGAGCCCAAAGGCGACCTGTGCTCTCCCTCCCCCAAACCCCACACTGAAGCCAGCCCCACCATGAGACCGCCACCAACTCTCGCTCCCACTGGCCCTGCCAAAACCCACACCTTTCCCCCAGCCACCCTTGCCTGCACCCAGAACTGAAGCTGCACCTAGCGGCAGAGCAGCAGCGACCTGCGCTCTCCTGCTCAGCCCCAAAAGCTGCCCCTTCCCTGCACCCCAACACCCACTTCCCCAGTCCCCACACAACGCTCACCCAGCTCCAGAAACCAACCTGGAGTCCCCTGTCCAGGGCTCTGGCCTTCACTCCCACCCTGCCCCCCGAGCCCCATGGGAAGCTCTTGGCCAACCGACATGAATGGTGAGTTGCGGGGAGGCGGGAGACCCACCGGGAGGGGGCTGTTGCAAGGTGGCTGGCAGGAAAAGACTGCCTCCCCCCTCCGCTAGAGGACGTTTCATTTCCCCTTGAAATGGGTTTTCCCTCTTAGTCTACAATAGCAGATGTTGCGCTAGATTGCAATCCCTTTCCCTTATAAAAGGACCTTCATTTTTTTCCAGAGACCATCAGCAACACAGCACATGCAATAGAGAAACTGAAAAAATGTGTTCTATGGGTCATGCTTCTCTCTTCCCCAGACATAGCGTTCAGACAAGCAAAATTGTCCCTGGTGATATCTGTTGGGTCATATCATGCAACTGGCGTTTTAACATGTAGATACGAATATGGGTTTAGATTGTATACGTGAAGCAACATTTTGCCACGAAGTTGGCACCTGTTCAATTTTTTCCTTCTGTTCCCATGTTATGAAAGGCAATGGTTTCTTTCTGCCAAATCCTCTTAGCAGTGGATATCAGTCGTATCGCACGACGTGTTGGAAAAACAGGAGCCCCTTGATTTCGTTGGCAGCAGTTGTTCAGATATGTGAAGTATGTCAGAGTAATTGGCATTGGGCTGGAATGGGTGCAAACCACATTTTGAATGTTACAAGGAACATCCATGGTGCCGTCATTGGGCATCTTTGGAGAGCTGAAAGACAAATGAAGCTGTGTCATTTGTGGCAGTTCTTTGCCCTCTGAATACGAGTGCTGCTGACTCCAAATGCTCACCTTCCGTACACATCCCAAGCCGCCGCCTCCTCCTCACCTTACGAGGTGGCTGGAAGACCCTCGCCCTCCTTCAGAGCCTGAGGCACCATCCCAGCGAGATCTCTGGCTCAGCGGGAGATTTTGCAGTTTTGCAGGGCATTTTGTTCAGAAGACCTGCAGCCCAGCTGCAGAGCATTCCTGGGGCCTTGGAGGATCCCTGGGCGTTCCCTGGCTGGGTGGACCAGCCTTGGTCTAAGACGGCTTCCTCTTTTCATCTTCCACAGATCGCTGTCATGAAGGCGGCCAGTCCTACAAGATTGGCGACACCTGGCGTCGGCCCCACGAGACAGGCGGCTACATGCTCGAATGTGTCTGCCTTGGCAATGGGAAGGGCGAATGGACTTGCAAGCCAGTGGGTAGGTATTCGTCTTGGGTGGTGTCTTTGTGAGACGTTTAGCAAGGTGCTCCAGACTCCAGTCTGTGGGACTCTTTTCAATAGTGGCTTGGCATAGGTGTGAGCTTTTGGGCTCTTTGTGGCAGTTGGCTATTGGCAGTGCCAATTATGTCACCTGTACCATTTGTCAAGGTTTTGGCCTAATTCTTTCTGCAGAAACAGTCTGGTTTGTAGCTGCTGCAACATGCTTGGTCTCGTGCTCGATGAAGGAGCAAACTTGAACCTGTTCTGTACCGTGTCAGTTGGTTGGCAGGGATGCTCCACCACGTCCCTTTCCACACAAAAATGTTTCCACACATAGAAATCTGGAGCATCAGGGAGAAAGGTTCCAGCTTTGACATGCTAGTTTTCTGTGTGTCGTTATTTTTTTCAAAGGAGAAACCTTCACTTATGTAGCTTATTTTCAGTCGAAAGCGGAATGGCACAGATAACACGTTTTTCCTTGATTAGATCTCGGGTGCCATTTTTCCTTACTTAACTTATTTGAGGTAGATATCATAGCTCCCTGGTGCCTCTTGGACATACAGTGTCTCTGATTGAGGATCCCACCGGTGGTGGGAGGGGCTCAAGTCACAGCTGACTTCCGGTGACCCCTCCTGGGATTTTCAAGGCAGGTTTGCCTGCCTCCGAATAGTGATCCTGGACTTCTTGGAGGTCTCTCATCCAAACACTTGTCAGAGCCTACCCAGGTTAGCTTCTGATGAAATCTGGCTCACAGGGGCCATTTAGTGCGTACTGAATGAAATTCTGTGAATAAAATAAGCGTCCGCCATCCTTTCAACCTTTCCTATTCATTCCCTGTAGCGGAACGGTGCTACGACAATTCTGCTGGGACCTCCTATGTTGTTGGGGAGATCTGGGAGAAACCCTATCAAGGCTGGATGATGGTGGACTGCACTTGCGTGGGAGAAGGCAGCGGACGTATCACCTGTACTTCCCGAAGTAGGTATCGGCTCATGCCCTTGGACCATGTGCGTTCAGCAGCCAGCAATGTGCAACAGGGTGCAACTCAACCAGAGTTTTCCTAAGTGGGGACTGCCAAGGTGGGGAAAGCTGAAGTCAGTGGAGGCAGGTAAAAAGTAGGTTGGCTGGTGGGTGAGAAGGAAAGTCTGGAGCAGGAAAAAGGGAAAGGCTATGGGGACTGCCAAGAAAGGGAAAGAAGAAAAAGTGTGTTGCTCCTCACAAGTCCTTCTGGGTCCCCTGTTTATATACATGTAATTCCAGCTTGGTATGTAACTATGAGACTGCGCCTCCAAATACACCCCCAAGAAAGCATTTGCTGGTGGGCTCTGGCCCAAAAAGTGTTTGGCTGTCCTTGACCAGGGCTGGGGTGTTCTCCCTTCCAAAACCGGCCTGGTGGAAGGCCCTGTCAAGTGAGACCAGGACACTGCAGGACCTGTGTAACAGAGCTGTTCCATCCAGCCCAGGATTGAGGGCGGCAATGGTATTCCCAGCAGAGCTGGCCTCCCTGCCCCTTGTTCTACCTCAATCCTTTGTGCTTTCCCCCTTTCCTTTCACCTTAGCTAGTTTGATTTACCATCATGGATTACTGCACCAGGAATGAAAACTGTTTGTATTTTAATGTTATTTATTACCACAAGCTGCCCTGAGCCCGTAAGGGGAAGGGCAGGCTATAAATCTTACAGTACATAATTGGCTAAGGGTTCGATCGTACCAGCAAGGAACCCTTAGCCAATTACAGTGCAGGACGCACAGGGACCCAAGTCTGTCCGTCTTGCACTCCTGTTGGCCATTTCCGGGCCCAAGGAGTGGCTGTTCCATGGCTGACAAAAGCCTCCTGCTCCCCACCCAAAACAAAGCCCTTCCCCCCCTCTCCCCCCCGGAATTTAAGTCGGACAGCCGAGGGCCCAGCAGAACCCCCCTCCTGCCCCCCTCCCCCCCAGAACTCATGTTGGGCTGTGGAGGGATATTTCGCTGTCTTTCGTTGCTGGGTCTGAAAGTGTATTTTTGATTAGAGCAGGAATTTCCAATTATCTTCTAAATGTTAACGGAATCTACGTTGTGGGTTTAGTACAAATGCTAACTAGACAAATCAATCCCATGTTTCTTTAAGATTACACATGTTTTGTGTGTCTTTTCCCAGGAACTGTTTCCCATCCCCCCGCAAAGCCACTTATTTATCTCTCTACTATGTGAGCTCCCTTAACAGGCTTATAAAGCGCCAGTTGGGAATTTGTTAGACAAATAATGCAGGGGGGCTGGTGAGCCACAGGGACTTGCTTGCAACACTCATTTGTAAGTGGACTGACTGGAATTTAAACCCTAGTTGAAGTCCAACATCTGGTCTGTGAGTTGTAGCTCAGCCCTCTGTTTATCTTGGAGATGATCCATGATCTCTAATCTCCCGTCTAATGCACAAAGTTTTCTGGGGCTTGCCTGCATATCCTATTTTGCTCAGAAATTTCCTGGATTCTGTGGACCTTTTCTGGCCACTTTGAGCCAGTCTCTGTAGAGTCATTTTGCTTAATAACCTCAGAGCAGAAATCCTTTCAGCCTTTTCAGATTCATTTTCTAAAGCTCAGGGGCCCTCTTTTGCGCACATCTCCTAAAATGTTTCTAACTCTCCCCCTTTTGTTCGCACTCACCCCCTTGAAACGCTTCCTTGCCGCTGTGACATGATTTTTTCCTTTGAGTTCTGTGTTGAATCGATGCTTCATAGCCTTGTGCTGTGTTCTATACTCCTTGTATACTCAATGCTTCAAAGACTGACCCACCAAATAAAAGAACAAACAGAGAAATGCTGCAGATAAACAGGCAAGGGGGCTGGGGGCTCAGAAAATGGCACCAGGTAGGAAGTTCAGGGAAGCAGAGAAGTGTGGGAAATGTAGCCAGTAGATGGCACAGGAACTGATGACATTTTCAGAACATTTAAGCCAGAGAATCATTTTAAAAGGGGATTCATTGAAAATATTTTGAGGGTGGAAATAAAATGTTGGGGTAAAAACAATGCGGAACTCTTTGGAGGAAATGTTTTATTTTCTTCCTCAAAACGTATTAAACGAATTGTGCACGAAAGCCCAGAGAGTTGAGAGATCATCAGAGCTCTTCTGATCTTCCTCTCTCACAGTTTACAATAATGAGATTCCTCATAATAGCTACCCTTGGAGTATGGGGGGCCGGTAAGCTAAATATGAGCAGCCAGTGTGATGCAGCAGCAAAACAGGCTAATGCAGTCCTGGAGTCTATCAACAGAGGCATAACATCCAAATTGCAAGATGTCATAGTCCTGCTGTACACGTACTGCATAGGCTGCACCCGTGGAACTGTGTGCTATTCTGGAGGTCTCATTATTTTTTCCATGGGGCCGCATAAGAAACAGAAAATATTGTGGAGGGCTGGGCCAAAAGGCAGGGAGGTGAGGCGCTTTTGAAAGCCCCGCAGAAGCTGGCAGCCAAGGCAACCGGCTTCTGCGGGGCTTTCAAAGACGCCTTGCTCCCCAGCAAGGCAGGGGGGCCAGTCAGGATCATCTGGCGGGCCGGATGTGGCCCGCGGGCCGTATAATGCCCAGGTCTGCCTTAGGAGGTGTTGAGCTCCCACCCCTCTCACTGGCAGTCTTCATGCCGCAGCTGAACAAACTTAGGTTGATCCTGCATTAAACGGGGGAATGGACTAGGCTGTGTCGCCCCTTCCAACTGTATGATTATCTGATTTTTAGCCTGATTAAGAACCTTGACAGTTTCCTTAAGTTTGTCTAGCTTTTTCACAAAGTCTGTACTTGCTGGAATACAGATACAGTTCCCCCCCCCCCCCCCACAAAAAAAGGATGGATGTCCACCTGGTGTTATTCCCATCCAGGTATCTGTCTGAGCAGCTGCTGAATTTTACAGAAGGTTTTTGGGTTGCTAGCACTGAATGTTTTGGAAAGTTTAATCCCAATGGGCCCATCCACACAGACAAGTATCAAGCTGCAGGCCAGTTACCTGGCAAAATGCACAGTAAAATGCACATAAAACTGATCTTGCTTCTTTTTAATGTGTTTCTCACATGTTAGTTTTTGTTGCAAAAACATATTGAGTAAGTATTTGGAATGAGGCAGAGGTCTCCTTTCACCAAGTGAGAGGGGGAATTCCCTCTGTCTGGCAAGTCTTTCTGCTGGTTTCAGTTATCAGGCAGAGGAAGAAGGTGGGAAAGGTTTTCATGAGGTTTCTCTGCTTTCCACACAGGTTGTGTGAACGGTGAGGCAGGTAGGGTGTTTCTTAGACAATCATGTGTGTGAAGAGGGTGTCAGTGTTCTTGTGCAAGAACTGCGCATTGTTTTCTCTCTGTGTCATATCATGCTGTGGGTAAAACGACACTGGATTGAGAGTTAATTTTGGACATTTTAGAAAGCTTGTTCACATGTTGGTCCCAGGGCAGAAATGTGATGGCTTGGGGAAAATGGAAAAAAATCTCTAGATGTTTTTTCCTTGTGTTTCCAGTGGGAAAATGGGAAAATTTGGGGGAGCACTGAAAAAACCTCTGTGGAATATTTTCTCTATTAGAATGAGTGAAATGCTTCTTAAGGCGTGAGGCTTTTACACTCAAAATGTGTATCATGAAAAAGTTTGAGGACGTATTCAATTTTTTCCAATAGCAGACTTGGCAAGTTTTGGAGAACACTTCAAAAACTGAGTGAAATGACAAGATTTTAATCAAAATGTGTAATCTGAACATTTTAATGGAGGGACAGTCTTCAGAAATATGTAATGTTAATTCTTTTGTCTACTGTAGATATATACAATATTTACAGCAAATGGCGTAAGAGGCTAAGAGCTCATGAATCTAATCTGGAGGAACCGGGTTCGATTCCCAGCTCTGCCGCCTGAGTTGTGAAGGCTTATCTGGGGAATTCAGATTAGTCTGTACCAGAGGTGTATCTAGGCAAACTGGAGCCAGGGGACAAAACTTGGGTTTGGCACCCACCCCCCCATATGGGCGGCCACCCTCCCCCACCACAACCAAACAATGATTTTTTGCACCACGTCATTTCTAAATCGCCACCACATTATAGAGCATGCCCCAACACAGCAATAGTCCATACCACTCAGCAGAAATCAAACATTTAGACAATTTTTTTCAAAATGCTTTCAAAATGTTTTATTACTGCTGTTAAAACGTTTATGGTACGGTACTATATCCAGCACCTGTAGGGTTGCCATAAGTCTCCTGCAATTTGATAGCACTTTTCAGCACTGTATAATAAATAATAGTTCACCTTTCTCATTGAAACTCAAGGTGGATGACACAGTGTAATTCTGTGCAATCAATACAATAAGACATCTGATAGGTTAAGCAATAGAACTAGGACTGCAGAAATCTGAAATCAGTACATACGTATTAAACATAAGGTGTTAAAAAAACAAAAACTGGAATTGTATTAGTAGATAACAATAGAGTGAAAGCAAGATACTGTGTGGTGCATAGTCCCATTCCTTTATTAAATCACCTTCTTGAATAACTGCATCATGATATAGACTTATTAACTTTTTAAAAATGCCCTATATTGACATTCAATGAGGGAATTTTTTCCACAAAATTTGAGCTGGACATATCAAATTTTGAGAAACTCAGCGCTGGCTTTTCAACAATTCTAAAAGGACTGCATTCTGTCAGAGAAGGGTAAATGCCCTACAGCTGTCATAACGTCTAGGCCAAAAAAAGGGCCTGGAGGATCTACAGCGGCTGAGTAAAAGGTAGATCATGGCTCATTAGTAGTTTGCTAATAATCAGTGGGTCATCTGGTATCTGGGGTTCTTGTATGCTGCACTAGAATCTTAAATATGATCCAGCAAGAGATTTCCTGCATTCTGAAGCAAGAATACATGCTCAAGTCTGCTTAAATAAAATTAGTTACAACATCCCAAGCTTCAATCTCACTTTCTAAATTTAAAACACATCAGTAAACAGCGATGATATTTTTTTTTAAAAAAAAAATAGACATAGACCACCCCAAAATCAGATCAGCCTAGAGCCGTGGTGGCGAAAGTCCTTAGCATCTAGAGGTTATGTGACTGTTATTTCCTTATCAGCCCCTGCCAGCATGGCCAATTGGCCATGCTGGCAGGGGCTGATGGGAATTGTAGTCCATAACATCTGGAGTGCCAAAGGTTCGCCACCACTGTACTAGCCATTAGCTCCTTTTCCTCATGGATTAGTAGAAAAAGTATCAGTGGCTGATGGGGGGGGGGGGGGAGCCGGAGCGTGGAGATCCCGCTGAAAGTCTCTCTTTGCTTCTCTTCAGCCCACTGCCCTGCCGCTCCAGCAGCCAGCTCTGTGCTTCTTAAAGGGGCAATTCCCCAAAGATTGCTTAAAGGGGAAAGCAACCTTTAAGCAATCTTTCTGGAGAATTGCCCTTTTAAGAAAGTCATGATTGAAGCAACAAGGAAGTCCCCGGCCGCCAGCGGCACTTGCTGCCCCTCCACGAGTGCGCCCACGGCGGCCCTGCACCTGCGGCAGCCACAGGAAGAAACTGAAACCACCAGTGGTCTGCCTGTTGGGGCCGGGGAGGAGGGGGGGAGCCGTGGGCCGGCGGAGGAAAAACGAACCTTCCTGTGGCACGAGGTGGCTGCGAGGGACACAGGCTGAGGCTGCTGAAGTCGGCACTGGGTTGAAGGGAGGTGGAGCTCCCCCACCCTCCTGCTCTATCGCTTGTTTGAAATGATTGGTGGGACTGGCCCAGTGGGCGACAGCCTGGCGTCCAGAGTGGGCGGGGCCAAGGCAGCCTGAGCCAAATGCTGTGTAAAGCAGCTTGCCAGTGCCGCTTGCTTTGCTTCACATGTGGGGGCCTGGGGGACATTTTGGCGCCCCCCACGTGACCAAAATAGTTGCGCCCGGCAGATTCGCCACTGGTCTGTACACTCCCACACATGCCAGCTGGGTGACCTTCTCGGAGCTCTCTCAGCCCCACCCACCTCACAGGGTGCTTGTTGTGAGGGGGGAAGGGCAAGGAGATTGTCAGCCCCTTTGAGTCTCCTGCAGGAGAGAAAGGGAGGGGGATATAAATCCAAACTCCTCCTCCTTCTCTTCTTCTTCTTCTTCTTCTTCTTCTTCTTCTTCTTCTTCTTCTTCTTCTACTACTACTACTACTTCTTCTTCTTCTACTACTGCTGCTACTACTACTACTACTACTAATTATTTTGGTGACAATCGTGTGCAATACTGAATTCAGTGATAATACATTATTGAAGCATTCAGTGTTTTCAGCGTTGTAAAGTTTTAACAGTATAAAAATAATCTGGTCGTCCTACATGTTGTGATTATACTGAGAGAGTTTCTGTCCACATTTCGCCCTTCCTGTTCACTATCACATTTGTTTTCTACCTGCCTCAGGAAATTTTATACCTCTGTCCTAGAATACTTTGTTTCTTTGCTTATCTTTTGGCTGAGGCTCAAAGTAGATTATGAAATGGAACACAAACAAACAGAAAACGAGACCTCCAAAAGGCTGGGGTCCCCAATATGGCGCATGTGGGCGGCAGGGTGCCTACCAAGTGTTTTTGTGAAGTGTGTGGAGCCAAGTGGAGCTTTTGCCAGCAAGGCTTCTGGGCCCCTTCCAATAAATGCAGGCTAACGACGGTATAAAATCTGGTGGGGAGGGGGGGATCTTCGCATGAATCCCACTCCTAACTCAAGTCCGCCCCGTGTTCCCCCCCACACACTGGGGTTTTCAAGAATTGCACTGTCCACTATTAAATAGCTTTTTAAATAGCTTGGTTGCAGCTGCTTCTGAGTGAACGGCCGAGCAGGAGCCATTCGCAATATGCAAACGTGCTGACAGGACAGCGGGTTCCTTTGTCCCAACTGCAACCCGCTGTACTTTTGCTGTGTGGAAGGGGGCCTGATCGGCCATTGCAGAGTTGATTGGCTATGCCAATTAAAAAAAATATCACTTTGGCAGCGGCTGCCACCACAGCACAGGGATCTTCACAATGTGACTGAAGGTAAACTGCAGTATCCATTTTGTGCCTGTCTCTGCTTCCTGTGGCAGCCATTTTGTAGTTGCTCCTGCCTCACTATGTACGCATTCCAAAGGTGTGTGTGGACTAAAAGGATTGGGAACGTCTGCAGTAGACAACACAGTAGGATTAGATTAAGGAATTGGAGAGAAGTCCACGTTTATGGCATGACACACAATACTGTATAATGCAGGAAGTGGACTACCAAGGCTGATGACAATATCACAAAGGTGTGATAGATGAAGAATGAATTAAATCCTAATCTTTTTCATATTTGGTTGCATGTGGATTCAGTTTATTTCAGCAGGTGAAAAGGTTGCATCCAGAGAGCATTGGATATTGGGCTGTCTATTATTTTGCTGCATTCATTCACACCTGGATTGTCTTGTGAACACAGGACTGTCTTTTTGTAGAGCTTGCTGTAGCATAATAACCAGTGCTTTGTGGAGCAAGTCTTACTCCCAGGTAAGTATGTAAAAAGTGTTACTGTCAGATAAAAGTGGGGACTGTCTGACCTCCAGTTTATAAACCAGAACTCAACTTAGGTGTCAACAGCAGGTTTTTTAATAGTCTTGTTCATGTACACTTGCTATGACTGGCCACGTTACCCCATTCAGTGGCAGGAAAGTCCTGAATTCTGCTCCAGAGTAACTGGCTGGCAACTGTGTGAGACCGGATGCTGGACCGGATGAACCAAACCACTGGCCTGATCCAGCAGGACTTTTCTTAAGTTGGGAGGGAAACTGGTGCTGCTGGGAATACACCGCAGCATGATTGAGAAAACGGGCACAAATCAAGATGTAAGGTAAATAGGGTGCTGTGTTTGGCTTGTGGCAGCGAAGACAGATCAACAGTCTTTGAACTGAGCTGAGGGCTGTTTCCTCAGTTTGTGTCCCCTTCCATCTGTATTCTTTTCCCTCCCAGACAGGTGCAATGACCAGGACACCAGGACATCCTACAGAATCGGAGACACTTGGAGCAAGAAGGACAACAGAGGGAATCTCCTGCAGTGTGTTTGCACAGGGAATGGCAGAGGGGAGTGGAAATGCGAGAGACACGCATCCCTGCAAGCCACAGGAATTGGTCAGTGATGACTGTCTGGAAGAGGATCCCGTTTCTGTTTTCCCCCTTTCTGGAAATGCACACGAGGATTCCCAGCAAATTGTCCTCTCTGCAGTCTCACACACACCTCCTCATGATGACTGAGGGCCGGATGGTTCATGATCCCTCCTCTCCCCCACCTCCTCTGACCATTCCCAGAGTCCCACCCGTTTGGTCCTGGCCTTCAGGCATGGAGAGCCCGCCAGTCTGATTTCCTGTCTGATTGGAATGCCCCGCTTTGCTACGATGGGGGTGGGTGGACATTTTGGAAACAGTGCCAAAGAGGATGCTGGGATCCTAGCTGTGCCATTTCCGTGGCAAGGGTCTTATCAGTAAACATGGCGGTCTTCTTCTTTCTCCTGCCTTAGGAACTGGATCCACCACCTTCACCGACGTGCAGACTGCCCTCTACTTGCCCCAGCCCCAGCCTGCGCCGTACGGGCACTGCGTCACCGACAGCGGCATGGTGTATTCTGTGGGCATGCAGTGGCTCAAGACCCAGGGCGCCCAGAACATGCTCTGCACTTGTCTGGGCAACGGAGTCAGCTGCCAGGAAACAGGTGCAGACCACATCTGACGTTCCTTGATCACCCGAGAGGCCCGCAGGTTGCAGAATGTAGTCTTGCAGGCAGAACCTGCAGGGGAACTGCCGAAAGGGATTAGGATTTTTCAAGCAACTTAGAAGCACGTTGCCCACCACAACTAGCCTTGATCCTTGCCCTTTGAAGCGGTTGGTGTCAAGCCAGCCTAGGTTGGACAAGAGGTAATAACTCTCTGGGAGGGTGTAGTCCTGATCCATTTGAAAGAGCCAGTCATGAAACCCCTCTTGGGAGGAGGCATCTTTGGATGAGTGACCTCAACAGCAGTCTCCTGGGGACCAACACTCCACTCTTGTGCAAGAGGCTTAAGCTGGTGGTGGCTGTGCAGATTTTGGTAGTCTTGGAAGAGATGGACTGTTCTAGACCCATCTCAGTCTGGGTTTGCGCTGTCCTGAGTGAGTATCATCGCCAGGGGAAGTGCTTTCCTCTGTACATCTCCCAGGTCTCTCAGTGGCTTTTGATGCCTGTAACTGTGGCACCTTCTGGAGAGGCTGGCCATGTTGGGAGTAGGGAGCACAGTCCATTGGTGGTTCCCCTCTTACTGGGGTGACCGGTTCCAGGAGTGGGTGCTGGGTGGGGGAGGTCTGCTGGGCCTTGTGGCATTTGTGCTGCGGGGCTCCGTCTGTGCTGTTCAGCAATGATGTGGAACTGCTGGAATTTGGAGTGCGGCAGCTGAGTCTGGTTGGTCTGCAACTGGAGAAGGGAACGGGACGGATGAGAGAAGCTCAGTCCAGATGGGACAGGAAGTTTGAGATCCCTGGTTCCAATTGCACCTCCACCCTTAGCTGAACGTAGGCAAACCAGGAGTTCACAGCCTCGGGCATCCATATGTGATTGGACAGTCATATTGACTTATCCCACAGGTTGCTGTGAATGTTCGCTCACGTGGACGGTTGTTATAAATGCCCAGTGATATTATCAGAGGGGACTATGGAAGAAGGGCATTCAATGCTGTAACAATTAAAGTTGTGGCTCCTTGATAAGTCCAATGCAATCTTGTATTTGTGATTATGCCACAGGATCGTAATACAGTGTTCTGTTTTATTTTTAAAGCTGTGACCCAAACCTATGGTGGAAATTCTAACGGGGAGCCTTGCGTCTTCCCATTCACCTATAATGGGAGAACTTTCTATGCATGCACTTCAGAGGGCCGTACTGATGGGACTTTTTGGTGCAGTACAACCTCAGACTTTGATCAGGAAAAGAGATACTCTTTCTGCACAGAACAAAATGGTAAGCTCTTTAAAACAAATGAATATTGGGGAGAAATGAATCACAGATTTGGGCTGACTGTAGTTGGACAATTGCAGTTTTGCTGACACTCCTCTGAATTCTGTCGTTGACATAGCTGTAAGCTAGGAATATATGTGGGGCTTAGTGGCAGGGGAAATGGGGAAAAGGCTATAAAGCAGCTTCAGGGGTCCAAAGAATGGAGTAACTGTGGATCTGAATCCAGTGCAAAAATTCTCTTTAGACCTAAGAAATCTGGCTTTAGTTTCTTGATTTGGCATAGAGTTGGCAGATAATCTTGGGAAAGTTCTCCTTGGTCATGCGTGGAGCTTGGCGTTGCCAGTTCTGAGTCCGGGAGCTCAGCCTCTTCTTTGCTGTGTGGGTGCCAAGCTGTTGAGATCTGCCAGGCATCACTTGCAGAGTTCCAGAGAAGCTAAGCCTGTCCTTGGCTAAGAAAAGTCCTCTACGGTTGCATGTGTTCATTCTTTTATTGTGCTTTTATCAGTTGATCCCATAAATGTATGTGGAAAAGTGTCTTCAGCAGAAACTCTTTTAGACTTGTAACTTATTTGGCTCTAAATGCATACCTCCAACTTTGGGATATGGAAGACATGTCTAGACATAGAGATGGTGGCCAGAGACAAGCTGCCTCTTTGATCCAGTGAAACTTTTCTCTGTGTACGTTTTCTTGGCTGTGTTTCCATCACTCCAGAATGCCCATATTAGGCCTGAGGGAAAGATTCCTCTTGAGTAAGATCTCGGCAATGTTCTGACATCACCCTTAAATCTGGAATCCTCAGCCAGGTTGCCATATATAGCAGAAATCTGAACCTTCTTCTGGGACTGGGCTTGTGGGGGCTTTCTCCTGACAGCTTCTTGCCTACGCGACATGGAAAGACTCACCTTCAACTGGGGCTCTTGAGGTGTAGTTAAATAATCCAGGAGGGAATGTAACGTCTGGCTAAAACTGCCCATATGAATGATGTTAATCATTTTCTCATCCCCTTCCCTCTGAGAGAAATGCTTCCAGCCCCTAAGATAGCTACAATTATAAAATTCTTCTCATCTGACATCTCTAAATTTTGGCCATCCAAATCACCTGGTCTTCGTTGTGGAACAGCATCTGTGTGAAGTGATCCTCCCTTCCATATCTGATACCCATACCCATTCAGGCTCATAGAATTATAGAGTTGGAAGAGACCTCAAGGGCCATCAAGTCCAACCCCCTGCCATGCAGGAACACACAATCAAAGCATTCCCAACATCCGACCTCTGTTTAAAAACCTCCAAAGGAGACTCCATTACTCTCCGAGGCAGTGAATTCCAATGTCAAACAGCCCCGACAAGTGAGAAAGTTCTTCCTAATGTTTAGGTGGGATCTCTTTTCCTGCACCTTGAATCCATTACTCCATGTCCTATTCTCTGAGGCAGCAGAAAACAAGTTTGCTATCTCTTTGACATGACATCCCTTCAAATATTTAAACATGGCCATCACGTCACCCCTTAACCTACGCTTCTCCAGACTATTTTTTTAAATAAATTTTTATTGTATAGAATATTCATACATTTGTTACAATCAATATCTTCATTTCATCTATACATTTTTCCATTTTCCCCCCTCCCCCCCTTTTCTATTGATTATTTTATGCAAGCAGCAGGAGATTCATTCTTCTTATTCTCTTATTCCATAGTTCTTTGTTAAATCCGGCTTCTTCCATCCATTTTTCATACACTGTCCATAGTTTCATAATATCTTCCATCTTTTCTTCCCATAGTTTATTTTTTGTCAGTCTCTCAAAGATCTCTAACTGTATTTGTTCCCATATGTATTCCATCCATTTTGAAACTGTCCATTTTTTGTTATCTTTCCAGCCCAACGCCAACACTGCGTGTGCTGCTCTAATCATTATTTTATACATTGGTTCCAAACTTCGCTTCTCCAGACTAAACATCCCCAGCTCCCTAAGCCTCTCTTTGTAGGGCATGGATTCTAGACCTTTTGCCATTTTGGTTGCCCTCCTCTGGACATGTTCCAGCTTAACAATATCCTTCTTAGATTGTGGTTCCCAGAACTGAACACAATATTCCAGGTGAGGTCTGACCAATGCAGAATAGAGAGGCAGAATAGAGACGTACAATTACATCTGTCGATCTAGACACTATACTCCTATTGATGCATTCCAGAATTGAATTGACTTTCTTGGCCACTGCATCATGCTGCTGACTCATGCTCAGTTTGTGGTCTACTAAGACTCCCAGATCCCTTTCACGTGTACTGGCCAGGTGTTACGCAGCCTATTTCTACTCATCTTATATCTATCCATCCTACATCTGCTCTGAGCGTGTGCCATTCTGAGTGCCTCTGAGGAAGTTGCTCTGAAAGTTTTTGGTTGCAACTGGTTCTGGTGGGTTGTCCGGGCTGTGTGGTCATGGTCTGGTGGATCTTGTTCCTAATGTTTCGCCTGCATCTGTGGCTGGCATCTTCAGAGGTGTATCAAAGAGGGAAGTCTGTTACAGATTGTTACACAGACTTCCCTCTGTGATACACCTCTGAAAATGCCAGCCACAGATGCAGGCGAAACATCAGAAGCAAGATCCACCAGACCACGGCCACACAGCCCAGAAAACCCACCAGAACCAGTTGAATCAAGCCATGAAAGCCTTTGACAATATATTTTTTGGTTGCAGTTCAACCAAGATTCCTTTGCTGCTTCGATTCAGTCAAATTATACCTGTGTCCATTACTAGCCTGCAAGAAGTGGCGCTAAGCCAATGACATGTGTCACTTGTGAAATCAATTTCAGGAATTCCTTAAGTAGGCAGCTGAAGCCGAACAGTCATATAAGAGGAAACATCTGTTTGTTCCTCATTCAAATAAAGTGTGTGTTGAGGGAAAAGAGGTTTGTCCTCAAACGTCTCTCTGTAAGTCTTATGTTGATTGTAGCACAAGAGACGGAGAGAATCTGGAAGTGCTCAGAACCTGCTCCCTGGCAGGCAGGACTCGATCACGGGAAGGCAGGTGTTAAGTCTTGGACCAACGATCAATAAGCGGACTCTAGATATTGATTCAGAAGTCTTTATTGGGTTGGCAGCAAATACTCAGCTTCAGGAAGCCAGTTCTGGTGACTGTAGCTTTTACAGTCATATTTATCTTCCTCTGACTCCCCTGGATTCCCCCCTCCCTTCTTCCCATAGAATGTGAGAACAATGAGGTGTGAAAGACTTTGTTTCCGAGGATCCCAAGGCCAAGGCGATAGTCTCCTGTCAGGGTTGCGGGTGCGTCCTCCACCCCTCCTCCCTTCCGGATTCCAAATCAGGGGCAGCCTAATTATCTAAATTACTAAGTGCATAGAAACAGAACAAAACACAACATAAGACAGGGGTGGATACATAGAAGGTCAGCATCCACTCCCTGGTCCCCTGCTGAACCGATCCCCGTTAGCCTAGATGTGTCTGTGGTTGGGAGGGGGCAGGGGCCACTCCTGACAGCCCATGCGGGACATGGGAATGTTTAGTCTGAAGAAGAGCAGTGGGGGGGGGGGGGCGGACGGTCATGATTTCTCTCTAAGTGTTTTAAGGGTTGTATCAAGCCCTGGATCTGCATCAGTACTGAACACAGTGATTTCAATCAAAGGTCTTTATTGACAGACATCAACGGGGCCACAGAGAGAAAGCCAGTTATAACAACTGGCCTCACAAGTGTCCTTTTCATGCTTACCGATGTAATCCCCCCTTCCTTCATCTCTGGGGACATCAAAACAAGAGCAATACATGGCAAGAAGGCGGAGCCAGAGGGCTTTCAGCCCCACTGGCGCTTGGGCGCAATCTACATTGCTACAGGTTGCTGAGCACAAACACAGCAGGAACCCAAAAGAGAGAACCAGGATCCTGTTCGATGGCAGGGGTCCTGCCTGACAGGCTGTCATGTAGAAGAGAGCAGGAAGTTCTTCCTGTGGGCAGCAGACGAGTCATGCAATAATGAGTTCAAATTATGGGAGAAAGGTTGCGACTGGATATTAGGAAAAAATGTTTTTCAGTAAGACTTGTGCAGTGGTGGAATCAGCTGCCTTAGGAGGTGGTGAGCCCCCCTCCCCCCCGGCACTCTTCAGGCAGCAGCTGATCAACACTTGCCAGGGATGCTCTTCTAGGTTGATCCTGCATTGAGCTGCGGGTTGGACTAGATGGCCTCTATGGTCCCTTCCAACTCTGTGACTATCTGATTCTGTCCTATGCTAAATGCTTGGAAAGCAGAAAAGGCCACAGTAAGCCTCTGAATAAAATCCTGTCCTCCAGACCTTCTTATCCCTCAGTATGTAACTGTATCCTAGAAAGTTCTATGGCAGCTCTCTTGTCTGGTCAGGCATGTGAGCAGAAATGCATATATCCTTCAGGAAAAATGATGCCAGACTCTTCAGGCAGTATCTATTACGGTTGACGGTTTCATAGTGGTGCTGCTGGAAAGTGCTGTCAAATCATAGTCAGCTGACGGTAACCCTGTTGGTTGTCAAGGAAAGGGGTGGTTCTGCATTGTCTGCCTCTGCAAAGCAACCCCAGGCTTCCTTGGTGTTAGGGATGGCAACCTTCAGGTGGCAGCTGCAGGTCTTCTTGGGTTACGGTTGATCTGCAGGAGACAAATTGGTTCACCTGGAGAAAATGGCTGCTTTGGACGGTGACCCTGCACTCCCTTGAGGTCCCTCCCTGCCCCAAACCCCACCTTCTCAGGCTCCACCCCCAAATCTCCAGCTGTTTCCCAACCCGAAGCTGGCCGCTCCACTTGGCAGTCTCCCAGCCAAGTCCTAACAAGGGCCATCCGTCCTCAGCTTGCGAGATCTGACGACATCAGGCTAGCCTGAGGGGTGCATTGTTGTCCTAGCACTGGGGAAATGAAGTTGTTCTGCATTATCCTTCCTCTTTTTCAGACACAAACTGATGTGTGAACGGAAAGGGATTTGAGCTCTGAATTGTAACACAGCTTTGTGTAGCGGCAGCAGGAAGGGGGCCTTTCCAGGATCTCCTGTTTTCTGAGGGGGATGGCCCACCTTCTCTTCGCTGGGGGATGTGGTTGGGCTGGCAACATTGGCTTTCCTGTCTACTTGCAAGAAGAGTGTTCCGCCCACCTGCAGCCCCCAGACCTCCTTGATGGCCAGCTGTTCTGGGCCACGCTGGGGCTGCCTCCCCTCTTCCAGAGTCCTTGCAGGAGTCCCTGCTTTCTAGTGGCCTCACTGCCACTGTCTCTGCAGCATTGCTGTGACGTGGCTTCTTCTGACCACCCTTAGGGAAGTTTTGCTCCAAGGTCCCTGCCTGGACTCTCCTGTCCTGCCGAGTCAGCCATATCTGCTTTGGAGGCCTTGGGGTGTCTGCCAGTGAGCCCCTGGCGCTTGCTAGAAGCCTGATTATGCACAATGGGGTCTCTTTTTAGATGCTGTGAACAGTGTTTCTAGAAAAAGTCAAATTGAATCTCGGCAGCCTGAGACTAGACTCGGTGGACCTATTTTAAGGGTTCGCTTCTGGGTCTGGCGTTGGGCTGTCTTGGCAGAAAATTCTGCCCGTTTTCTTTTTTAAAACTGCACCTACTTTCATCCTGCTTTGATGTTCTTAAACGATGTGCTTTCTTTAGCGACTGGGTAACATTGATTATAACTTTACAATGTAAAGAACCTCATGAAGCAACGAAAAAAGTCCTTAAAATAGACCCACATAAGTGCATGTTTCATTCTGACCATTAGGCTGTAATTAGGGATGAAAGCCAAGATCTTTTCAAAAGCCTCATGAACCACTTATGCTCTCCCACAGTGTGCCTACCCCACCTAATTCATGCACACTGGGAGTCTGAGGGAATGTGTCTATACCCTGCCCTTCACGAACGGCTCTGTTTGTGCAGCTGCTCCCAGGGATGGCACAGCTGGTGCCTTTTGCTCTCCATGCGCTCCTCTAACCCAAGAGGATGCAGAAGGGGCTCTTCCTGGAGACCCTGTAAACCCATCCTGTCCTTGGACGCAGTTGGCGCCACAAGTGGAGCTCTTTGAAAGACTGCAGAAACCCTTGCCTGCAAAGCAAACACTGAATCTGGAGGTGGGCAAGGTCACTCCCCGTGCCTTCTGTACTTAATTGGGTACCTGTGCTTGGTTGAAACAAGACAGGTTGTTTCCCGAAATGGCAGGATCTGTCCATTTTAGAATGAGGAATTAGTGGGATCAGACCTTGCTTTGTAAGAGGGAGTGACCACAGACCACCAGAGTTTATGGAGCAAATCTGCAGGAATCAGAAAATAAAATTTAATGATTTTTATTAGAAAATAAAATAATAAATTTGCACAGTCTCAATTTGTAAAACACAAGCACACAAAGGAATTCCTAGGAGGCCTAGGATATAGAAAGAGGTGAGGGAATTGGTCACTGTGGAAAGGGTGATAACTACCTTTCTTGTAGAGAGGAGTAGATCTGGAAGTAGAGTTCAGTGCCCATCTTGGGTTCCAAGGAGAGGGGTAGAGCAGCTGGCACACAGGGCAACCGAACAAAAAAGCCAGCCAGTCACGCTGGGCAAAAACTGCAGGGTGAGCAGACCAGTTGTAGGAAAATTTGCAATCTTAAGGGAGCTAATCTTCCTAAACAAAGAAAGCTCTTGTCCTCTGGGAGAGGACAGTGTGGTGGACTCAAATGACTCAATTCCATCTAGGGTGGAATTGATGGAAACTCACTGGGTGACTGTGGGCCAGTTACTCTTTCTCAGTCTAATCTACCCTGCAGGGTTGACGTGAGGATAAAATGGAGGCGAGGAGAATGGTGTCAGGTGCCTTAGAAAGGTGGGGTGTAAATGAATCAAATAAATGAAAATAAGCAAATAAGATTTGAAAGCAGGCTCCTTACACTCTTCTGTGCTGAACTTCTTGCTCTGAAGGTATAGATCTGCTTAAGTTACCCAACCTGTCATAGTCCTGAGTATCACAACACCTGGTGAAGCTGGGAATGAGCTGCACCTCTGGTGAGATTTCAGGCCGAGTTTTGAGGCCTTTCCTTGATGCTTGTTGCTCTTCTGCAGTCCTGGTTCAAACCCGTGGGGGCAACTCCAATGGCGCCCTGTGCCACTTCCCCTTCATCTACAACAACCGGAATTACACAGACTGTACCTCAGAGGGGCGGCGAGATAACATGAAGTGGTGTGGCACCACCCCAAACTACGATGCTGACCAGAAATTTGGCTTCTGCCCCATGGCAGGTGAGTTGTGGGTGTGTTCAGTGGGGAAATGGGTTCCCGGCTGCTCTCCTTTTCCTGGGGATCGCCAAGCCACGGATCGCTCCCTGAGTTGCTCCCTGAGATGTTGGCAGATGCCAAGACAGAGCTGCACCTCAGTGCTGAGCACCCCTCCCTTTGGCACCAGAACTGGGTTTGCCCAAAGTGGAAGCCACGGGGCACCTGAAAGATGGACAGCATTCATTGCAGGGCGAGCTTTCGTAAGGTGGAGCTGGACTTCCGTTTGGTTTTGCTGCAGCAGAGCAGCCAGGCTGCCCGACTGGAAGCATCCGCAGGGAGGCAGAGAGACGTGGCTTTTGGGAGAGGTTGCCGCTCCTTGGCTGAGGGAAGGGTGTGGTGGGGGGGGGGGTGATGCAGTCTCCCAGCCTCCCAGACTGCTTCTGCAGAAGGTTTTGGTGTCTGGCTTCTCTTTGCCACGGGCAGCCGGCTGTGTTCACACACATTAGCATTTCCACTTTGAACAGCTTTGCTTCCGATCCTGCGGGCAGGACGACACTCGCTGTGCAGATCTCCAGCCTGGGAGGGCAGCAGTTTTTCTTGGAACAGAAACTGAAAGCCCTGCCAGGACAGGGGCTGGGGCTGCTGCCGCCGCCGCCGCCTCTGATGTGTTTGTTTCCTTTCCCTCCCAGTCTGAAGTCCCTCTTTGGGGGGACGCTGAGCTTGCTGAGGTCCCCCAAAGCGTCTTTCCTGCCTGTAAATTTTATTGACTTGGCAAGCCAAGGCGGATAATGTCTTCCTCACGGCCAGTATATATATATTTCCATTCGCTGCAGAAAAGGCTCTGAGGGAGAGCTGTAAAGAGAAAACGGACAGGATAGGCAAGCTCTGAGGGATAGGCAAGCTCTGAGAGCCTTTTCTGCAGCGAATGGAAAAATATATACTGGCCGTGAGGAAGACATTATCTGCATTGGCTTGCCAAGTCAGTGCCCTCAAATCCTCACTGCAGCAGCTTCACTCAAATTAACGGCCACCCCAAAAATGGAAAAGAAAAGTGGGAGGAATGTTCCATGCTTTTTTGTGTAATGTCTTGTTGGACCTTTACTCCGCCTTTTGGGCTTATTCGTTGCCAGGACTGTGTTGGGTGGGGCCTAGTGAACTCAAGGCAGTTCTGGTGATGTCACAGGGCCATTCTGGACCCTCCCCTGTGGAATCAGCACAGCCTTGCTGGAGGTCCACCTGCAGCATCCTTGAGACCGTGACACTTTCCTACCCCAGTTGTGGCAGGGAGTCAGTGGGGCCTTCTGGACATTCAAGGGAGAGAGCTGAGCTGTTTTGGTCTTAGACACTAAGACAACTCCTTCCAAGGAGCATGCTGAACTCTTGTGGTTCCTTCAACAGCACATGAGGAAATCTGCACCACAAGTGAAGGCGTCATGTATCGGGTTGGAGACCAGTGGGACAAGCAGCATGACATCGGGCACATGATGAGATGCACCTGTGAGGGGAACGGGCGCGGGGAGTGGACCTGCATCCCTTACTCCCAGCTCAGAGGTATTTCTGCCTGCTCTTGCTTCTCTGCAGCAGCCCTGAGAGGCTGTGGGTTGGATCCAGCACAAGGACCACGCCAGGAAGATGTCCAAATCACCGGACATCTTCCTGCATTTATTCTCTTCCCAGCAGTCGGCTTTTCAGGAATCCCGGCCAAATGCTTCCACTCACCCTCTTACCTTAGTGGAACTCTGCTTACACTGGAGGCAGAAGGGAACAAAATATCTAGATGGGTCCCACAACATCAGGAATAAATTTTACTGAGGTTAGAAAGGATTGCTGGGGGAAGGGGAAGCGTGGGGAGGAGAGAGAGAAACCAGGGAGGCGAGCGACCTTTGTGCACAGGAGTGCAGCCACGTGTGTGGAGATTCAATCTGTCAGCCACCGAAGGATGTGGTGGTACAAGGAGTTGCCCCAAATTGGCCTCTGATAAGAACCAACCCTATTTGCCCATAAGGGACCGGCTGCTGAATGAAGCAGGAATGTTCTGTTAGCTTCCTCGGGAATGGAATCAGGCCCTGAAACCTCTGAGGAACCTTTCCAGAGTCCCACGTAGGAAAACAGCACAGGCACGAGCCCTTTGATCTTCTGCAGGGGGGCTGGCATGAGACGTCTGGTAGAAAGTACTTCTGAATCCTAGACAGGCGCTGTAGGGAACCTGAGGCTTGGATCAGGTCCTTTGGGCCCCTGTGGGGTTCCCCTTGGATTTGCAGCCCAGATTGGGAACCTCTGCAGAGTGGCCTTCTTCCTTGCTGCCAGCTGGCACGATTTCAGCCGCTGCCAAGTTGGCTCCTTAAGCAGAGGCCGCGGCTCTGTCGTGATCTGTCTCAAGCCTGTGGGAAGTCGGGTTGGCTCCACAGAGTGTGTCTCACACTGAGTGTTCTTCCATTTACAAAGAGAACGGGGCTGCCACCGTTCACAGCGTGTGAATGGGAAAGATTGTATTGGCAGGCAACTGGAGATTCCTTGGCCTTTAACCTCTGCTCTTCTGTTGCTTTTCATTCTGTTCCCAAGCCGCCCAGCACTTCCTGTCTCCTCTGATCTTTAAAAAGCAACTTCTTCCTGGGTGCCAGAAGCCCAGTAGACAATGTATTCCTCCTGAGCGTTTGCAACTATAGAACAGAATAAAGCATGCAGATGAGGGGAATGTTGACTTCGTTTCAGTGATTGTTTGGCTTAGAAGTCCACTGTTTGTGCAGCTGTTGGTAGCAGATAAGTGACACCTTCAGACCGTTGCCTCTGAGGGCTGTGTGGCTTTTGCCCAGTACTTTTGGCCACCTTGGATGATGTTGTGGATTCTGTACAGAGAGGAGTCCAGGTTGTCCTATTCTGTCCACAGGAGCAGTGGGCTGGAGCCACAGCTGTGGCTTCTGTGGAGTGTGGATGGAGAAGTGCTTAGGCAGGCTGGAGGCAAAGGAGCCCTTTGGAGGAGTGGAGGAGGAGCATCCTGTCTCTGCTGGCCAGCACTGGACCTCTGGGGAGAAGCTGCGGGCAGTGTGTGCCAGGAGAGGACTGAAACGGAACCAAATAATCAGGGCATCTGTTTTGAATATTGCTCAGCTCTCCAGCTCCTTGCGTTCAGGTTGCCAAAGTCCAAATAGTGGTCTCTGCTTGTCTTTGCTTGGTTGTGCAACTTCTGGGTTACAGCTTAAAATTCCACTGGTTCTTCCAGTTATGTTTCTCTGGTCTGATAGTTCAGAATTCAAGCTGGTTTTTATTACCCGGTGTCCTAGAGGATTTGGCATCATGCCAGATGGTAAAACCTGTTGCAAGATTTGGGCCATGTCAGTGGCTGATCAGCATGTTTTTAGGAAATCCAGCGCTGTCTGTCCCGTTACAAAAAACAGACTGTGTCAGGCACATATGTGAGTCCCCACATGCATCAGAGCTGAGTGGTGGGTGTTTGAATCGAAGGTTCTGAGTGAGCACAGTAGAGTGTGTGTGTGTGTGTGTGTGTGTGTGTGTGTGTTGGGGGGTCAGAGGTGTACTGGGGGGAAATGGTGTCCGGGGCAACACCTGCTCTGGGGGCCCCCGCACGCCCCATTTACCTTAGCTGGCGGTGGCGGCACGGGCAGCCCTCTGGCAGATACGCCACTGGGTGGGGGCTGTAAAGCCATCTGGGCGAGAACTGGGGAGGCACTGTGGATGGACTAAGAGGCTGAAAGGCAGTCTGGGGGGAAATGAGATCATGCACTTTCTGCTCTTGACAAAAGGATTCGTCTGTTTCATGTCAGCTGTGGGAAAAGGTTTGAGGTGGGATTTGAACCAATCAAAATTGGTGGGGTACAAAAGACCCTCTTAATGCATCTGCATTCTAGAGGGTGGGTCAGTAAAGTCTTTGACCCCCCCCCCCCCAATGGGGTACCTGCAAACTGATGCTGTTGGCTGGAGTGCCTTGCTGGGTGGTTGAATCTGTGCCCTCAGTGGGGAAGGGGTCAGGACCTGACGTGCTGCTGGAAGACTTGAGCTTTTCTGAGTGGGAGGTGCTGGCAGGGGGTGTGTGGGGGGGATGTCGTGGGCCCGGCTGCAATGACTGATTTGCCAGGTCCAGCTCATACCGGGACATGGAGGAGAGGAGGCTGACCAGGTTCTGGAAGAGGGCTCCAGAGAGGTCTGTATTGCAGGGGCCTGGGAAGGCTGGTTGTTGCCCTGAGTGCCCGGGGGCTTTCACTCCTGGCCAGGATGAGAGGGGGGGCCTTCGAGGGTCACACAAAAAAAACACGGTTGAAGTGAATAAAGTATTCCAGAGCAGTGATGTGAGGGGTGGGAGGGTGGAAAATTTTGTGGGTGGGAGTTTCTGGGGTTTTTTTTTTTAAAGACTTCCCACCATTTTTCCAATGACATTTTCCCCACGAGACATTTAATTTTTGTGTGTGAGAAAAACATCTTAAAATACTTTAACAAACACCTTTGAAGGATTCCTCAAGTTTTTCTGTGGAAAAACTGGGAAATTTGGCAAATGCTGGAAAAAAACTTCTGTGAACTGCTTTCTGTTTTGGAGAGTGAAATGCATCAGATACCGCTCTTTGCCACTTTTTCAAGTATGGGATATCCGTGCAGTTTTTCTTGCAGAAAATTATGAATGTATCCTTTTAAATTCCACAAACATACTAACTAGCAAGGACGTAGTTAAGGGATTCAACCAAGGGGTTTTTGGATTCAAAATCCCCCCCCCCATTCATGTCCGAAGCTCCGCCCGTTTGTGAGTTTTTAAAACATTTTTAGTGTTTTTTGGTTTTTGGCCTGCAGAGGGGCGCATTGTTTGGGCTAGCAGCACCAAAATTTCAGGGATTGTTTGGGGGAATCTCCTGATGATACTGTCCAGGTTTGGTGAGGTTTGGTTCAGGGGGTCCAAAGCTATGGACTCCCAAAGGGGGTGCCCCCATCCTCCATTGTTTCCAATGGGAGCTAATAGAAGATGGGGGCTACACTTTGAGGGTCCATAACTTTGGACCCCCTGAACCAAACTTCACCAAACCTGGGTAGTATCATTAGGAGAGTCTCCTAAAGATACCCTGAAAGTTTGGTGCTTCTAGCTTAACAATTGCACCCCTGACAGCAGGCATCCCCCAAATTTCCCCAGATTCTCCTTTTAAATCCACCCCCTTTTGGCATGGATTTAAAGGGAGAATCTGAGGTCCTCAGTTTAGAAGAAGAAAAAGAATTTGGATCTATATCTCCCCTTTCTCTCCTGTAGGAGACTCAAAGGAGCTTACAATCTCCTTGCCCTTCCTCCCTCACAACAAACACCCTGTGATGTGGGTGGGGCTGAGAGAGCTCCGAAAAGCTGTGACTAGCCCAAGGTCACCCAGCTGGCGTGTGTGGGAGTGCACAGGCTAATCTGAATTCCCAAGATAAGCCTCCACAGCTCAAGTGGCAGAGCAGGGAATCAAACCCAGTTCCTTCAGATTAGAATGCACATGCTCTTAACCACTAAGCCACATTGAAAGTGATGCTGTTTCAGGGCGGGGGATAATCCACCCCAAAACAGCATCACTTTCAATGTTGTTTTAACTGGGGACCCCAGATTCTCCCTTTAAGGTGGATTTAAAAGGAGAATTTGGGCTCTCTAGTTTAAACACCATTGAAAGTGATGCTGTTTGGGGGTGGATTTCAGCATCACAGGGGCTGCCTGGGGGCGGGGGGCACAAAACTCAGATTTTGCACCGGGCTCCATTTTCCCTCTATGCCTCTGCCCAGAGGGGAGGGCAGAAGAAACTGCCAGCTGCCGGCTGGGAGCCCAGCTGGTGGGGGGCAGGGGAGGGCAGGGCAGGGGAGTCTACCATCCCCGGCCTCGGAGAGCTGCTTTTATAAGCGCTAGGCCAGGGGCGGGGCTTGGGGAGGCGTGGCCATGCCCTAGGGGCGGGTGGGGGTGTGGCCCCACCCCCGAACCTCCCCAATAAAAAAATCTATACCTACGTCCCTGCTAACTAGTACAAATGTACACAACTAAGTTATAAAACATGCATTTGATATTGTTCAGTCAGTAAAAGGAAGTAAGAATTGCATATATTTCGATTTCTCCCCAAAATTCCTTTTACATTTTTTGTAAGGTTGACATCTGTTCCAGATGACGGTGGCCCAGCGACTTTGTTGTGCTGGAGCCTGACTGGACACATGTCTTGGTTGGTAGTGAGCTGTGGATTCCCTCCAGCCTCTGGCTGTGCTCATCAGGGAATCTTGGGGGATCAGAGATACAGCTCTCCTTTCGGGGAGGCAGGTACTGTAGTCACTGCCACAAAGTAATTCAACACAGTAGTTCTCTGGGCTAAGTGTGTGTGTGTGTGTATGCTGTCAAGTCACAACGGACTCAAAGCGACTTTGTGGTGGGGTTGTCAAGGCAGGAGGTGCCCAGAGGTGGTTTTTCCAGTGCCTGCCTGTGCGTGATGACCGTGGCATTCCTTGGAAGAGCCCATCCAAATACTAACCAGGGCCAACCCAGCTTCTCTTTTGAACTCTGGCAAGATCAGACTAGCCAGGGACTATCTAGGCCAGGGAATCACTACTTTGCTAGAAATTGCAGTCAGTTTTAAGCTAGAAAGAAACAGACCCTGTCGGGGCACCAGTGATAGGATCAGATTGGTGGAGGAGAAGCAGCAAATGGCAGTGGGGTCCTGTGTGGGTCACAGCAGTGGCCAGTGCCGGTTGGTGTTTGTGGTAGAGGTTTCCCCAGCTGTATGTGTGACTTTTGCAGCCCTCCTTTGTGCAGAGCGATCAAGGGCGTAACTACCACTCTTGTCTCTTGGAACAGACCAGTGCATAGTTGATGGGTTCACGTATGACGTAAACCAGACCTTCCACAAGCGCCACGAAGAAGGGCATATGCTGAACTGTACCTGCTTTGGTCAAGGGCGAGGCAGATGGAAATGTGATCCTGTTGGTAAGTTTGTGCATAAAAGGAGGGTTTCTTTTTTTAGTTTTGATTGCCACAGGTCTGTTAATTCAGCAGCAGAAGTCGTTAAAGTTATAAATGGGGGAGTCCATCCTTTTAATGATACTTCCTGCTGAAAACCATGATTTCCTTTGTAATGTAATTGGGTCCCACGGTCTGTTAGTATGGTTGGAGTTCCCCGGCTTTAACTGTTAAAAAATGGAAACTGTACTCTCCTCCATCTGGGATCCATCGTGGTATCCTGCCCCACAGCTTTATATTCTTTTCTCCCACAAATCCTTTTACCCTGGCACTCCTAGCATCTGTAACAGGCTACTTCGCTACTGGATGTGACATGCCTCATTTTGGAAAATCTGAGGAGTCAAGCACCATTCAGTCTGCCAGCCTTTTTCCACCTGAAGAGTGTCCAAGAGAGATTTGTTCATATCCTCTTAGCTGAGGCTCAACTTGTTTTATTGGCCTGGCTGTTGCAGTTCTTGCTAGGGCGAAGGCACGCAGAAGGGCCCAGCTAAATCTGAACTCAGTTTTTTCTTTCTCAGAATGAACAGTGACCAAAGGGAACCCACCGCCACCCCGCACCATCCTGATCAAATGACGAGTAGATCTTTGGTTTCAGCATGGTGTAGTGGTTAAGAGCAGGTGCACTCTAATCTGGAGAACCGGGTTTGATTCCCCACTCTGCCACTTAAACTGTGGAGGCTTATCTGGTGAACCAGATTAGCGTGTGCACTCCAGCACACTCCAGCTGGGTGACCTTGGGCTACTCACAGTTTTTCAAGCTCTCTCAGCCCCACCCACCTCACAGGGTGTTTGTTGGGGGGGGGGAAGGAATTTGTAAGCCCCTTTGAGTCTCGTTACGAGAGAAAAACGTGGGAATATAAATCCAAACGCTTGTTATTATTATTCCCAGGGGCCCTTTAACATGCTTTTCCTGGCACGAGTTCAGAAAGTGAACTCTGGCAGGATTTAGAAAACGTCTGCTGAGGCTCACTCTTTGGGAACACTGAGAATCATTTCACAAAGCGAGTGAACTCATTCCTGTGGTTAAAATTTAATTCTTCAGGAACCTAGCGACCTTTGACCTTCAGTTTGAATTGGGCTGTATCCCATGATGGTTGTCAGTCAGCTCTGAGTCACTGCACACACAGCCTTTCCATCACACGCAGGCAACTGTGGAAGAGCAGGAATGATCACAGGAGGAGGGGGAGTCTCTTCTCTGTAGCCCCCCCCCCCCAGCTGCAGCAGTTGCTGGTGATGTGCCGCGGGGCTGCCTGCCCCGTGTTCTGGCAGGGTCCTGTGCTTGTCAACCAAAAACAGAATTGCAGCCACGAGGACCGTTTTTCCTGCTGCCACATTCAGACAGCTGTTCAAGCCTACTGGGAGGTGGCCCCTTGCAGGGGGTCACGAGCCCAGAGGAGCTGCCCCCCATGAGACGCCCCAGCCCAGCAGCGCCTCGGTCCCGGTGGCCTGCAAAGCCCTTCTGTTCCCAGGCTGTGCAGGCAGGAGCAGCTCCCGAGGCCTCCTCTGAGGATCTAGCCCCAGAAGGTCGGTGCCCCAGGGCCAGGCAGAGGAGTCCTGGGAGAGCATCCCTGACATAAAGCCTTTCTCCCCACTTTCAGACCAGTGTCAAGACTCAGAGAGCCACACCTTTTACCAGATTGGAGATTCATGGGAGAAACATTTTCACGGCGTCAGATACCAGTGCTATTGTTACGGGCGCGGCATCGGAGAATGGCATTGTCAGCCTTTGAGCACGTACTCAGGTGAGACCCCGTAGCTCTTTGGGAAAATGTGCTTTGATCAAGCTTCCTGGTCTTCCACAATCCAACGTCCCAAGTCCTGCACAGACCTTCCTCTGTTTCATGGTTTTATTCACATTTTAACATGAGAGAGGGATAGGAAGGCAGCACGCACATCAAATTTGCCAGGGGGTGGGAGGTTAATCCACAATATTCCCCATTAACGTTGCCTTTGGGTTCCCTGCTGATGCTCTTCTACAGCGATGCTGTTGAAGGTAAAGATCCACCTGATCTTTTTACATGGAAATGCATAACTTTCACCTGAATCCACCTGCCTTTTCTGTTTTTAGTTTGGACTCTGGCTTTGAAATCTCACCTTTAGGGGCACCAGCTTTTTTCCTGGCAAGATTTCTGGCCCTTTAGCAGCCAGGACCAATTCAGCTGCTGATGCTTTTGCATGGAGAAGTAACTGTGGGGGAAAGTCACCTACTGATTTTCTCCTATTAAATGTCAGGAACCTCTGCTCGGACAGATGTCCACATCCCAGCTTTTCACATTTGTCAGAGTAGCTGGTCTAATGCCCTCCCTGTGGAGACCATGGCAGAGGCAGGACGTTGGCCTGGCCACTTCCTGAGGAGTTACTCCGCTATGCAGCCCCTCTCCTCCGCCCCTGTTTGCGCGATAGTAGCAGAGTCGTGTTGCAACCACTGACAGTTCTCTTTGCTGCTGATCTTGCTGGTGTTCAGTAGCTGATGCAATCAGTTCTGTGAACTAAATGTTCAAACTCTCTCATTCATCCAGTTCCAGGAACTCTCCGTAGGTCAGCCTGAGTGTGTTTGTTTTTCCTGCTTCAATCCTGCACCGTCATTGATAAGGAAGACGGGGGATGGAGTCACCTCTGTGCTTCCCGGCTGCCGTTGCTGCCGCCACTGTGCATGTGCTCAGTTCTTAAACTTTGCTCATGATCACAACCATTCGTCCCTCTCTGGGAGTGTCATAAAGTCAAATGTTGCCTCATTGATCCCACAAAAGCATGATCTGTGAGGAGGTGAAGGAGGGTTTCACTTCCAAATGGCGACCCTGAGATTATGAGTCAGATCTGTGGATGTGTTGAGGCCACTTTTTTCTCATAGAGTGGACTGTGCATTATAGTTGGCCTAATCTTACTGATAGAGACAGCACAGCCAAAGCCTCCCACCCCCTCTCTCCTTTATCCATCAGCCCCCACACCTGCCAACCCTGGTCATCCAGAGCTACAGTGAACTGCAAACAAAAGGCAGGAATAAATAGTTTTCTGGCCACCCCAACAAGGTGCCAGTGTAAACACAAAGGTGGCAGCCTGACTTGGACATAAAAGTAACCCCCGGCGTCTGCAGGAGACCTTCGATAGAGACGTCAGCATCCGGACTTGAAATTGTGGCTAGCTGTGATGTCATCGAGGGTCACCAAGTCACCGCAGACTCTGGAGATCTTTCCTGCATTCCTTCTACTTCCTGTGTTCTGGCAGTGCCGTTCACAGGCTTGCTGGGCACCCCCTGCCCCATTTCCCTCCCTCAGTAGTCTCTTGCTACAGGTCAGCACTGACCTATTAGCTTCTGTTTTCCTGGGGTTCCTAACCTCGTTTCAGATTTTGCATTTGCTTGGGATTGGTGTGAGTGGAAGGCTGTTTATTTCTCACTGCGTATCTTTTGTCCTCGGCTACAGCCAGTGTACCGGACATGTGCTAGGGATGGCATGTGCATATTTTAAGTTGATTGTTTTCTGTGAAAGGCACAAAACACATTTTCTGTAAATAGTGCTGGGAAAAAACCTACAATTTGAATGTAGATGCCCTATTCTCAGCTGACCTGGGCTGTGTACATTGTGTTCTGGAGTGTACACAGGAGACTACAAAATGTCACAGAAGAAGAAACTTGAAGCAAACAGTCCTCTCCCACCCAGAGGGGTTGTTTATTTTGGTGTATTTGTTCATTGGGTACAGCTGGTCTGTTGAAGCTGGTCACACAGCAGCAGTAGTCGCACAAAACAAAATTCAAGCCCAGGGGCAACTCAGAGACCAACAGTATTTTCAAGGGTGTAATCTTTCCTCCTTGTATCTTATGAAGGGAACTTTGATCTATGAAAGCGGAAAATGGTTGTTGGTCCTCAAGGTGCTTTTGGACTGGAATTTTGTTCTGCTTCTGCAGACTGACCTGGCAACCCGCCTGGAACCATGACCCAAAACGGTTTTGGCTGTTGAGTGCCAGATCGCAGCAAGCAAAGGGTGGGTGGGTGAGTGGCTCTTGAGGGGAACCTGGAATGCTTGATCTGGGGAGCGAGATGGCCATGACTTCAGGAGATTAAAAAAATAAGGCCAGAACTCATGAAGCAAATAAAGCAAAGTGTGTGTGTGTGTGTGTGTGTGTGTGTTGTGTTGTGTTGATCAGCTAAAAACTCCCAACATATTTTGCCAACAGTCTCCTTCAGGAGAATCCGTTTTTCAGAGTGCCTTCAGCAAGAGAGCAAGATCCATGGCCGGGTTCCTTTGCTCCTTTGGCTTTGGCATTATTGCTTATGACTGAACAACTAGACAGCCCTTTTATTTTCTCCTCAGGAGAACAACTATGGTAGAGCAGCCTAAAATTGCAAGTCTTGTGTGGGATGGCTGGACTACAGTAGGTAGAGTCAGTTCACAAATTGGCCATGATCTGCCGTGAGCCCTTGTGCCTTTTGGCAGGCTATGAGAATGCGACATGCTGGTGCATCTGGAAGGGGGAAAACCTTCTGGTCTCTTGGTTAGCTTCTGAGCCCGTTTGACTATGGCCTGAGTAGTAACACAAACACCTTGTGGAGGTGCAGCGCTGGCCGTGTACACTGAGCATAGCAGCAGCAGCCCAAGCTTTCTTCAGGTACAAGACGTGTGTTGATCAGTCAAACAACAGAATTCCTGAGTGGCTCCCTGGGAGTTAGGCTGGCTTTTAAGTCATTGCTGGAGTGGGGAGGGGGAGTGTTTTACAGGAGCCCCTTAAACATTTTCACAGGTGTATGTTGTTACCTAGCTTAACAGTTAGAATATCTTTCTCAAAGTAGCAATGGGGAAAATAACTCAGCTTGGCCATGTGAGAGGCAGGCTAGGTGTGAGCTTTTAGACAACTATACCAGAATTGGCTTTTGAAACGTTCCACAGAGAACGCAAAAGAGACCAAATTGTAGTTTAAATATTTTTATATACATTTTGGTTGCAGACAATCATACAGTGAGACGTTAAGAAGCACACACACAGTTCCTAATGGATATAAGCAGGGAGGAAAAGATAGGCTTGGATGATAGAGTTGGAGGGGCAGCAGGGGATTTATACGTTACCTAAATTCTGCAGAGAAGTTCTTGAAGAAGGCAAGGATTCCTATGCCAGCATAGAAATCCAGGTGAAGGACGATATATCGTGTTGCAAACCAACTATACCAAGAGAGGTTTAGCCAGTAAAGAGCACTGAGGCTAGGGTGCGCAGTACTGTTATACCCCTTTGCGCAGGTAGGGGCGGGAACCAGGTAAGTTTCAGTTTCGTTTTCCTGGATCCTTTGGGATATCCCTTGCTGGGATTGCTGGCTTGAGCTAATCAAAGGCTCATCTACTGTTTCTAAGTGTTGGGATAATAGAGTCAATTGTTTCTTGATTATATCGAGGGTGCTCTGAATGGCTTTATGCAGAGTATCTTAGGAGACTCTGCCCAGGTATTCAAATTTGGCTGAGACTTTGAGTGAATCAGAAAGGGATTGATTGTTAAGGAGATTGTATCAAAAGGTAGAGGAAATGCAACTGTTGAGGAAATGGTTTCTAAAAGGTAGAAGAAATGTACAGCCTGGTATCAGGGAGTTCTCCAGGATCCATTGTGTCACAACAGCTTAGCGGGGTATGGTAATAAAGATGCATGTCCATGATTCATGAGGCTTCCAGCTTCTATTGGCTGGAGTAACTCATTCACTAATTTAATCTTGCAAACAGACCTTTCGCCTTTGGCCTGCTTTTAGGTGGACACACTGCTATACACACACACAAATATGAAAGTTGGCTTCTGCCAATACAGTTTTACAGGAAAATAATATGAGATCCATATTCAATAGAGCGGGGTATGAGGGGTAGGCTAACAATGTTATACAAGTTTGGAAAGGGAAGTTGTTAATGGTGGATGCACCTAATTTACTAAAATAACAGAGGTTCCCACCAAGTCAGACAGTTGCTTGATGATGCCCTTAGTAATCTGGATCTCACTTGCAAAACCTATTCAGCATTGAGGTTCCTTTAGGCCATTTAGTTAGAAAGGAAATGGAAGGCCTGCAGACACGGAGATGAAGGGGAATTGCTTCCTGTGACTTTCAGTTGCCCGTGGTTGGGCTCAGCTGGCCATCAACTTTCCACTCTCCCCTCTTGAAGGCAGGTCTTGGGTTAGGGTTAGTGTGCTGACCTGAGCTCTGTGGAGGAAAGAGTGGGGGCAATCCAAAGAGAACACTGTGAGTCATTTGGAGAGCTGAATTGCTGTACCGGGTGTGAGGGCCATGGAAACCTGCCAGTTCACTTGGCCATCTGCTCATACTATGTCTGCTAGCCCTCCTGCATTCAGAGTCTGGCAGTTAAAGGAATTAACATGAGAAGTGGCAAAATATCTGGAAAAGTGCTTTTCCTGAGCCCCTGCCTTGTGTCAACCAGCTGGAGGGGCAGTGTAGATATTGTGGCGTTCTGGTCTTGAAAGTTTATCCCATACAGTGAAGTGCTGGGAAGCCAACTGGCGCTTTGAGGGGATTGTCTCTAGGGTGGATTGTGAGGGGATTGTCTTTAGACCTCTGTTCTCAACTTCCATGATCCATTTGTTTTTGGAGCCTGCCACAAGAGTGACTTTGGGAATCATTCTGTGTACTCTGAAAAACTGAATAGAATAATATTCCATTCCGACCAGTCTTTCTAAACTGGTGGATAAACAATCACATTTCATATGAAGGCATTGTTGCGTAAAGGTTGGCTCTCGTTTATGGCGATTGACAGGGGATTGTACTGGGGGATGAGTAATGCCCTATATAAATGGATTGGGGACATTTCTGTCTCAGGTTCCACTGGTCCTGTTCAGGTGATCATCACAGATGTTCCGATTCATCCTAATTCTCATCCTGTCCAGTGGATCGCCCCTGAATCATCTCATATCTCCCAGTATATTCTCCGATGGAAACCAGTAAGTACTTGAGCCATTTAACCAAAGAAAGCCTTGGCAAAGAGTTGTGATTTGTCTCCAGAATCCAGAAGTAGTAATTTCTGCTTTAAGAATGTATGCTCAAAATCCTACTCCTGGGAGCTTGATAAATGGAGCTGAAATACACAGTCCCAATTTAACATTCCTGTTACAATGATGTGAAACAGCTTTTGGCAGCATTTTGCCGTGATGAAAGAGGACAAGAAAACTATGAATAGGAGAACTGATGCTTGGGCGGGAAAGGGAAAACCCCCAATAACCAGGGAACAGTCCTTGTTGTGAGTGTTGAATTGTGCCCCCTGGTTTTACAGTTCTTCAGAAATTCATCAGCCTCAGAACAAAGTGTGTCAGCCAGGTAGCTATGGAAATTGTTCCTCTTGATTCATTCCCTAGATTCATGAGGTTCACAGATCTAGAGAGGGAGTCGAATTGGGGTCCAACCTACACGTTGCATTTAACACATTCCAGAGAGTCCCCTTGTGATCTGGAGGTGATGCTGGTAGCTGAAGAGCTTCTGTTTCAGCCTGGGAAGCTGGGCTGTGAGACTGAGTGGCTCATTCAGCTGCCAGAGACACTGAATGCTGCTTCTCTCAGCTCCGTTTCCCTGCTGCGGAAGCCTCCTTTGTCAGGGCCACCAAGGCAGCTAATGGTGTGTAGAACATACCTTCTTACATTGAGGATCTTTGCAAAGAAGTGCCTCCCTCTCCGACGCGGTGGCCTTCATTCCCTTCCAGATTCCCCCAGATGTGGGTCTTGGCTCTCGTGCAGGCGGGTCGTTGTCCTGGGAGGGAGGCTACGGCTCAGCACAGGCTGGCTGAAGAGCATCAGTTGAGGCTTGCCTCTGTGTGATGTGAGAAATGGCCATGAAATACAGCTTAGTGATGCTGTATAACAGGCATCAGATGTGGAAACTAACACGTCAGTGTGTTGAGTGAGGATGCTGCATCTTGTGCCGGGAACAGGGAGTTGAATGGAGGCACTTTGTGAACAGTTCCTGAAAAGTAGGTTTAGCGGAATGTTTGAGAACCCCTGTTTTGATGTCCGAGATATTCCTGCCTTGATTTGCATTGTGTTTTGCTTTGAAGAAAAACTCTGGAGCCAGATGGAAAGAGGCCACAATTCCAGGCTACTTGAATTCCTACACTATCTCTGGTCTGAAACCCGGTGTCCTCTACGAGGGGCAGCTCATTTGCGTGCAGCATTATGGACAAAAAGAAGTCACCCGGTTTGAATTCACCACCTCAAGTACCACAGCCATTTCAAGTAAGTAGCCCTGTGAAAGAAGAACTGTGTGGACCTCCTCCATCCCTCTTGCTTCTGGCCCCCTGAGTACATCAGAGGTGTAGCTGTTGCTGTCTTCTTGCTTGGTTGATAGGCCAGATTCCACACCCATATTTTTGGTTTGTAATATGCTTTCTTATACAAAAGGAATGGCATAAAATCAGAGTATGTTTTGCCCCCCTGCCCAGGAGTTATGTGGCTGGTTTGGTTCTCCAGTTTGCAGTCAGAAACTTTGCTTTTGCCTCAAATCTCTGCTGCTCTGGGGTTTTTTCCCCCTTTCCCTTTCAGATTTCCTTTCTCTGTGTATCATTCTGCACTGCATTTTAGCTTTGGAAAGGATGACGTACATTTTGTTGTGCATTTGAACCATTCATTCTTGAAACAAGAACAAATTTTGTATAGATTCAAAACCTAATTGAGGATTCCTTTATTTAATGCTTTATATCCATGAAAATGTTGATCTCTTGCCTCTTGGTCTCCACGCTGCAGCCAGCCACGTGTCTGGAGAAACCACAGCACTTCCTTCCGTGGTGACAACTTCAGAGTCGGTCACAGAAATCACATCCAACAGCTTCGTGGTCTCCTGGGTTTCGGCTTCAGACACGGTCTCAGGATTCCGTGTCGAATATGAACTGAGCGAAGAGGGTGATGAACCCCAATACTTGGGTAAGAGAGAGGAAGAGGCCTGAACCGGTTGAGCAAGTGTTAGATGCCAGAGGCAGCGCTAGATCCTTATAGCTGCAAGAATTTGTTTGACACCGTCCACCTCTTCTGTGATTGACAGTCCCTCTCATGCACACACACACACACACACACACACACAGTAGGTTGTGAAGAACTTCCGTGGACTCCTTACTTTGTGCAAGTGAGAATTTCAGTCATTGCACCTGGTTTCTCCTGAAAGAGTAGTCCCTCCCACCCCAGATGTCTGTTCACTTGTTGGAAATGCCACGTTCCATCCAAAATTACACATATTTGTGTGGAAATAGGGGGCACTAAGAATCCGAACTGACTAGTGAAGACTGTCTTTGTTTAAGGAACCCAAATAGCTGGGATGATCTCTTGTCATAACCTCAGCCCTGCTTTGCCGCCAGAAACCCATAAGGGAGTGAACGAGGTGTGTGTTTGCGGAGTCCTCAGCCTTTCTGTTTTTGGTTTGTTCTGTCATTAAAGAGCTTCCGAGCACGGCCACGTCGGTCAATATCCCCAACTTGCTTCCGGGCCGCAGATACATTGTGAACGTCTATCAGATTTCCGAAGAGGGCGAGCAGAACCTGATTCTGTCAACTTCTCAGACAACAGGTATGTTTGGTCAGCCATAACTTTGCTCTCGACACGTTGCATTTCCTCTTTGCCGCTCACCTTTGTTCCTTGTCATCCCTTGAAATAGCACCTGATGCTCCTCCTGAACACATCGTGGAAAGCGTGGATGATACTTCCATCCTCGTGAGCTGGAGCCGGCCGGAGGCTCCCATCACAGGTCTGCTTCGCCTTCCTTCTCAATTGGAAGAGAGATGAGGTGGGGGGGGGGGGGGGGAAGTTCCAGATGATCCCTATTAGAAGTACTTTTAAGAGGGAAGGATTTATCTTGCTGCCTGTCTAGTTGGGTCTGACAGCTAGTTTGCGCTTTTTGTTCTTCAAAAGGGAATCTGTGTAAGCTCCTGTGCTAATTTAAAATATTTGTAGGCCAGCCTTTCTCCCAGTAAACCGAGACCCAAGTTGGGCAACAGCAATGAAACAAATGCCTCTTTAGAACGCTGTTAAAATGGCCAGCAATAGTCATTGTGCAAGTTTTTCCTTCCTTTAAAAATGCCGACAAGGTGACTGAAGCCTCAGGAAGCCCCCGTAGGCCGTGCCGCCGAGGGGGAGCTGAGGCCCCGTTCTGGTGGGCAGCTGTTCTGCAGGGTGGCTCTGCCTGGCACAAAGCTCCCTGTTTGGTTTGACATGAAGGCTCTTTGGATTTATTTCAAAATTGCCCCAGGTGCTTTTGGCTGCAGGCTTGTTTCTGTGCTGTGTTTGAAAATATATCCCCCTCCTCCTGGGATCCAAGGCCCTGGGGACAACTTGTAATTAAATAAATACAAAGATGCAATAAATACAAAGCCCAGCTTACAAACCCAATTGTGTGGCGAGGAAGCACTAGTGTGTGCTGGAAAGTGTACCGAGCAAGAAGAAGTGCGGCTTCAGTGGCACAACAGCACCAGGATTCCTCCTTGTGCTGTGAGGTGCGGTGCTGTATTATGTATATTTACTTAGAAGTAAGACCCAGTTTGCCTCTTAGGCTTTACTCCCAGGAAGGTGTACATAGGACCACAGTCGGATGCTTGTTTGATACTCTTTGAAGAATCCACTTCATAAGTGGATTTTTCCATTGCACCCAGTAAAAGCCAGTCGCAAAGTGGATTGAAAATTGATTGAAATGTTGTTATTCAGTGTGTTAATTGGTCCGCGTATGTAATTTGCATGACATTAATCTGACAAGTTGAAAGGGCAGTGCATTTCACCTGCACAGCCGTCAAAGACAGAGAAATTGTTCATTGGTTCCACTCCACAAGTAAGATCAATAATTCAGAACCCCAAATCCCAGATGGAATTTATCTGGGGAGGATTTTGCACGGGCCCCTAGAGCAGCGCTACCAATCCAAGGAACAGTGCTAAAGAATCACAAGGGCAACTGTTCAGTTCTTGGAGCTGGTTTGATATGAATCTTGCAAAGATCCCTAAATGGACACTTGAGGTAAAGTGTTCTTTTGATGTATTGCTTCTCTTCTAAAATTGTAGCTCTCAGGATTGCTGAGAGTTTTGTTGGAAAAGTCCCATAAATAGAAAGCCACTCATAGGAAGGTTTGTGTGTCAATGAAATCAACGTCCGGTTGAATGCAGTGGTGGGGAGAGAGATCTGGTTTCCTATGGCCTGCACTCGGGGGGGGGGGGGGGGGTCTTCTGAAGGTAGGGCAGCTTTTGGGACTTTTCTAGCTCCTTGATCCACCAGCTGTGTCCCAGTCTGCTCCTTCAAATCTTTAAGGGCCTGCTTCAGCAAAGTAACCTAAAACAGTGGTGAAAATAGATAAGGTAGTAAAAATTTGTTTTCTGATTGTTAACATTTAATTGATTCAAAAGAGCTTGACTCGTGACCATACATCTTGTCCCCCCTAGGTTATCGCATCGTCTACACACCATCTGTGGAGGGCAGCAGCACGGAACTGAATTTGCCAGAGACTGCTACCTCCGTGACACTCAGTGACTTGATGCCTGGGGTTCAATACAATATCACTATCTATGCAGTGGAAGAGAGCCAGGAAAGCATCCCTGTGTTCATTCAGCAAAAGACCACTGGAGTGCCGCAGGCAGGTAATGCATTCACTGAGAGCTGTTTTTTTCCCCATTTCTTGAATTTATTTACTTACTTGTGCTTTTATAGCCTTTCTCACTGACACTCAAGGTGGATTACAAAATATTTAAAAATCCAGTGCAGTCATGCAGCATAAGACAGACAATGAACAATGCAACAGGACTGGGATTATAAAACTACAAGACTGAAGAAAAAAAAACCCAACTAAGGACGTGGTGTGCTGTAAACATGCAGAAAGTGGATAACAGAAGCTGACGATGCAACAGCAAAAGCAAGATAATATGTGCAAGAAATGGGGAAGTGGAATACACTGGACCATTCGTGCACCCTGTGGTCTTGTTTCCTTCATATCTACTGTGGATGTCTGAACGGGTGACTCACAGAGGATGAAAGCAACCCCTCCCCCTGGCTTGACCTCCAGTGCGGGGGTCAGTGAAGAACTTCCTAGCCAGGCAGAGTTAGCTGAGACTAGCACTGCCAAGCTGAGACAGATTACACACACCCCTCCCTTTTCTTCCAGCTTGGTTCTTAGTGGGAACTAAGTGGAATATCCTTGTTACATCAGTTCTGCAGGGGCTACCTTGGATTCAACCTGGCAACTATCCCGTAATCAGTGGAACACCCAAGGCTTGGGCATTCAGACCAGACCAAAGTACTCACATAAACCCTGCCTTTTTCGCTGGTTCATTGGAGGGATCACAGTCATTTTAAAACATGTTTCTAGTACTCAGGGCTGAAGGGATCTATACTTCTCATTTCAGGACAAGGTGCCTTTTGCTTCACAGGGTTCCCCCCCGCCCCCAAT